>NC_045454.1:13561539-13749475 GCF_002776525.5 Piliocolobus tephrosceles | reverse complement strand
GGGGGGGGGGGGGGGGGGGGGGGGGGGGGGGGGGGGGGGGGGGAGAGAAAGAGAGAGAGAAAGAGGGAAAGAGAGAAAGGAAGAAAGGAAGAAAAAAGTAGAATGGAATACCATCCTATCTTTACCCTTCTGGTATTGTCTTATACTGTGTCTTATATATTTCTATTTAGCTGTCATCTCTACCCACTGGGATAGAATGTCTTAAGAGGAGGACTTTCAGCTGTTCAATTTTTATTTTAAGATTCAGGAGGTACATGTGCAGGTTTCTTACCTAGGTATATTGTGTGGTGTTGAGGTCTGCGTTGCAAATGATCCTGGCACCCAGGTACTGAGCACAGTACCCAACAGTGGTGGCAGGATAACCCTCAGGTTTCCAGGCTGTGTGCACTGGTGTTAGAGGTAGTGGTGATGGGCTGGGTGGGCCAGTCCTGAGGCCTCCCCCATGGTGTGTGCAGGTGAGTGTCAGCGGTGGTGGTGGCAGCAGGTTTGCAGGACCTTTCCTCAGGTCACTAGGAGGAGTGCACAGATGCCAGTGGTGGTGATCAGGGCAGGGAAATCCTTAGGCCTCCGGACAGCAGGCTTGGGCACCTGCGGCAGGGTTCTGGGTCTGTTGTAAGGCTCCCTCCATGGTACATGCTCATGCCTGGGGCAACCAACATGGCAGGGTGATCTCAACAGCCCCCAGTGGTGTGCTTGGGTGGTGGAGGCATGACGCCAGGCCAGGTGAACCTGTCCTCAGGCCTTTCAGTGGCGCGGGCAGATGTAGGCTGTGGTGGAAGCGGCGGCGTGATCCCTAGGCCCCCAGATGACATGCTCCAGCACTGCCAGCACACAAGCTGGGTCTTTGTCAGGTCTCCTGTTTGTGCACACGTGTGTCTGAGGCAACACAGGGTGGAGCAATCCCCAGGTCCCTCTGTGTCATGCTTTGGCACTGAGATGGGTGGCACCAAGTGAAGTGGGCTTGTCCTGTGCACGGGCACAGGTTGTGGTGGGCAGTGCAAGGGATTCCCCAAGCCTTTAGGAGGTGTGCTTGGGTGGCAGTGGCAGCGTGTGCGGAGAGCCTTTCCTCAGAATGAGAACACATATAAGTGTACGGTGGCCCTGCTGCTGGGGGTGAGGGAGCATTGCTGTTAGAGGCAGCAGCCCCAGACAGGCAGCTTTCAAGCTGTGGTGAGTGCACACTTTGGGTCCTTTTGTACCGTGTTGGGGGCAGACTCCCTGGTGTGCTGCACTGCCCATTCTCCAGAGAATAGGACACTGTGGCCTAGATTGCTGGGGACTCTGCCATACTGCTGGGTCTAACAGGCATTGCACTATTGCAACCCTCCGGGTGGATGTGGGGGCATATCGATGGGGCTCCAGGGATTTGGAGATGCAAGGGCTGTTGGGCCCCAGGGCAAGATGCAGTCTGGTGGGGGTGCGGCTCTCAAAATAGCGCTGTGCCGTAACTGCTTGAGTCTCAGGAAGCGTGTGGAACCCATCATGAGCGCCTTCTCTGAAGCAGTGCCCTTGCATGGACTCCAGGTAGCCCCCTATACTAATCTCAGGGCCCACAGGGGTCGAGGGCGTCTCTCATGGCTGACTGCTGGAGTCCACAGTGGAAATGTAAACCACTAGGGCTCTCTCACTTACCCTTTCCCAGCACTGAGGAGGCTTTCCGGGCTTTCAGGTGATCATGGCCAGGAGGGCTGCCTCCCTTCGCTCTCCTTTTGTGCTTCGGGTGTTTCCTCTCACTTCTCTGCTGAATTCCAGTGATCCCTCTTAGATGCTATTTGATGTATGATGATCTATTTGCTTTTTAAATTTTTTATTAATAAAATATATAGAACACTTCATGAATTTGCATATCGGCCTTGCGCAGAGGCTGTTCATTCCAGTTTTACCATATGCGCTGCTGAAGTGAGCACTACTCATTATTTTGGCTCTTTGTGGAGGAGGCAAGCTCTGGGTTTCTTTAGTCAGCCATCTTGAAGTCTTCCTACCCTTAAAGTTCCTTCTGATTCATCACATATATAATTTAGTAGTTACATAATATACCATGCAAGATTTTAGACTAACTAGGAAATTGGTAGAAATAGTAACAAGTTAACTGTATTATATTACTATTTTAAATTAAGTCTTTCTACCACGTATGAGACATTATGTAGTTCAAAACTGGTTTCGTGACAAGAGACCGTGGGGCACTTGGAAAACACAAACTGTACCTTCCTTGTATTCAGTAAAGTTTCAGGCCATGTCCTAAGTGAAATCCTGAAAACACTGAACAAAGGCTTCACTTACCCACACGTCTTAATTCTGTGTCCTTATAGGAGGCAAGATCCAAACTGGGTTGGAGTCTGTTCCAGAAACAGGACCACATGAAGAGTGGTCTTGCCAGCAAGTCTGGGAACAAGCTGCAAGTGAGTTAACTAGGCCTCAAGACTCTATGATAAGTAGCTCTCAGTTCTCCACACAAGGTGATGTCCCCTCCCAGGTTGACACAGGACTATCTATAAGTCACATAGGACAGACACCTTCCGAGGATGGGAAGTGTAAAAAATTCTTCAGTGATGTCTCCATCCTTGATCTTCATCAACAATTACACTCAGGAAAGATGTCCCATACATGTAATGAGTACAGGAAGAGCTCCTGTTATAGCTCAGCTCTTCGTCAGAAACTTCACATGGGAAAGAAACTCTATAAGTGTGATGTGTGTGGTAAGGAATTTAGTCAGAACTCACAACTGCAAACTCATCAGAGAATCCACACTGGAGAGAAACCATTCAAATGTGAGCAGTGTGGGAAAAGTTTCAGCCGTAGATCAGGAATGTATGTTCATTGCAAATTACACACAGGAGAAAAACCTCATATTTGTGAGGAATGTGGGAAGGCCTTCATTCACAATTCCCAGCTTCGGGAACATCAAAGAATCCATACTGGGGAGAAGCCATTCAAATGTTATATATGTGGTAAGAGCTTCCATAGTAGATCAAATCTTAATAGGCACTCCATGGTCCACATGCAAGAGAAACCATTCAGATGTGATACCTGCAGTAATAGCTTTGGTCAGAGATCAGCACTTAATGGTCATTGCAGGGACCACACAGGAGAGAAAGTCTACAAATGTGAAGAATGTGGAAGGAGCTTCACTTGTAGGCAAGATCTCTGTAAGCATCAGATGGACCACACAGGAGACAAACCATATAACTGTAACGTATGTGGGAAGAGCTTCAGGTGGTCCTCGCGTCTTTCGAGACATCAGCGGATCCACAGTGGAGAAGCAACATTCAAGTGTGACGGATGTGGGAAGAGATTTCATATGAATTCACGGGGCCATTCTCATCAGACAGCCCACACAGAAGAAAAACTGTATAAATGTCAGAAGTGTGGGAAGGGCTACATTAGTAAGTTTAATCTTGACTCTCACCAGAGGGTCCACACGGGAGAGAGACCTTATAATTGTAAGGAATGTGGAAAGAGCTTCAGGTGGGCCTCAGGTATTTTGAGACATAAGAGACTCCATACTGGAGAAAAACCATTCAAATGTGAAGAGTGTGGGAAGAGGTTTACTGAGAATTCAAAACTTCGTTTCCATCAAAGAATTCACACTGGAGAAAAGCCTTACAAATGTGAGGAGTGTGGAAAGGGCTTCAGATGGGCCTCAACTCATCTAACCCATCAGAGACTCCACAGTAGAGAAAAAGTACTTCAATGTGAGGACTGTGGGAAGAGCATTGTGCACAGTTCATGCCTTCAAGACCAACAAAGAGACCACAGTGGAGAAAAAACATCCAAATGTGAGGACTGTGGGAAGCGCTACAAGAGGCGCTTGAATCTCGATATGATTTTATCATTATTTTTAAATGATATATAATGATTGTCCATATTTATGGGTTACAGCATGATATTTCAATACATGTATACAATGTGTAATGATCAAATCAGTGTTTTAGCATATCCATCACCTCATTTATCATTTATTTGTGTTGATCATTTATCATTTCTTTGTGTTTTGAACCTTCAAAAACTGTTCTAGTTATCTGAAAATAAATTATTATTAATTATAGTCACCTTTAGTGCTGTGGAACACTAGAACTTGTTCCTTTCATCTTACTGTACTTTTGTATCTGTTAACCAATCTTTCATCATCCACCCTCCCTCCTACTTTTCCTTTCTAGTAATTGCTATGCCATGCTGCTTCTCCTTTTTATTTTTATTTTTTCTTTTGAGAACAGAGTCTTGCTCTGTTGCCCAGGCTTGAATGTAGTAGCATGATCCTGGCTCACTGCAGCCTCCACCTCCTGTATTCAAGTGATTCTCCTGCCTAAACCTCCTGAGTAGCTGGGATTACAGGCATGCACCACCATGCCCGGCTAATTTTGGTACCTTTTTTTTTTTTGAGATGGAGTATCACTCTGTCACCCAGTCTGGAGTGTAATGGCGCAATCTCGGCTCACTGCAACCTCCGCCTCCCATGTTCAAATGATTCTCCCTACCTTGGCCTCCTGAGTAGCTGGGACTACAAATGGCTGCCACCACAATCAGTTAATTTTTGTATTTTTAGTAGGGAATGGGTTTTTGCCATATTGTCCAAGCTGGTCTCGAACTCCTGACTTCAGGTGATCCACCCACCTCATCCTCCCAAAGTGCTGGGATTACAGGCGTGAGCCACCATGCCCAGCCTAATTTTTGTATTTTTAGTAGAGACTGGGTTTCACCACGTTGGCCAGGCTAATCTTGAACTCCCAACCTCAAATGGTCTACCTGCCTTGGCCTCCCAAAGTGCTGGGATTATAGGCATGAGCCACCGTGCCCAGCCAATGCTGTGCTGCTTCTGTGATTTTTGAGAACAGTCTTGCTCTGTTGCCCAGACTTTCACATATGTGTGATAACCTGTAGTATTTATCTTTCTGGGCCTGAATTTACATCACTCAACTTCATGTTCTCCAAAGCTTATCTTTACCTTGCCATAAATGACAGAATTTTATTATTTTTTATGGTTAAATAGTATACCTTTGTGTATGTATGCCACATTTTCTTTACCATTTTCTGTTGATGAATATTTAGATTTGTTCCATATGTTAGCTATTGCAAATAGTACTATAATAAATATAGGAGTACAGGTAGGAGTTCAACACACTAATTTCCTTTCCTTTGGATATACAGCTAATAGTGGGATTGCTGGATCACTTGAATCTTAATATGCATAAGAGGATCTACACTGGAGAAACACCGTGGATGTGTGGAGAGTGTGGTACATACTTCAGTCAGGGCTCACATCTTCAAATTCAGTGCCTGTTCTGTAGAGAAACCTTAATAATGTGATATATGTGACAGCAAAGAGTTATAAGGTATGAATATGTTAATTTTAGTAGATACTTCCAAAAACTATTTCAAACTGGTTGTACCTCTATAAACTCTGACCATTATTAGGCAAGAATTGGCTTTTTTTTTCTTTTGAGACAGTCTTGCTCTGTCACCCAGATTAGCATGCAGTGGAATGATCACGGCTCCCTGCAGCATTGACCTCCCAGGCTCAAGAAATGCTTCTGCCTCAGCCCCTCAAAAGCTGTGACTATAGGCATGCAACAACATGCCTGGCTAAATTTTTGTTGTAGAGATAGGGTCTCACTATGTTGCCCAAATCAGTCTGAAACTCCTGGGCTCAAGTGATTCTCCCTCCTCAGCCTCCCAAAGTGCTGGGATTACAGGCATAAGCCACTGCGCCCAGCATTTTGTTTTGTTTTGTTTTGTTTTTGAGATGAGGGCTTTCTGTGTTGCCCAGGCTGGATTGTTTATTCACAGATACATTTACAGTGCCCTATAGCCTCGAACTCCTGAGCCTAAGTGATCCTCTTGCTTTAACCCCCTGAGAAGCTGGGACTACAGGCATGGACCACCACCCCTGACTGATCTTCTTTAGTTTCTGTCAACAAAATAGTACACTGTTTCCACTAACTTGGGAAGGCTAGTATTTTTTGGGGGAAAATCACTAAACAACAAAGAAAATCTGATGAATTGGACAGCATAAAAATATTGGCGTAAAGATGAACATAACATAAGCAGGAATATTTAAAGCACATACTTTATAATTTATAGAGTGTCTCCCCTGTAATGTCTCTGGTTAAATGAAAGGCTTTCAACTGTGAAGACAACCCTAACCATACTCATTACCTGTAAAAGATGTAGCATTGTCATGGACTCCTTAATAAACGTGAAGACTTTAATCCATCTGAAGGTGCATCACATTTCTGAAGTTTCCAACACTGACAAGGTGATGGGCTTATGGATGGAAACTCATGAATGGGAGAAACTCAGCTATTGTTAAAGCCCAGTATATTTTATTAAAGATATTGGGACTATCTCCTAAATCTAGTTAGTGATGAATTTCAACTCTAGAGCCATCACTGAATCCTTGTCCACATTCATTACACATAGGTTTTCTGAGAAAATTGTCTGCTGGTTATGAGAGGTCTTCTCCAGTGCCAAAGTGAGCATAATAAGCTTGCTCTCGGCTGGGCTTGGTGGCTCACGCCTGTAATCCCAGCACTTTCGGAGGGTGAGGTGGGCAGATTGCCTGAGATCAGGAGTTTGAGTCCAGTCTGGCCAACATGGTGAAACCCTGTCTCTATTAAAAATACAAAAAAATTAGCTGGGTGTGGTGGTGGCATGTGCCCATAAGCCCAGCTACTCAGGAGGCTGAGACAAGGCAATTGCTTCAACCAGGGAGGTGGAGATTGCAGTGAGCTGAGATTGCACCACTGCACTCCACCCTGGGCGACAGAGCGAGACTCCGTCTCAAAAAATAAAAATAAAAATAAAAGTAAGCAAACTTGCTTTCTTTTATGTGCTCCTTGATTTTGATGGTGATGTGAAATCAAACCGAAGCTGAAAATACAATAATCACATTTATACAGGGCATTTTTCAAGGAAATTTGTTGATTTTTACTTTAATAATTTAGTGACTCACTTTTGTAAGTCTCTTGTAAGTGGCCAGGCATGGTGGCTCACACTTGTAATTCTGTCACTTTGGGAGGCTGAGGCAGAAGGATCACTTGAATCTAGGAGTTCAAGACCAGCTTTTTACAGAGTGTCTCCCCTATAATGTCTCTGGAAGTGAAAGATTTTCAACTGTGAAGACAACCCTAACCATATTCATATTCTAGTTCCTTTGCCTTTCCATATAAATTTTAGAATAATTTTATATCTACAAAATATCTTGCTGTAATTTTGATAGTAATTATTTTAACCCTGTGTATCAATTTGGGGAGAATGAACATTTTTGCTATGTTGAGTCCCACGATCCTCAAACATGGAATATCTCTCCATTCATTTAATATTGTTGGATTTTCTTCATCAGTGTGTTGTAATTTCCATCTTATAACCCTTGTACATCTTTTGTTGAACTTCCATCTAGGTAAGAACTTTGATTTCCATTTGTTCATTGCTAGTATAATATATATAAATTAATTTTGGTGTGCTGATCATGTATCCCATGATCATGCTGTTTGCTTATTATCTAGGCATTCATGGATTGGAAACTTCACGTTTTTATGATGAAAATACTATCCAAACCAATCTACAGTTTTACTGCAATCACTATCAAAATCCAAACAGTCTTTTTTTGCAGAAATAAATTCATATGTAATTGCAACGGATGCAAATAGACATCTTTGTTTTGTTTTGTTTTGTTTTTTAAAGGAACACGATGGATGGTTCCCACTTCCCCATTTCGAAACTTACTACCAAGCTATAGTAATGGAATAGAATTGAGAGTCCATAAAGAAACTCATACATCTAAAGTAACTTGATTTTCAAGAAAGATCCTAGATGTCTTAATGGAGAAAGCATAATCTCTTTAGCAAACAATGCTGGGCAACTATATATACATATGCAACATAATGAAGTTAGATCCGCACTTCACACTATACTTAAAAATTAACTCAAAATGATCAATGACCTAAATAAAAGAGCTTAAGCTGGCCGGGCGCGGTGGCTCAAGCCTGTAATCCCAGCACTTTGGGAGGCCGAGACGGGCGGATCACGAGGTCAGAAGATCGAGAGCATCCTGGCTAACACGGTGAAACCCTGTCTCTACTAAAAAATACAAAAAAAAAAAAAAAAAAAAAAACTAGCCGGACGAGGTGGCGGGCGCCTGTAGTCCCAGCTACTCGGGAGGCTGAGGCAGGAAATGGCATAAACCCAGGAGGCGGAGCTTGCAGTGAGCTGAGGTCCGGCCACTGCACTCCAGCCTGGGCGACAGAGCGAGACTCCGTCTCAAAAAAAAAAAAAAGAGCTTAAGCTATGCAACTCCTAGAATAAAAGATAAAGGTTAATCTTTAAGGCTTTTTATTTGGAATGGATTCTTAGATAAGACACCATATGCACAAGCTTAAAAAAAAGCCCACATAAATTGGACTGGAGCAAAAAAATGCTTTGCATACAGAGACATTGTCAAGAGCATGAAAAGACCATACAGCATGGTGTCTAGTATCAGAATATATAAAGAACTCTTAGACCAGGTGAGGTGGCTCTCACCTGTAATCCCAGCACTTTGGAAGGCTGAGATGGGTGGATTGCTTGAGCCCGAGAGTTTGAGGCCTGCCTGGGCAACATGGTGAAAACCATGTCTCTACAAAAATGAAAAAATAAAAGACAAATGCAAAAAGCAGCCAGGCATAGTGGCCCACGCCTATGGTCCCAACTACTCGGGAGGCTGAAGCAGAAGAATCGCTTGAGCCTGGGAGGTCAAGGCTGCAGCGAGGCATGATGTGCCATTGCACTCCAGCCTGGGCAACAGAGAGAGACTCCATCTTTTAAAAAGAGGAAGAAAAAGGAAAAACAAACAAACAAAAAGAAACAAAAAACTTTTACAACTCAATAACAAGAAGAGAAACCATTCAATTTTCTAATGGGCAAAGATACAAATAGAAATTTCAGATATACAAGTTACCAACAATCGTGTGAAAAGATGCTCAACTATTAGTCATTAGGAAAATGCAAATCAAACCAATAATGAGATACCATTTTAAAACAGCTATGTTGGCTATCATCTTTAAAAATAGAAAATAGCCGATGTGGTGGCAGGCACCTGTATTCCCAGCTACTTGGGAGGTTGAAGTAGGAGGATCACTTGAGCCCAGGAGTTTCGAGGTGTAGTAAGCTATGCCCACTGGGTGTCCACCATCGACATGGTGACCTCCCAGGAGCAGAGGACCATGAGGTTGCCTCAGGAGAGGTAAACTGGCCCAGGGTGGAAACACAGCAGGTCAAAATTCCCATGCTGATCAGTAGTGAGATGTTGCCTGTGAATAGCCACTGCAATTCTGCCTGCACAACACAGGGAGACTCCATTTCCAATTTATACACACACATACATATACATATATATTTATACATATATACACACACACACACACACACACAAAATAAGTATTGGAGAGGGTGTGGAGAAATTACTACCCTCACACACTGAAGGTGGGAGTGTAAAAATGGTACAATTGCTATGGAAAATTGTTTTGTGGTTCCCAACATAGAATTACCATATGAATCACTAAATTTCCTATCTAGGTATATATCCAAAAGAATTGAAAGCAGGTGATGAAAGAAATACTTGTATGCCACTGTTTGTAGCAACACTATTGACTACTGCCAAAAGGTGGAAATAACCCAAATGTCCCTCAATGAATGAATGGATAAACAAACAGTGGCACAGGCCTGTAATCCCAGCACTTTGGGAGGCTGAGGTGGGTGGATCACCTGAGGTCAGGAGTTCAAGACCAGCCTGAGTAACATGGTGAAACCCTGTCTCTACTAAATACAAAAAAATTAGCCGGGTATGGTGGCACATAGCTGTAATCCCAGCTACTTGGGAGGCTGAGGCAGAAGAATCGTTTTAACCTGGGAGGTGGAGGTTGCAGTGAGCTGAGATCACGCCATTGCACTCCAGCCTGGGCATCAAGAGGGAAACTGCGTCTCAAAACAAAACATGATAAAGCAAACAAACAAAAAAACAAATCGTAGCGTAAACATAAAATATTATGAAGTACGGGTACGTGCTGTGATGTGGATGAACTTTAAAAGCAGTATGCTGGCCGGGTGTGGTGGGTGGCTCACGCCTGTAATTCCAGCACTTTGGGAGGCCAAGGCGGGTGGATCACGAGGTCAAGAGATCGAGACCATCCTGGCTAACATGGTAAAAACCCGTCTTTACTAAAAATACAGAAAAATTAGCCGGGCGTGGTGGCACGCGACTGTAGTTGCAGCTACTCCAGAGGCTGAGGCAGGTGAATCGCTTGAACCCGGGAGGCGGAGGTTGCAGTGAGCTAAGATCGCGCCACCGCATTCCAGCCTGGCCACAGAGTGAGTCTCAAAAAGCAAAACAAAAACAAACAAACAAAAGCAGTATGCTAAGTGAAAGGGGTCAGAAACAAAAGGTTCCATAGTTTATAATTCCATTTACATGAAATGTCCACAATAGGTAATTCAATAGGACACAGATTGACTGCTTAGTGGGTATGGGGTCTTTGGGGTGATGAAAATGTTTCCTAACTTTTGGTGACTTTCACGTTTTGTGCGTTACACCTCAATAGAGATGTTTTAAATAATAAAATACGTTAAAATGTTTTGCATAGATAAGAAAGAAAAAAGTTTTTGTTGAGAAAATCTTTGCGAGATAAAATGTTAATATCATGAATATAAAAACTGCTTGAAAAGTGAGGGATAAAACCAAAAAATAAAAAAGTGGGCAAAACATCTGGACAATTTACAAAAAATGTAATAATGACACCTGAAAATATGCAAGAATATTCCATTTTGTTTACAAGAGATATAAATTAAAACTACATGCCATTTCTTACCACTGGCAAAACTTAATTATTTTATGATTGTATCGTCTCCTTGGTCCCTTTCTAGTAACACTCCTGTCTCACTAGAGGCGTTTAGACTTCAGGAATTCCTTTCTATACGATATTTTCTCTTGGGCACCCAGGGAGAGGGAAGGAAGGACGACTCTCAGGGTAGAAGTCCACATTTCCCAACAGGCGCTCGGGGATATGGGATTCATTCCCGGTGGGAAGAGTAGTCAAGGGCTTTCCAGTAGTCGTCAACACTTCCCCTGGAGGGTGATGCTACAGGAGTACAGTCCAGACTCTCAGTGAAATCACGGTTTAGCTCCGGCAGGCGCGTCCCAGGGAATTCTGGGAAGTGTAGTCCAGACGCTCAGTGGAGTCGCGGTCAGTTTGGCTCCGGCGGGCGGGTCCCGGGGAATTCTGGGAAGTGGAGTCCAAAAACTCTGGCGTCGCGGGCACTTCCGTTTGGGGATTGAGGTTGCTGCAGTTTTTCTGCGACAGTTTGGGTCAGTTCCGCGTCTTGCGGACCGTTCTGAATTTCCTGGACCTATGCATTGGATCCTCAACCAACTGGTGATCGAATTAGGGGAAAAGAGGCCTCGTCGGAGAGCAGAGGTTTGGAGCGGCAAGGGCAGCTGTTTGCGTTCTCGTCCGTGGCACCTTCTTGGGCTTGGGTCTGTCCTCGCGTCCCGGGGGCATTGGGACTTGGTTGGGTCGCGTCTCACCTGGTTTCAGGGTTTCCGGGGCTCTGAGCTCGCCCACTCCACCCCCTGCACCCCACGCGCGTGGCCACTTCTTCGCGATGTAACGTTGGGGTGTTTATCTCCTTAGGTTTTCCGTTACTGTTCTTTAAAATGGGGAGTTTAGGACCATCCTAATGGAATCGTTTTGGGAACTGGAAGAGGTAACACAAATGAGAGGCATAAAGCAGTCCCTGTCACTTGGTGACTGGTGGTCTCTTGTTAATTTCCCAGGAAGCCTGTCAGGTCCCCGGGTGGGGTGAGAGCTCCAGCTGCAGGGGCCCCGGCCCTTGTCCCTGATCCCTGCAGGACGCCGGATGATCCCGGAAGCCTTCTGACCTCTTTAGGAGGGCGAGGGTTGCGTCCACTTTCACGAAGGGAGAGGAACATTTAACTTATGGGGGACGGCGACGCGGTCAGAGTGTTTAATAGCTTTCTCCTTCCTCAACCCGACCTTTCCAAAAGAGCTGCAGGGAGGGACCTCTTGGCTACTGAGGGCGAAGCTCTACGTGAGTGGTCCTTGGCTCTTTTCTTTGACAGAGGTGCTCACCCCAACCGAGAGTGTATAGGATGTGTCCTTGGGCATGGGTGTCGATAATAATTAAGTCTTAATTAGTAACTTCATTCTAAGGGCTTTATACAAATAAATTTACGCCACACCGTGGCTCTGTGGAGAAGTATTGCTTTTTTCTATTTTAAAAACGAAAGAGAGACACAGGGCGCATAGGCACCCGACTAGTGAGAGGTGGAGCTGGGGTTGGAACTTAAGCAGTCCGGGTCAGAGCCTGATTTGATCTTCTGTTGGATACGTTCTCATTGAGGCAGAGGAGATAGTTGGACTTAAGTGGGGAAAGCAAGGCTTAGGGGCGTGAGCTTTTCTCAGTTTTTAAAAATGTTGTCAACTATTTTGTTTCAATCATTACAAATATTTTGTACTTTTTTTTTTTTTTTTTGAGACGGAGTCTCGCTCTGTCGCCCAGGCTGGAGTGCAGTGGCTGGATCTCAGCTCACTGCAAGCTCCGCCTCCCGGGTTCACGCCATTCTCCTGCCTCAGCCACCCGAGTAGCTGGGACTACAGGCGCCGGCCACCTCGCCCGGCTAGTTTTTTGTATTTTTTAGTAGAGACAGGGTTTCACCATGTTAGCCAGGATGGTCTTGATCTCCTGACCTCGTGATCCGCCCGTCTCGGCCTCCCAAAGTGCTGGGATTACAGGCTTGAGCCACCGCGCCCGGCCAAATATTTTGTACTCTTACAGAACCATATCATTGCAGAGCATTCTATTTTTCTTTATTAAGAATAAAATGGGCCGGGAGGCCTAGGCCGGCGGATCACGAGGTCAGGAGTTCGATACTAGCCTGGCCAAGATGGTGAAACCCTGTCTCTACTAAAACAAAATTACAAAAATTAGCTGGACCGGTGGCGGGTGCCTGTAATCCCAGCTACTCGGGAGGCTGAGGCAGGAGAATCCTTTGAATCCGGGAGGCGGAGGTTGCAGTGAGCCGAGATCCTCCATTGCACTCCAGCCTGGGCGACAGTGCGAGACTCCATCTCAAAAAAAAAAAAAAAGAACAAAATGTTTTTATTACCCACTAATCCATGATGTAAAGATAGCAACTGTTAAGCTTGTAATGTGTTTCTCTTTTTTTTTTGTATATTTATAGATTTATTTATGAACATTTTAAAATTTTTATAATTTTTTCTTAATGTTTCCTCCTTATGTGTTTAACTATGGAAATTTCCAAATACTGACAAAGAGACTAAACTAGTGAATTATCATGTTATATCATACTCATTAATCTCATTGTTATTATTTTTCTTATGTTTTCTGAAATTATAAAACTTTTTATTTTCATATCATTTAAAACCTATAGAAAAGTTGCCAAAATAGCCTAAGAAATTCTTATTTACGGGGCCGGGCGCGGTGGCTCAAGCCTGTAATCCCAGCACTTTGGGAGGCCGAGACGGGCGGATCACGAGGTCAGAAGATCGAGACCATCCTGGCTAACACGGTGAAACCCCGTCTCTACTAAAAAATACCAAAAAAATCCTAGCTGGGCGTGGTGGCCGGCGCCTGTGGTCCCAGCTACACGGGAGGCTGAGGCAGGAGAATGGCATAAACCCAGGAAGCGGAGCTTGCAGTGAGCTGAGATCCAGCCACTGCACTCCAGCCCAGGCAACAGAGCAAGACTCCATCTCAAAAAAAAAAAAAAAAAAAAAAAAGAAAAGAAATTCTTATTTACTCTTTACCCACGTTTGTCAAGTGTTTACATTTTTCCTGTTTTGTTGATGACCATCAGCTGAATACCACCAGAAATATACCTGTAACCAGAGACAGCTGATTATAGCTTTCTGCAGCAAGGAAGCCCACATATCAGGGGCTATCTTGGTGAGAGGAGCTTAGGAAGGGCTAGTATATGGTTTCACATAACATATTAGATAATATTAGATTGTATACCAGATAGTTATTTATTTAATGTTAGATATCTATCCAAACTGCTGATAGTAGTTTATTGTATTGTCTATTATATAGTGCTAGATAACATATTACCTAACTTCATGTTATGTACTCTGCAGTTCTATATTTAAATTTGTTGTTTTTCACTTGAGGTTCTTACAAGTGTCCCCTACCCATCTGCCACCACCACCCGTCTTCACAGTCTAATTTTATGCATTGCCTTTAGTTGTCACATTTCCATAATCTTTAATCTGGAGGATTCTACACCCTTTGTCTTTCTATGCTTGATATTTTTGAAGAGTATAGGCGAGTTATTTTGGAGAAAGGCATTAGTTTGGAGGTGTGTCTGATGTAATTCACATGCAGGTTCAGATTATGTGTTGTTGGTAGGGATACCACAGAAGTGGTGAAATGTCCTTTTCATTGCAACCTAACAGGGTCCAAGTGATGTCAGTTTGTGTCTTCATTGGTGATCTCAACCTTGTCCACTTGGCCGAGATGCTGTCTTTCAGATTTCTTCACTATAAAGTTACTTAAAAAAAATTGAAAATAATAAAGTTTCTTAGGAATAGATAACATTATTCATGGGCATTCAGCTGTAAAATGACCTTCTCCTCCATTTATTCTTTGTTCAACTACAGATATTCTATCAATATGGACTTAGAATTGACTCTTGTTAAGTTAACTGACGTGTATGTTAACAATTATTTTTTCCAACCTGTGGTATCATAGAACTTTCTTATATCAGGTGTACATCCAGTGATCATTAGAAAGTTTGCTGGAGTAACCATCACCACAATTCAGTGATCATTTCATTCTCATATCAATCTCCTCCTGCCTACTTATGGTTAGACATCATTCTCACTCAGATTTGAAGCAATCACTAATCAATTTTCTCTCTATATGCATTTTCCTACCTGGACATTTTATAGAAATGGAATCCTGCAATATGTGGCCCTTTGTAAATGACTTCTTTCATTTAGCAATAATGTCTCAAAGGTTCATGTATGTTGTAGCATAAGTCAGTACTTCATTTCTTTAAATTTCCAAATGAGATTCCATTGTATGGATAGACCATGATTTGTCTACTCGTTTACCCACAGGAGGGCATTTTGGTTGTGCTGTTTTGGGTTTTTATGATTCATGCTGCTGTGAACATTCATGTGCCAATTTACAATACACATCCCTGTTGGTGGGTGGCATCCCTGGCCACCTATTCATGTCTCTTTTTCTGCCTTTCCTGGCACTTTGCAGGCACAATTCTGCTTTTCCAGGAACTGCATCACTCAGGACTCTGCAAGTTTCCAGAAGTAAGAGGGAAAATGACCATGTTCAAGGTGGGTAGGACTTGTTTCTATTACTCTTAAAATTCCATCTCAGTACTCAGATTGTCAGAAGTTTTTCTCTGTCTTGGGAAGACGCAAGGAGAAAAGCAGACATTTGAGGATCTCTTGTGTACCAGGTGCTTCCTTTGTTACTTTTGAGTGGATTTTGCATTTGTTTTTACTTCTTCTTTTCTTGTGTCATTTATTCTATGGAGTAGACAAGATAGTAGGAATGGATAATTATTTCATTATACTACTTCTCTGCTCACACATTAGCTATTTTTATCGTGTGATACTCTTCTTCATGTACATTCATAACTGTATTTGTATTGGTGATATTAATCTAATTTAAATTGCACTCTTAGTATTTAATATTAAATAATGCTCATTTTTAATGGTTGCATCATATTCCCATTTAATCGATGTTCCTTTTTAATTACTTTATACTCCCAGACACCAGGAACTCAGTTTTGAAAGGCTACTTTTGATGTGTGCCATGGTGGCTGTTTTGTAGATAGAGTATCCGTATGTGGCACATCACGGCAGGCTGTAACTGTGGCTTCACACAAGGATTGCTGGAAGTTTCCACGCAGGAAGAGCTAGATTCTCTTTCCCCCATGCCTGAGTCATGCCTTCTGTGTCTTTTATTTACTGGCCTTTCTTTATTCTTTTATATATTAAGGAATTTGACCAAAGTAGTATGTAAGCTAATTTTTTTTTTTAATTTTTTGAGATGGAGTTTTACTCTTGTTGCCCAGGCTGGAGTGCAATGGTGCAATCTCAGCTCACTGCAGCCTCTGCCTCCTGGGCTCAAGGGATTCTCCTGCCTCAGCCTCCTGAGTAGCTCGGATTACAGGCATGCGTCACCACGCCTAATTTTGTATTTTTAGTAGAGATGGGGTTTCTCGATGTTGGTCAGGCTGGTCTCGAACCCCCAACCTCAGGTGATCCGCCCACCTCGGCCTTCCAAAGTGCTGGGATTACAGGCATGAGCCACCACACCCAGCCTAACCTAAATTTTTTGTGCCAGTCATTTGTGTTTTGTTTCTTCATTTACTCCTCAGAACAGCTAATTGAAGCAGTTCTCTTATCTTCCTCTTAAACACATGAAATATGAGAAACCTGCTTGAGTTCAGACAGGAGACCACGGGTCAAGAATATTAGCCATTTTTGCCATTTTCCTCAGTTGAAAGAGAGAGAAGAAGAAAGAGAGAATTCTCCACTGAGGGGCCTGTGCCCTGTGGTGTGGGTGTTTGGAGTGTCCTGTTGAGTGATGACGTCCACAGGTGGCATTGCTCCTCCCTGGCCCTACCTTGGGAGGGGGACGTCTTCTCTTCCTGTCATGGTACCTCTTCCATGGCCCCCGGCACTTCAGGCACCCAAGGACAGCAATTTCATTATAGAAAATTTTAAAATTCATTATGGGAAAAGATGCCTTACACAATGTTAACAGAAAATGTAACAGTCTAAGGTGAAAATATTTACCATTTGGATATCTAAAAGAAGATACAATCCAAAATAAGAATCTTATGCACAAACTAGGGAAGAAAATCCAAAGAAATATGAATAAAGGACATTACCAGGAATGTATAGAAGGAGAAAAACAGACGTCAATAAATATTTGAAAAGATGGTGGTATTCATTTATAATCAAATAAGTAAGAATAATAAAACAAAATCGTGGCCAGACCCGTGACTCACACCTGTAATCCTGGCACTTTAGGAGGCTGAGGAAGGAGGAATGTTTGAAACTAGGAGCTCAAGACCATCCTGGGAAACATAGCAAGACTCTATCTCTACAAAAAGAAAAAAAAGAAAAAAACAATTTCTTCCTAATCAGATTGCCAAAATAGTGGGAAAATCGATAACCTGCTTTTGGCTATGTTAAGAAAAATCAGGATAATGTATCCCCCTGAAAGATTTTGAAGTTAGATAAAAAAAAGTTGAGAAGGCTGGGCGCAGTGGCTCAAGCCTGTAATCCCAGCACTTTGGGAGGCCGAGACGGGTGGATCACGAGGTCAGGAGATCGAGACCATCCTGGCTAACACGGTGAAACCCCGTCTCTACAAAAAATACAAAAACTAGCTGGGCGAGGTGGCGGGCGCCTGTAGTCTCAGCTGCTCCGGAGGCTGAGGCAGGAGAATGGCGTAAACCCGGGAGGCGGAGCTTGCAGTGAGCTGAGATCCGGCCACTGCACTCCAGTACGGGCAACAGAGCAAGACTCCGCCTCAAAAAAAACAAAAAAAGGTGAGAAAATGTGACATAATCATGATTTTAAACATTCTTATTTTTTGACATTTTGTTATTTAAAACTTACTTTAAATAGGAGAGTAAGATCTACCTGAAATGATGTTCTTTATTGGATTGGTAATCATGGAAAAGATATAAAATTAAATATTCATTATTTAGAATAACAATAGATTAGTTCCATGGAACACTGTGCAGACATGAGATAAAATCAATAACAGTAATTGACAAAAATCAAAGCAACTAATGTTTATTAAGTATTCAGTCTGTGCTACACACTTTTCCCCAGTACCATATGTGTATTCTACTGTTTAATTCTTTAAAAACTGTATCATGTGACAATCATTATACAGAGAGGAAAGTAATGCATTCAGGCCAGCTTGTCCAAGGTCACATGACTGGGAAGGGACAGAGCCTTATATATGCGCTCTGAGGCATGCTGGCTGCAGATCATGACATTCAATGTTGCAATTAATGTGTGTAGTTTTTGCCTTGAGAGTACAGAGGACTCACTGCGTAACTACTCACACATGTCACTATAAGCTTGTCAGTTTGGCAAATGTTGAAGAAAAACAATAACATCCAGGGTTCGAGTTTGAGAGAGGAAGACAATGGGCATTACCAAGCAAAGTCAGGACTGAATTGCGAAATGTTGCTGAGGTGATTGTCAAGATTTATCAAAACATATATATGTATAGCCCAGGACGCCACATTTAGAGTCCTAGAGGGTTACTTACAAGGAGACTCAATGATTGCACGAAGTAAAAATACAGGAGGTCTTTTTCATCATTGCGCTTCTGGTGGAACTCAGGAACATCAGTCATTGTCAGGATTCAGACAGAATGAGTAGGAAACCTATGAGCTGACCTATATCTCTCAAGGTCCAAAACAACTTCCCACCCCTCCCCTCTGTCTGCTCAGTGCCGCCCCTCTCCCAGGAATCACTGGTCATGAGGTTGAGATTGCATATGTTTGATGCTGTAGGAGGCAATGACTTTCAAGGACGTGGCTGTGGTCTTCACTGAGGAGGAGCTGGGGCTGCTGGACCTTGCCCAGAGGAAGCTGTACCAAGATGTGATGCTGGAGAACTTCAGGAACCTTCTTTCAGTGGGTGAGGACAGGTTCAAGTTTGCGTGTGCAGTGAGAACCTAAATTTCTAGTAAATTTTACCTTGATGTTACCTAGAATGTGTTGGGATTAAGCACGTAACTTTGCCTATTTGCAGGACATCAAGCATTCCACGGAGATACTTTCCACTTCCTAAGGGAAGAAAAGATTTGGATGATGAAGACAGCAACCCAAAGAGAAGGGAATTCAGGTAAGAATCAAGCAACTGTGAATCCCTGTATGTCTCTTCCATCTGTTTACTTCTGTCTGTGCTCAAATCCATTGCCCTGGCCTAAATGGCCAAACTTCTTTCTTGGATTATTGACAACCATCTTACACCTGGTGGCCCTGCTGCCTGCCTTCCCATCCTGACATCTGTTCTCATAGCAACTGAAGTGATCCTCAGGAAATGTAAGTCAGATTGTCATTCCTCAGCTCAAAAGCCTGTTTGGCTTATTTTTATTAAAATTACAACCTCTTTAATTGACTTTTAGAGACCCTGTGATCTGCTATTCATCCCCCCTCTGCCACCTGTCTAACTACATCTCCTGTCCTCTCCCTGTTGCTTTGTCTTTACCAGCCACATTATTCTCCCTGCTGTTTCTCTGTCCTCCCAAGTACACCGTGTTTCCTTTTGCTGGTACCCAATGATCACAGACTTAGCAGACTGAGCAGCAAACATTTATTATTTTTGTGTTCTTTAGGGATAAAGTCTGATACATCTCACTGGGCAGTTACCAAGTTATCTGTAGGGCTTCATGTTTTCTGGATGCTCTTGGGGAGAAGCCTTTGCTTTGGTTTATCAGTGTCTAGGCACTGTCCACACTCCTTGGCTCTTGCTTCCCTTCCTCCATCTTCAAAGGCAGCAACTTGCATCCCCATAGCCATGCTCCCTCTGCCACTCTTCTTATGCCTTCTTTCACCTTTTGGATCCCTTGTAATTATATTGATCACTCCTGGATAATCCAGGATGATCTTCCTCTTCTCTGGTTAACTGACTAGCAACCTTAACTGCATCTACAACCTCTATTCCCCTGCTGTATACATGATCATAGGTCCTGGGGATGGGATGTGGACATCCTTTAGGAACCATTATTCTGTCTCTACAGAAGCTTCTGTCTCAGTCCTTAATTGCTTATCTCAGTCATTGGAATACTCTGTCACCTTAAAACCTTCTGGCATCTCCTTCAGTTATTCAGGTTTCTTTTCAGTTTTAAAGTCATGAGAGAAGCCATCCAAAACCACTGTCTATAATTCCATTCTATTTTGATTCTTCTTGTGCTGTCTTGTAGCAAGTCTCATAAACTTCTGTTTATCTGTCACTTCTACATGTTGGACTGTAATGTCTAAGGAGTTTTAACTCTTCTGGCTGTATTTTCAGTGTCTAGAATAGTCCTGGTACATGGCAGGTTTCCAAATATTTGTTAACCTGATGTATGAGCTATTGAATGGGGTGACTTCACTGTCTCCTGGAATCATGGAGAGAGCTAAGAAGTGAACACAAACTACGGTGAAAGAGAGATATTGCAGAACATGTTTTTTGTCTTCCAGTGGCCATGTATTTAATTAGAACATTCTTAGATTCCCTTATTTGACTACATTGTGTGCTTACAGTGGCCCAACATCCCGTGGAAACTTCTAAGCATTATTTTTATTACCACACTGATCAATATGCCTTCCCTGTGACTTATCCTGGAGCTTTTCATAGGAAGCATACTCATTTCTGGAAAGAAATCATTTTTGAATGAGCATCCTGATGTCTGCTAGTGAGACAGCTTTTCTACAAGGGGAAAAAATTCTCCATTTTGTGATGTGTCAGATAATAACCAGCTTCCCAGCTAGCTTTCCTTTGAGACATTTACCCATCTGCAGCCCATTTGCATTTCCAAAGTCTGCATGCACGTCACTGACCCCAAGTTTCTCCTTCTCCTGGGTGGGGAAGGATGAGGAAGAGAGCAACACAATTCACGCAGCAGAACATTGCCTACATTTCCGGTCATCTTTGTTTAAAAATATGTATATTTCTGCATCTTCATTGTATATAAATTTAATTGTTAAAAACATAAAAGAATATAGATTTTTACAACATAATTTTTCCTTTATTTTTTAGAGACCTAGTGCTCTATTTTCAACTTTATAACTTGGAAGGAATCAGGAAACTGCCCTCTCAAAACATCAACATCCTCAAAGAGACTCTCTCCTCCCCAAAAACCTCTTAAGTAACAGTGTGTTAAATATATCCATATTCCAGTGTGTACCATTGGGTACACATTTACCTATGACTGTTTTCCAAGATTCAGCCTTGGAAGTTATCTTTCCATTTGACTGACTTAATTTAGGACTTGGTAATATCCTGACCAAAGTTTTCAACATTTTTATGAGTGTGAGTCATAGTAAGAAACACATCTTTCACCATAACCAGGACAAACATTTTTCATGCATGTAGATGTTTATGGGTTACTTTAGTAGGCATTTCATGAAATGATACCTTTCTTGCTTGTCATGAAGATGTGATCATTTCTTTTCTAGTTCTTTTTTCCTAAATGCTCATTAGGTTTTAAATTTATTTTACAGCTCTTTTTGTCTGTATTATTCCATTTGGAAATAGGTATAAAGGTATATTTATCTATGTCATATATTTGCTGCCCTCTTTTTTCTTCTTTTTTATTTTTTTTGAGACAGGGTCTCACTCTGTCACCCATGCTGGAGGGCATTGGCATGATCTCAGCTCACTGCAACCTCTGCCTCCTGGGTTCACATGATTCTCATACCTCAGCCTCCCACGTAGCTGGGATTATAGGTGTGCGCCACCACACCTGGCTAATTTTTGTATTTTTAGTAGAGACAGGGTTTCACCATGTTAACCAGGCTGGTCACCAACTCCTGGGTTCAAGCGATCTGCCTGCCTTGGCCTCTCAAAGTGCTGAGATTACAGACGTGAGCCACTGCGCCTAGCCTCTGCTCTTTTTGTTTTTTTTTAATGAGAGTCTAATACTCCCCCATAGAACCAACCAGGGCATGACCCCTCAGGCATTCTTTTTATCCCAAGTGTTCTCATCACCTTTCATTGTCTCATCAGGAGCATTACCCTTTGTATGCCCCTGTCAGGTCCAACCTTTCAGATTCCCATCAAAACTGCAGTTGGCCGGGCGCGGTGGCTCAAGCCTGTAATCCCAGCACTTTGGGAGGCCGAGACGGGCGGATCACGAGGTCAGGAGATCGAGACCATCCTGGCTAACACGGTGAAACCCCGCCTCTACTAAAAATACAAAAAAACTAGCCGGGCGAGGTGGCGGGCGCCTGTAGTCCCAGCTATTCGGGAGGCTGGGGCAGGAGAATGGCGTGAACCCGGGAGGCGGAGCTTGCAGTGAGCTGAGATCCGGCCACTGCACTTCAGTCCGGGCGACAGAGCGAGACTCCGCCTCAAAAAAAAAAAAAAAAACTGCAGTTGCCTGTTTCTTACCTATTTCAGATAACCAAATTATTGTTCACATCTACAGAAAAATAAAATTAAAGATACATGTTAAAAAAAAAAAGATACATGTTATGCAAAATTCTTGTATAGGAATATTATGAATATGTAGATATAAACACTCGTAGGCCTTTGATATTATTGTGAAGAGTTTAACTGACTACACAGTTTAGAGCAAGAGTTTACAGAAGATCGCTCTCACTTCACACCAACTGCAAGTGTGGGGATTTTCCAAAACCACCTTCACATTCAGTAATTACCTAGAAAAGCAAGCAGAACTCACTGAATGCTTTTATACTAAAAGTTATGGATATTTACAAGGTAGAGGTGCACATTACATTTCACCAAGAGAAAAATAAGAAACAGTTCTGGGAAGTACCAAATGAGGATCTTGTATTCTCGCGATAGAGTAGGATGCATTACAGTCCCAGAATTAAGGTGTGACGTAGAGAGTACAGCGAATCAGGAAAGCTCACCTGAGCCCTGGTTTTACAAGTAATTTTTGAGGCTCCATTACATAGCCATTATTTGTTGATTGATTCCCATGTGGCTAGTCAGTCTCCTGGGCCACTAATTGCATGTCACATTGCTCTTTGTGACATAGGGGGCACCAACCCCCAAAGGCGTGGCCAGCCACAACCCTAAATCATATTGCTTCACTTTCCAGTGACCTAGTTTTGCCCCCAAGCAAACAAAGACACTCTCCTCAGGCATAAACTCCTAGAAATTACCTCTTAGATCCTGAGGAAAACATCCAGATCTCATTTTGAGTGAGGTTTATATCTTTACTTTGTAAGGATACACAATATAAACACAAATGTACCAAGTATTGATTATATTACTTTTCTTTAAAGTTGGTTTTGATTCATATTTTATTATATACATAATTTATTAGTTTCACAATTTACCATGCAAGATTTTAGACTGATTAGGAAATTTACTAGGAAGAGTAGCAGGTATAATGTTTGTATCATACTAATTTTATTATCTTTTATTTTATTAAAAAATGTTTCTTTCAGTAGCTTTTGGGGTATAGTGGTTTTTGGTTACATGGATGAATTGTCTAATGGTGAAGTCTGAGATTTTAGTGTACCCATCACCTGAGTAGTGTACATTGTACCCAACTTGTAGCTTTGTATCCCTTACCCTACCTTCCAGCCTCCCCATTTTGAGTCTCCATAGTCCATTATATCACTCTGTATGCCTTTGTATACCCATAGCTTAGCTCCCACTTATAAGTGAAAACACGGTATTTGGTTTTCCATTCCTGAGTTACTTTACTTAGAATAATGGCCTCCAGCTCCATCCAAGTTGCTGCAAAAGACATTATTTCATTTTTCTATGGCTGAATAGTATTCCATGGTGTATATATACCACATTTTCTTTATCTACTCGTTGGTTGATAGGCACTTAGGTTGGTTCCATATCTTTGAAAATGTGAATTGTGCTGTAATAAATATAGGTGTGCAGGTGTCCTTTTGATATAATGACTTCTTTTCCTTTGGGCAGACAGTAGTGGGATTGCTGGATCAAATGGTAGATCCACTTTCAGTTCTTTAGAGAATCTCCATACTGCTTTTCATACAGGTTGTACTAATTTACATTCACACCAGCAGTATATAAGTGTTTCTTTTCACCACACCCATGTCAACACCTATTGTCTTTTATTTCTACCAAGCATTTTACATATGATACTTGGTTTAGTTTGAAATTGGCCTCATCCAAACTGGAGATTATGGTGCACTTGAAAAATAAAAACTGAATGTTGCCTGTACTCTTGAGAGTTTCATGCCATGGCCTAAGTGAAATCTTGATAACACTGAACAAAGGCTTCACTTGTCCTCGTCTTTTAATTCTGTATTCTGATAGGAGACAAGATCCAAACTGAGATGGAGACTATTTCAGAAGCAGGAACAGATCAAGAGTGGTCCTGCCAGCAAATCTGGGAAAAAATTGCAAGTGATTTAACCAGGTCTCAAGACTTGGTGATAAATAGCTCTCAGTTCTCCAAAGAAGGTGATTTCCCCAGCCAGTCTGAGGCAGGACTATCTGTAATTCACACAAGACAGGAATCTTCCCAGGGCAACGGATATAAACAGTCCTTCAATGATGTCTCCATCTTTGATTTCCATCAACAATTACACTCAGGAGAGATGTCTCATACATGTGATGAGTGTGGAAAAAGCTTCTGTTACATCTCAGCCCTTCGTATTCATCAGAGAGTCCACATGGGAGAGAAACGCTATAAGTGTGACGTGTGTGGTAAGGAATTCAGTCAGAGCTCACATCTGCAAACTCATCAGAGAGTCCACACTGGAGAGAAACCATTCAAATGTGTGGAATGTGGGAAAGGCTTCAGTCGTAGATCAGCACTTAATGTTCATCATAAATTACACACAGGAGAGAAACCTTATAATTGTGAGGAATGCGGGAAGGCCTTCATTCACGATTCCCAGCTTCAAGAACATCAGAGAATCCATACTGGGGAGAAGCCATTCAAATGTGATATATGTGGTAAGAGCTTCTGTGGTAGATCAAGACTTAATAGGCATTCCATGGTTCACACGGGAGAGAAACCATTCCGATGTGATACATGTGGTAGGAGCTTTCGTCAGAGATCAGCACTTAATAGTCATCGCATGATCCACACAGGAGAGAAACCATACAAATGTGAGGAGTGCGGAAAAGGCTTTATTTGCAGGCGAGATCTTTATACGCATCATATGGTTCACACGGGAGAGAAGCCATATAATTGTAAAGATTGCGGGAAGAATTTCAGATGGGCCTCATGTCTTTTGAAACATCAGCGAGTCCACAGTGGAGAAAAACCATTCAAATGTGAAGAATGTGGGAAAGGATTTTACACAAATTCACAATGTTACTCCCACCAGAGATCCCATAGTGGAGAAAAACCATACAAATGTGTGGAGTGTGGGAAGGGCTACAAAAGGAGGTTGGATCTTGACTTTCACCAGCGCGTCCATACAGGAGAGAAACTGTATAATTGTAAGGAATGTGGGAAGAGCTTTAGTCGGGCCCCATGCCTTTTGAAACATGAGAGACTCCACAGTGGAGAAAAACCATTCCAATGTGAAGAGTGTGGGAAGAGGTTTACTCAAAATTCACATCTTCATTCCCATCAGAGAGTCCACACTGGAGAAAAGCCATACAAATGTGAGAAGTGTGGAAAGGGCTACAATAGTAAGTTTAATCTTGATATGCACCAGAAGGTCCACACAGGAGAGAGACCATATAATTGTAAAGAATGTGGGAAGAGTTTTGGCTGGGCCTCGTGTCTTTTAAAACATCAGAGACTGCACAGTGGAGAAAAACCATTCAAATGTGAAGAGTGTGGGAAAAGATTTACTCAGAATTCACAGCTTCATTCTCATCAAAGAGTGCACACTGGAGAAAAGCCATACAAATGTGATGAGTGTGGGAAGGGCTTCAGATGGTCCTCAACTCGTCTGACCCATCAGAGACGCCATAGCAGGGAAACACCTCTCAAATGTGAGGAGCATGGGAAGAACATTGTACGAAATTCATTCTCTAAAGTGCAAGAAAAAGTTCACAGTGTAGAAAAGTCATACAAATGTGAGGACTGTGGGAAGGGCTACAACAGGCACTTGAATCTTGAGGTGCATCAGAGGGTCCACGTGGCAGAGAAAACATGGAAGTGTCGGGAGTGTGATATGTGCTTTAGTCGGGCCTCAAGTCTTCAGCTTCATCAGAATGTTCATGTTGGAGAAAAACCTTAGTGATGTGATGGTGTGATAAAGTCTTCACTCAGTCTTCATGAATGCAATCTCATCTGAAAGTTCACAAAGGAGAGAAACATTAAAATATAAGGCACATAGTAAGCTCTTCCCTTTAAGTACTTTATCTGTGAATCCATGCTGATGATAAATTTCACCCATTCTTGGAAGAGGTAAAACCTTTGTTTAAGATAACATCAGTGCTTCAGCCATAACTCAGCACGCCCCAGTAGTCTCAGGACCACCATAGTGGAGAATCCTTGTAAATGGTGCAATAAAGCTTCATTCAGAAGTTTGATAATTACAGCTATCATTCAGGAGACAGGCCTTAGAAAGAGTAAGAGTTCATGAATTTGCCGAACTCTAACGGTGGACATGCCAAAATTGATGTTCGCTAGAATGTAAGCTACATGTGTCTTTCTTTACTGCTAAATCGTCACAGCCTTAACATTGATTAGCACTTGGTATGTGTTCAGTACTTGTTTGTCCAATCAATGAAAGGATAAAACATATGTATGGATTTGGATACAATTTTATGTATCCAAAAAGGGAAGCCTACAAAAAATAATTCTGGGAAACATGAGTTGAAATGCAGAGTAAACTCAGTACTGCAATCCATAGCAATATTTTGAATGTTATTTTTTCCTTTTAATTTTTTTCTTGATCAGATTTATAATATTCATTGAATATTATTTTATTGCACTTGGCTCCTGACTTCCCCCATCCTGTGTTCTTAAGTCGGATTATTATTTGTAGCTCTATCAAATGTTCGTTGCTTTATACTGTATAAATTTAACTGTCTTTTGTAGTTTTTCTCACAGTATAGACTGAAAAGGTTTGGTTAATTTTGCAATAACACGCCACTGCATATTTTGCAATTAAGTGTTCTCAACAGTATTAAGGCAAGATTTACAGTAACACTTTTAAAGTGCCAGATGTACATTGACAGAGATTTTCTTAGTCAATCCTAGATTGATCATGATTTGTGATTTCTATGCAGGCCTTGGTATGATTACCTTTTAATTGCTGCACAATTTTTTTTTTCTGGTATAAAATATTCTAAATTTGAAGGACAACTTTTGTCAACCTTCTTATCCAATATTCTTCCACCAACCCTATGAAACAGGAAGAGAAACTTAATGGAGTTTGGTAATTTCATCAAATATATTCATTATTGGGGGCAGGAATAACACTTAAATCCTCCTCTTTATTGCTGGCAGTAAAAATATGTCTTTTGGAGAGCAGAACATGTCAGAATGTATAAGGTGCAACTGTTTGATATGAAAACCATAGGTTAGGAAATTATGCCTATGACACTAAAACTCCAAAAAGTAGAAGACCACATTGATAATGTCACTCCATTTTAAAATGGAAAGAACAAGTGTTCAAGAACAGGAATTTGTGTGAATTGCATTTATTCCTATAATAACATGAAATCAATGAGATGATGACATAGACACAATAACAAAAGGAGAAAGTGTGGCTTTTTTTAGCCTTCATAACCTAATCAAATAAATATCTTTGTGTGTTTTATGTTCTTTTAAGTGTTTACATACTGTGTAAATGAATATTTTTACTGATCTTTGCTGGCAATGAGGATTTGCAGGCATTTTTCCATTTTGTACTTCCGTGCATTTTAAATATTTTTATGCCACGATCTTTTTAAACAACCAGCTCTTGTGTGAATTAATAGTGTGAACTCACTCATTACCTTGATGGGGACACCAGTGTTCATGAAAGATCTGCCTCCATGACCAAGCACCTTCCAATGGTCCCCACCTCCAACACTGGAGGTCATATTTCAACATGAGATTTGGAGGGGATACATATTCAAACTATTGTCAGATGCTAAGTCATCAGGTATACACCACAGTACTATCTTAAGTGTGTTAAGTTAAAGTGATATCTTTTCTAAGGTATAGGACAAGTAGGGCATATCACCCCCCGCTACAAGCAAAGAAAAGTGTCACAATGCTTAGTGTACCACTTTTGATATTGGATGCAACTTATTGTTTCGATTGTGCTACTCTGACTTTTATGAGTGACCTAAAAACTTTTTGACTTGTCCCAGACAAGTTTGTATAGTATGTCCCAGCTGCCACGTAAGCTTCTCTGCCACTAAAACCCTATGATCCCGGAGGTCCAAAAGTGTTTGAAATGTCAGTGGCAGATAGTGATGTTTAAAGCCCATGGCTGGCCCTAATTGGAGAATTAAAATTCAGATGCTTAGGATTTTGAAGCAAATCTCTGCCATCCTCTGCATATATTTACTCTCCTCTTGAGAAGAAGGTTTTCATTTTGCTAGGGTTTTTTTTTTTTTTTTTTTTTTTTTGATGGAGTCTTGCTCTGTGGCCCAAGCTAGAGTGCAGTGGCACAATCTTGGCTCACTGCAACCTCTGTCTCCCAGGTTCAAGCGATGCTCCTGCCTCAGCCTCTCGAATAGCTCGGATTATAGGCGCCCGCCACCGTGCCTGGCTGATTTTTGTATTTTTAGTAGAGATGGAGTTTCACCATCTTGGGCAGGCTGGTCTCAAACTCCTGACCTCATGATCCACCCGCCTTGGCCTCCCAAAGTGCTGGGATTACAGGCGTAAGCCACCACGCCCGGCCACTAGGGGTTTTAAAAGGGACAGAACACTTGACCACAGACCACAAAATTAACATGTGACTTATGCTTTCCATCATGAATTGGGTGTCGACCCCTGCATCTCTTTAAGTTACACCTGCAGATTAGTATTCCATTTGGAAGTGGTGTATATGAGATTGTGTTTGTGCAGGCTCTGAAGCCACAGGTAAGTGCACCTAATATTCACCTCCCTACTCTTGCTATATTATCTTCAGAATGAGTGAATATAAAGATAAGTCATCTGAAATTATTGTCTCAGCAGCAGAAAAAAGTGGAATACACGGTTGGGCGCAGTGGCTCACGCCTGTAATCCCAGCACTTTGGGAAGCCCAGGCGGGCGAATCACCTGAGGTCGGGAGTTCGAGACCAGCCTGACCAACATGGAGAAACCCCGTCTCTACTAAAAATACAAAATTAGCAGGGCGTGATGGTGCATGCTTGTAATCCCAGCTACACAGGAGGCTGAGGCAGGAGAATTGCTGGAAAGCGGGAGGCGAAACAACGTCTCAAAAAACAACAAAACCAAACAAAAAACTGAAAGCTGGTAATGACACAAATACATGTACATGAACATTTGTAGTAACACTGTTCACTACAGCCAAAAGGTGAAAAGAAGCCAAATGTGCATCAACGTATGAATGCAGAAACAAATTGTAGTATAAACATAAAATATTATTCATCTATGAAAAGGAATGAAGTACTGATATGTGATATGATGTGAATAACATTAAAAATATTATGCTAAGCAAAGGGAGTTAGAAACAAAAGCTTCCATTCATTTTTATGATTTGTCCAAAACAGGTAATAGAAAAGAGAGAAAGATTAATGTTTCCCCAGGAGTGGGATTATGGACAACAGTAGTGATTTGCTTAGTGGGCATGGGGTTTTCTTTGGGTGATAAAAATGTTTTGGAATTCAAGAGGTGGTGGTTTCACAATGAAGCAGCTACGTTGTCTGAGGTATAAACCCAGGGTTCGTCGTTAAGCGCCAGGAAAATTTAGGACAGGGACACACGAGGAGTTTAGGAGCGGAGGTTTAATACGGAGAAGAGAAACGGGTTTCTCTATAGAGGAAGGGGTCTCCGAGCGGAAGAGGGTCGGCTGGCAGCGAATGTGCTGAGTTTTACAGTCCAGTTTGAGGAGGCACTGTCAGATTTACATAGGGGTCACAGATTGGTTAAATCAGTTATGACGTTTACATAGTGCCTAGGGAAGGCTGGTCGCCCCACCATAAACTTCTTATGCAAATAGACTTCCCAGTTGATTGTCCCATCTTGTCTACTCCTTACTGTGCACGTGGCTGGCAAAAGAAGGGAAGATGGAGCCGCCATCTTGAACATGATTGGCACAACTGGCGGTTATCTATGTCTGCCGCAGCTCCATTTTACAGGCTGCTCTTCCTTAGGAAGGGAAATAATTTGGGGCTGTTTTTCATTAAACAGAAAAGCCTTACCGAGGGCTCCCATACCCTATCTGCCTAAGTGATTGCTTCTTAACTCCTACATCAACAACACTCTATTTGTACTAGATGCCATTGCCATTGAATTACGTGCCTTAAAATAATTTTGTTTTGTGAATTACACCTCAAAATTGTTTTTTAAATAACAAAACAACTATGTTAAAAACGTTCTGCATAGCGAAAAATAGAAGTCAAAGGAAAAGCTTTTTGGTTGAGCAATATTTGATACAATGTTAATATGAATCTATAAGTAATTACTTGACGGAGGGAAAAAGACGAAACAATAGAAATGTGGGCAAAACATTTGACCAATTCACAAACACTATAATAATGGCAACGGAAAATATGCAAGGATGTTCCACTTTATTTACAAAAGAACGAATACAAATTAAAACTACATTTAGATTTAATTTAATAATACCACTTCTTACCATTAGATTAGCAAAACTTAACTCCTCGAAGATTGCGTCTTCTCGCTTGTTCCCTTTCCAGTAACACTCCTCTTATCGTTGGAGGCGTTTAGACTTCAGGAATTCCTGTCTATTCAATATTTTCTGTCCTGAACCAGGGAGAGAGAAGGACGACTCTCAGGATAACAGTTCACATTCCCCACCAGGCAGGCGCTCATGGCTTTGGGATTCCTTCCCAGTGGGCACCCCGGAGTGGCAACGCTTCCCCCTGAAGAATGAGATTTTGAGCGTTTTTCCTTCGGCATTTGAAGGAGTGTAATCCAAATGCTCTATGGAGTCGCACAAACTAGCTCCAGGAGGACACAGGCAATTCTGGTAACGGTAGTCCAGGTGCTCAATGGAGTAGCGGTCAGTTTGGCTCCGGCAGGCGAATCGGGATTTCTGGGAAATGTAGTCCAGACACTCAGTGGAGTCGCGGTCAATTTGGCTCTGGCAGGCGGATGCCAGGGAATTCTGGGAAGTGTAGTCCAGACACTCGGGGTCGTCGCGGTCAGTTTGGCTCGGGAATTCTGGGAAGTGGAGTCCAGACGCTCTGTGGAGTAGCGGGCACTTCCGCTCCGGGACTGTAAGGTTGCTGCAGTTTTGTCCCTGGCGGTTTGGGTCAGTTCCGCGGGACCCTTCTGAATTTCCTGGACCTACGCATTGGATCCTCAACCAACTGGTGATCGAATTAGGGGAAAAGAAGCCTCGTCGGACAGCAGAGGTTTGGCGGGGCGAGGGCCGCCGTTTTCGTTCTAGTCAGTGGAGCCTTCTTGGGCTTGGGGCTGTCCTCGCGTCCCCGGGGTGTTTGGGACTTTGTCGGGTTGCATCTCGCCCGGTTTTAGTGTTTCTGGGGCTCTGAGCTCGCCCACTCCGCCTCCCTGCACCCCACGCGCGTGGCCACGTCCTCGCGATAAAACGTTGGGATGTTAATCTCCTTGGGTCTACAGTTACTGTTCTTTAAGATGGGGACTTTAGGAACATCCTAATAGAATCGTTTTGGGAACTGGAAGAGGTAACACAAATGAGAGCCTTAAAGCAACCCCTGTCACTTGGTGACTGGTGGTCTCTTGTTAATTTCCCACGAAGCGGGTCCCCGGCTGGGGTGAGAGCTCCAGCTGCAGGGGCACTGGCCCTTCTCCCTGATCCCTGCAGGACGCTGAATGATCCCGGACGCCTTCTGACTTCTTTTCTAGGAAAGCGAGGGTTGCGTCCACTTCATGAAGGGAGAGGCGCATTTAACTTTTATGGCGCATGGCGACCACGGTCAGGGTGTTTCACAGCCTTCTTCTTACCCAGCCCGACCTTTCCAAAAGAGCTGCAGGGAGAGACTTTTTGGCTTCTGAGGGCAAAGCTCTACCTGAGTGATCCTTGGCTTTTTTCTTTGACAGAGATGCTCACCCCAGTCGAGAGTGTATAGAATGTGTCTTAGGGCATGGGTGTTGCTTTCAGTTGTCATGTTTTTCTAGTCTTTAATCTTGAAAGATAGCATAGCTTTCATCTTTTTTTTTCTTGATATTTTATCCTTGTTATTTTTGAAGAGTATAGATGAAGTTATTTTGGTCAAAGATGTTCATTTGGAGTTTTTCTGATGTATTTCATGTTTAACTTCAATATATGCATTTTTTTTTTTTTTTTTTTTTTTGGGGGAATACCACAGAGGTGGTAAATCTCCCTTTTTTTTTTTCCTTGAGACGGAGTTTCGCTCTTGTCGCCCAGGCTGGAGTGCATGGCAGGATCTCAGCTCACTGCAACCTCCACCCCCTGGGTTCAAGCTATTCTCCTGCCTCAGCCTTTGAAGTAGCTGGGATTACAGGTGCCCGCCACCACACCCGGCTACTTTTTGTATTTTTAGTAGAGACGGGATTTCACCATGTTGGCCAGACTGGTCTCAGACTCCTGACCTCAGATGATTCAACCGCCTCGGCCTCCCAAAGTGCTGGAATTACACTCATGAGCCACCGTGCCCAGCCTGAAGTGGTAAATTTCTTATTGCAACATAACAGGGGCATATGTCAGTTTGTCACTTCACACTTCATTGGTGATCTCAACTTTGTTCACTTGGCCAAAGTCATGTTTGTCAGATTTCTTCATTGTAAAGTTATTATTTTGAATTTTTTTTTTTTTTAACCCCAGGAACACAGATTCAAGTTTCTTTTAGGTTTCTTTTCACTATCTCCCTATTTTTTTTTTTTTTTTTTTTTGTTGTTTTTGAGGCGGAGTCTCGCTCTGTCGCCCGGACTGGAGTGCAGTGGCCGGATCTCAGCTCACTGCAAGCTCCGCCTCCCGGGTTTACGCCATTCTCCTGCCTCAGCCTCCCGAGTAGCTGGGACTACAGGCGCCTGCCACCTCGCCCGGCTAGTTTTTGTATTTTTAGTAGAGACGGGGTTTCACCATGTTAGCCAGGATGGTCTCGATTTCCTGACCTCGTGATCCGCCCGTCTCGGCCTCCCAAAGTGCTGGGATTACAGGCTTGAGCCACCGCGCCCGGCCACACTCCCTAATTTTTTAGTTAAATAAAAATTTTTAAGGAGAAATACATTTATTAGTGCACATTCTACTGTAAAGATGAGCTTCCCCTCCTCCTTCACTCCTTCATTTGCTTATTCATTCATTCAACTATAAATATTCTATCAGTGTGGATGCAGAATCCAGTCTTATTAAGTTAAATGACATGTGGATTAACAATTACCAATACTTTGTCCAATTTTATTGAGGTGTATTCTATATATCATAGAATCTACCTATTTCATGTGTACACTTTAATGATTTTGTTTGTTTGTTTGTTTGTTTGAGACAGAGTCTTGCTCTGTCTCTCTGGCTGGAGTGCAGTGGCGCCATCTCGGCCCACTGCAAGCTCCCCCTCCCAGGTTGGTGCCATTCTCCTGCCTCCGCCTCCGGAGTAGCTGGGACTACAGGCACCCGCCACGACACCTGGCTAATTTTTTGTATTTTTAGTAGAGACGGGGTTTCACTGTGTTAGCCAGGATAGTCTTGATCTCCTGACCTGGTGATCCGCCCGCCTTGGCCTCCCAAAGTGCTGGGATTACAGGTGTGAGCCACCACGCTTGGTACTTTAATGATTTTTAGGAACTTTGTGGAGTGGAATAAACATCAGCATAATTCAGTTTAAATCATTTTCATCCCCCATTAAGACTCCTTATGCCCACTTATAGTTAATCCTCTTTCTCACTTCAAATATGCAGAGATCACCTACCTACTTTCTCATTATATACACTTGCCTACTCTGGAACTTCATAGAAATAGGATCATGCAATCTGTGGGCCTTCCTATGTGACTGGCTTCTTTCCCTTAGCATAATGTTTCCAACGTTCATGTGTGGTGTAGCATGAATCAGTACTTCATTCCTTTTAATTTCCAAATAAGATTCCGTTGTAAGAATAGGCCACAATTTGTCTATCCCTGTACTCATAGGAGGGCATTTGTTGGTGTGCGGTTTTGAGTTACTATGAATGATGCTGTTGTGAACATTCATGTGTTCATTTACAATACACATTCGTGTTGGCAGACGGCATCCCTGGCCACACTTTCATGTCTCTTTTTCTGCTTTCCCTAGTACTTTCCAGGCAGGATTCTGCTTTCCCTCAGACTGCGTCACTCAGGACTCTGAATATTCCCTGAAATAGGAGGAAAAATGAACACGTTGAAGGTGAATACAGCTTGCCTCTCTTGCTGTTAAAATTTCTTTTTTATTTTTGAGATGGAGTCTTGTTCTGTCACCAAAGATGGAGTGCAGTGGCCTGATTTTGGCTCATTGCAATCTCTGCCTCCCGAGTTCAAGTAATTCTCCTGCTTCAGCCTCCCGAGTAGCTGGGAGTACAGGCACATACCACCACACCTGGCTAATTTTTGTATTTTTCGCAGAGACGGTGTTTCACCATCTTGGCCAGGCTGGTCTCAAACTCCTGACCTCAGGTGATGCACCCACCTCAGCCTCCCAAAGTGCTGGGATTGCAGGTGTGAGCCACCGTGCCTGACCGTATTTCATCTGACTACTCGTATTCTCAGATGTTCGTCTCAGTCTTGGGAAGACTTAGGGAGTACAACAGAGATATAGCATGGGAGAAACAGAATCTAGCTCCTCCTGTGTGAACACCTCCAATAATCCTTGTGTGAAGCTGCAGTTAAGCAGTTATAGCCTGTTGTGTTGTGCCAACCCGAGAGCCAGCATCCACACATGGCACTGCTCCTCCCAGGCACCATTTCGAGGTGACCTTCTTTCTTTCTGACTTGACACCTACTCAGATGGACCCAGTGCCCCAGGCACTCAAGGACCATGATAACCATAGTCATGATAGAAAATCTTTACTTTCAGTATGGTAAAGGATACCGCACACAATGTTACCAGAAAATATAACAGCCTAGAGCGAAATATGCACTACTTGTATATCTAAAAAAGATAAAATCCAACATAAGAATCTTATGTACAGAAAAGAAAAAGAAAATCCAAAGGAATATGAATAAAGGACATTAACAGGTAAGTTTAAAAGGAGAAATTGAGACGGCCAATAAATATTTGAAAAGGCGATGGTATTATTTATAATCAAATAAGTGAAACTGTTAAATTCTTCCTAATATGATCATAAAAATCACGGGAAAATTGATAACCTGCTCTTGATTATGGTAAGACAAATCAGTGTACATGTATCCTCTTGAAAGATCAGAGTTTGGTAAAAAATTGAGACCTGATATTATATGATCACAACTTTAAATATGCCTATTTATTGACATTTTAATTTTCATTTAAAATTATTTTAAATAAACAGGAGTAAAATCTACCCAAAATTTTTTTTACAGATTGGTATTAATGAGCATATATAAAATTAAAGATTATTTAGAGTAGATAAAAATAGATTATCAATTCTTTGGAATACTGTGCAGACATGAAATGAGATAAAATGGATGGCAACAATGACAGTAATAATAAAAAATAATTTTAAAAAGCTAGTGTTTATTAGGTATTTAGTCTGTACTGATCAACTTTCCCAATGCTCCATGTATTTCCTTGTTTAATCACTGAAAAAACTATAATATGAAAATTGTTAGAGAGGGAATAAATAGGTGAACTTGTCCAAGGTCATGTGACCAGGAAGGCACAGAGCCTTGGGATGTGCTCCTAGGCACACTGTCTGCAGATCGTATATCAATGCTGCAATTAATGTATGTAGTTTATGCCTTGAGAGTACAGAGGATGTACTGCATAGCTGTCCCACACAGGTTACCACAAGCTTGTTAGTTTGGTGGCAGATATTAAAGAAAAATGATAACATTCAGGGTTCAAGTATGAGAACAATGGGAATTATCAGACAAGACTGGGACTGAATTGCTAAATGTTACTGGGGCAGTTGGCAAGATTCATTGAAACCTATATATGTGTAGCCCAGGATGTTGCATTTAGAGTCCTACAGGGTTACTTACAAGGAGACTCAGTAAGTGCACAAAGTAAACCTACAGGAGGTCTTTTCCATCATTGAACTTCTGGTGGAGCTCAGGAAAATCCATCATTGTCAGGATACAGACAGAATGAGTAGAAAATCTATGAGTTGGCTGGGCGCAGTGGCTCATGTCTGTAATCCCAGCACTTTGGGAGGCCAAGGCAGGTGGATCACCTGAGGTCAGGAGTTTGAGACCAGCCTGGCCAATGTGGTGAAACCCCATCTCTACTAAAAATACAAAAATTAGCCAGGCATGGTGGTGGGCACCTGTAATCCCAGCTACTTAGGGGGCTGAAGTGGAAGGATCACTTGAACCCAAGAGGCGGAGGTTGCAGTGAGCCAAGATCACGCCACTGCACTCCATCCTGGGCAACAGAGCAAGACTGTCTCAAAAATAAATAAATAAATAAAATAAATAAATAAAAAATAAAAAAAGGAAATCTATGTGTTGACCTATGTCTCTCAAGATCCAAAACAGCTTGTCTTCCCTCCCCTCTGTTTGCTCTGTGCCACCCCTCTCTCAGTAGTCATTGGTCATGAGACTGAGGTTGCATATGTTTGATGCTGTAGGAGGTAGTGACCTTCAAGGATGTGGCTGTGGTCTTCAGTGAGGAAGAGCTGAGGCTGCTGGACCTTGCTCAGAGGAAACTGTACCAAGAAGTGATGCTGGAGAACTTCAGGAACCTGCTCTCAGTGGGTGAGGACAGGTGCTCTTTGTAAGGGAACGTCAGGACCAGGGGTGGCTTTGTATCTTGGAGGGTTCAAGTTTGAGTATGCATTGGGAACCTAAGTTTCTAGTAAATTTTACTTGGATTTTTTTCTAGGATGTATTAGCGTTAAGCACATGACTTTTCATGTTCACAGGGCATCAACCACTCCACAGAGATACTTCCCACTTCCTAAAGGAAGAAAAGTTTTGGGTGATGGAGACAGTAACCCAAAGAGAAGGGAATTTAGGTAAGAAGCAAGCCTCAAGCCTGTAATCCCAGCACTTTGGGAGGGCGAGACGGGCGGATCACGAGGTCAGGAGATCGAGACCATCCTGGCTAACATGGTGAAACCCCGTCTCTACTAAAAAATACAAAAAACTAGCCGGGCGAGGTGGCGGGCGCCTGTAGTCCCAGCTACTCGGGAGGCTGAGGCAGGAGAATGGCATAAACCCGGGAGGCAGAGCTTGCAGTGAGCTGAGATCTGGCCACTGCACTCCAGCCTGGGCGACAGAGCGAGACTCCGTCTCAAAAAAAAAAAAAAGAAGCAAGCAACTGTGTGTTCTTGAGCATGACTCTCCCGTCTGTTTTACTTCTGTCTGTTGCCCAGCTCTGTTGTCCTAGTCTAAATAGCCAAACTTCTTTCCTGAATTATTATAGCCGACTTTCGGCTGGTTGCCCTGCTCCCACTTTTCCCACCCTGACATCTGTTTTCCACATGGCAGCCAATCTGTTCCTTAGGAAATGTAAGTCAGATTTCCATTCCTCGGTTCAAAAGCCTTTCTGGCTGCTTATGTTTACTTAAGTTACAAGTGTTTTAAGTGCCTTTTAGAGACCATGTGATATGCTGTTCATCCCCCACCACCTCTCTGACTGCATCTCCTGTCCTCTCCCTTTTGCCTTGTCTTTCCAGCCACACTGTCCTCCATACCGTTTCTCCAACCTGCCAAAGACACTGTATTGCCTGTTGTAGTAACCAATGACCACACATTTACTCGACTAAGCAACAAAAATTTATTATCTTTCTGTTCTTTAGGCCTGAAGTCTGATACATCTCACTGGATAATTATCAAGGTGTCTGTCTGTAGGTGTTTGTTTCTTTCTGGATGCTCTTGGGGAGAAGCCTTTATTTTGGTTTACCAGTCTCTAGGCACTCCTTGGCTCTTGTTTCCCTTCCTCCATCTTCAAAGGCAGCTACTTTGCATTTCTGATCCTTCTTCCATAGTCATGCTCACTCTGCCACTCTTCTTATGCCTCCGTCCCCTGCCTTTCAGGTTCCTTGTGATTCTGTTGGTTACCCCTGGATGATCCACAATGACCTCACTTTCTAGTTAGCTGATTAGTGACCTTAATTGCATCTGCAATCCCAGTCCCCCTTGCTGTGTAATATAACATGTTTGTAGGTCTTGGGTACTGGATGTGGACATCTTTTATGAATCCTTGTTCTGTCTACTACTGAAGCTTCTGCCTCGAGAGCCCTTACTTGCTCTTCTCTCTGATCAGAATACTCTTTCACCTCAAAACTTTCTGGCTTCTCCTTTAAGTATATTCAAGTCTCTCTTCAGTTTTAGAGAGGCCATTTCCAGCTACTGTATTTAAAATACTGTTCTAGGCCAGGCGCTGTAGCTCACGCCCATAATCCCACTACTTTCAGAGATCAAGACAAGCGGATCACTGAGGTCAGGAATTCGAGACCAGCCTGGCCAACATGGTGAAATCCCATCTCTACTAAAAATACAGAATTAGCCAGGTGTGGTAGCATATGCCTGTAGTCTCAGCTACTCGGGAGGCTGAGGCAGGAGAATCACTTGAACCCAGGAGGCGGAGGTTGCAGCGAGCTGAGATGGCGCCATCGCACTCCAGCCTTGGTGACACAGTGAGACTCTGTCTCAAAAAAACAAACAAAACACTGTTCTATTTTTTTCTTCTTGTGCTGTCTTGCACTGTGTTTTATGTATTTCTGTTTACCTGTCACCTTTACCCCCAGGAATGTGATATCTAAGAGGAGGAATTTTAGCTGTTTTGCACATGGCTATCTATTCACAGGCTAGAAGGTATTGTTCTGGTACATGGCAGTTATGTAATTATTTGTTATCCTGATAAATAAATTAATGGATGAGGGGAACTTCAGTGTCTCCAGGAATCATGGAGATAGATAGTTAATAAGTAATACACAAACTAGAGTGAATGAGAGCTATTGCAGAACATGTTTCTGTCTTTTGATGGCTGCCTATCTAATTAGAACTTTCTTAGGATTCCTTGTTGGGATACTATTTTTAGGTACATGCAGTTCACCCACATCCCATGGAAACTTCTAAGTGTTTTTTTTATGACCACATTGAGTAATATGCCTTCTCTCTGACTTGTCTTGGAGCTTTTTTTAAATTTTTATTTTTAAAAATTTTTTCTGTAAGTTATTGGAGTATAGGTGGTATTTGGTTACATAAGTTCTTTAATGATTTGTGAGAATTTGGTGCACTTATCACCTGAGCAGTATATACTACACCATATTTGTAGTCTTTTATCTCTTGCCCTCCTCCCATTCTTTCCCGCAAGTCCCCAAAGTCCATTGTCTCATTTTTTTTTTATTTTTTATTTTTGAGATGGAGTCTCACTCTGTCGCCCAGGCTAGAGTGCAGTGGCGCGATCTCGGCTCACTGTAAGCTCCACCTCCCGGGTTCATGCCATTCTCCTGCCTCAGCCTCCCGAGTAGCTGGGACTACAAGGCGCCTGCCACCATGCCCTGCTAATTTTTAAAATATTTTTAGTAGAGACGGGGTTTCACCATGTTAGCCAGGATGGTCTTGATCTCCTGACCTTGTGATCCACCTGCCTCAGCCTCCCAAAGTGCTGGGATTACAGGCCATTGTCTCATTCTTATGCTTTTGCATCCTCATAGGTTAGCTCCCACATATCAGTGAGAACATATGATGTTTGGTTTTCCATTCCTGAGTTACTTCACTTAGAATCATAGTTTCCAGTCTCATCTAGGTTGCTGCAAATGCTATTAATTCATTCCTTTTTATGATGGAGTAGTGTTCCATCATATATAATACCACAGTTTCTTTATTCACTCGTTGACTGATGGGCATTTGTGTTGGTTCCATGATTTTGCAATTTTGAATTGTGCTGCTATAAACATGCGTGTGCAAGTATCTTTTTCGTGTAATGACTTCTTTTCCTCTGGATAGATACCCAGTAGTGGTATTGCTGGATCAAATGGTAGTTCTACTTTTAGTTCTTTAAGGAATTTCCACATTGTTTTCCATAGTGCCTGTACTAGTTTACATTCCCACCAGCTGTGTAGAAGTGTTCCCTATCACCACATCCACGCCAACATCTACTGTTTTTTGATTTTTGATTATGGCCATTCTTGCAGGAGTAAGGTGGTATCACATTGTGGTTTTGATTTGCATTTCCCTGATCATTAGTGATTTTGAGTTTTTTAAAAATATGTTTGTTGGCCATATATCTGTATTCTTTTGAGAATTGTCTATTCATGTTCTTAGCCCACTTTTTGATGGGGTTGTTTGGTTTTTTTCTTACTGATTTGTTTGAGTTTGTTGTAGATTCTGGATATTATTTCTTTGTCAGATGTACAGATTGTAAAGATATTCTCCCACTTTGTGGGCTGTTTATTCTAGTGACTGTTCCTTTTGCTCTGCAAAAGCTCTTTAGTTTAATTAGGTCCCAATTATTTATCTTTGTTTTTATTGCCTTTACTTTTGGGTTCTTGATCATGAAATCCTTGCCTAAGCCAATGTCTAGAAGGATTTTTCCAATGTTATCTTCTAGAATTTTTATAGTTTCAGGTATTAGATTTGAGTCCTTAATCTATCTTGAATTGATTTTTGTATAAGGTGAGAGATGAAGATCCAGTTTCATTCTCCTACATGTGGCTAGCCAATTATCCCAGCACCATTTGTTGAAAAGGGTGTCCTTTCTCCACTTTATGTTTTTGTTTGCTTTGTCGAAGATCAGTTGGCTGTAAGGATTTGGGTTTATTTCTGAGTTCTCTATTCTGTTCCTTTGGTCTATGTGCCTGTTTTTATGCCAGTACCACACTGTTTTGGTGACTATGGTCTTATAGTATAGTTTGAAATCAGTTAATGTGATGCCTCCAGATATGTTCTTTTTGCTTTAGTCTTGCTTTGGCTCTGTGAGCTCTTTTTTTTGGTTCCATATGAATTTTCGAATTGTTTTTTCTACTTCTATGAAGAATGATGGTGATATTTTGATAGCGATTGCATTTAATTTGTAGATTGCTTTTAGCAGTATGGTCATTTTCACAATATTGATTCCACCCATCCATGAGCATGAGATGTGTTTCCATTTGTTTGTGTCATCAGTGATTTCTTTCAGCAGCGTTCTGTTGTTTTCCTTGTAGAGGTCTTTTGACTCCTTGGTTATGTATATTCCTGAGTATTTTTTTTTTTTTTGCAGCTATTATAATAGGGGTTGAGTTCTTGATTTGATTCTCTGCTTGGTTGCTGGCAGTGTATAGAAGAGCTACTGATTTGTGTACATTAATCTTGTATCCGGAAACTTTGCTGAATTCTATTTTTTTTTTTTTTTTTTTGAGATGGAGTCTCGCTCTGTTGCCCAGGCTGGAGTGTGGTGGCGAGATCTCAGCTCACTACAAGCTCCACCTCCCGGTTTCACGCCATTCTCCTGCCTTAGCCTCCTGAGTAGCTGGGACTACAGGCGCCCGCCACCCTGCCCGGCTAATTTTTTTGTATTTTTTTAGTAGATACAGGGTTTCACCGTGTTAGCCAGGATGGTCTCGATCTCCTGACCTCGTGATCTGCCCGCCTCAGCCTCCGAAAGTGCTGGGATGACAGGCGTGTGCGCCCGGCCAGCCTTTTACCATTATATAATGCCCGTCTTTGTCTCTTTTAACTGCTGTTGCTTTAAAGTTTGTTTTGTCTGATATAAGAATAGTTACCCCTGCTCATTTTTTGGTGTCCATTTGCATGAAATGCCTTTTCCACCCTTTTACTTTAAGTTTATATGACTCCTTATGTGTTAGGTAAGTCACCTGAAGGTAGCAGATGGTTGGCTGATGAGCTCATATCAATTCTGCAGTTCTGTATCTTTTAAGTGGAGCATTTAGGCCATTCACATTCAATGTTAGTATTGAGATATGAGGTGCCATTGCATTCATCTTGCTATTTGTTGCCTGTGTACTTTGGTTTTTAAATTTTTTTGTTTTTGCTTTCTAATATGTTTTCGTTTTATAGGTCCTGTATGATTTATGCTTTAAAGAGGTTCCATTTTGATGTGTTTCCAGGATTTGTTTAAAGACTTAGAGCTCTTTTTAGCAGTTCTTGTAGTGGTGGCTTGGTAGTGGGAAATTCTCTCAGCATTTGTCTGAAAAAGACTGTATCTTCCCTTCATATATGATGCTTAGTTTTGGTGGATACAAAATTCTTGGCTGATAATTGTTTTGTTGGAGGAGGCTGAAGATAGGGCCCCAATCCCTTCTAGCTTGTAGGGTTTCTATTGAGGAATCTGCTGTTAATCTGATAGGTTTTCCTTTATAGGTTACCTGGTGCTTCTGTCTCACAGCTCTTAAGATTTTTTCCTTCGTCTTAACTTTGGATAACCTGATGACAATGTGCCTAGGCAATGATCTTTTTGCAATGAATTTCCCAAGCATTATTTGTGCTTCTTGTATTTGGATGTCTAGGCATCTAGCACAGCTGGGGAAGTTTTCCTCTATTATTTCCCCAAATATGTTTTCCAAGCTTTTAGAATTCTCTTCTTCCTCAGGAACACTGATTATTCTTAGGTTTAGTAATTTAACATAATCCCATACTTCTTTGAGGCTTTGTTCATATTTTCTTATTCTTTTTTCTTTGTCTTTGTTGGATTGGGTTAATTCGAAGAACTTGTCTTGAAGCTCTGAATTTCTTTCTTCTACTTATTCAATTCTATAGCTGAGACTTTCCAGACCATTTTGCATTTCTATGAGTGTGTCCAATGTTTCCTGAATTTTGTATTGGTTTTTTTTTTTTAAGCTATCTATTTCCTTGAATATTTCTCCCTTCACTTATCATATCGCTTTTTGGATTTCCTTGCCCTGGGCTTTGCCTTTCTTTGGTGCCTCCTTGATTAGCTTAATAACTAACCTCCTGAATTCCTTTTCAGGTAAATGAGGGATTTCTTCTTTTTTTGGATCCATTGCTGGTGAACTAGTGTGATTTTTTGGTGGATGCTAAAGTGCCTTGTTTTGTCATATTACTAGAGTTGGTTTTCTCATTTGGGTAGGCTCTGTCAGAGGGAAGGTCTAGGGCTGAAGACTGTTGTTCAGATTCTTTTGTCCCACAGCGTGTTCCCTTGATGTAGTACTCTCCCCCTTTTCCTATGGATGTGGCCTCCTGTGAGCCAAACTGTAGTGATTGTTGTCTCTATTCTGGGTCTAGCTACTCAGCAAGTCTACCCAGCTCTGGGCTGGTACTGGGGGCTGTCTGCACAGAGTCCTGTGATATGAACTGTCTGTGGGTCTCTCAACCATAGATATCAGTGCCTGTTCCGGTGGAGGTGGCTGGGGTGTGCAATGGACTCTGTGAGGTTTCTTAGCTTTGGTGGTTTCATGCTTTATTTTTGTGCTGGTTGGTCTCCTGCCAGGAGATAGCACTTCCCTTCATATATGATGCTTTAGTTTTGCAGAGCTCACACCTGCAAATTCATCAGAGAATCCACACTGGAGAGAAACCATTCAAATGTGAGCAGTGTGGGAAAGGCTTTAGTCGTAGATCAGGACTTTATGTTCATCGTAAATTACACATAGGAGTGAAACCTCATATTTGTTTGCCTTCAGGCAAACAAAGACACTCTCCTCAGGCATGACATTTTAGGACCGAGAGATTGCCTGTCAGATGCTGAGGACATCACCCAGGCCTCTTTGTGACTTAGGATAATTTCTTTACTTCATAAGGATATGCAATACAAACTAAAATATACAAAGTTTTGATGATGTTGTGGCTTCTCCTTAAAGTTCACATTTGATTCATACTTTACTGTTTACATAATTTATTAGTTACGTAATTTACCATGTAAGGTTTTATTTCTACCAAGTATTTCTTTTCTTTTTTTTTTTTTTTTTTGAGACGGAGTCTGGCTCTGTCACCCGGGCTGGAGTGCAGTGGCCAGATCTCAGCTCACTGCAAGCTCCGCCTCTCGGGTTTATGGCATTCTCCTGCCTCAGCCTCCCGAGTAGCTGGGACTATAGGCACCCGCCACCTCGCCCAGCTAGTTCTTTGTACTTTTTAGTAGAGACGGGGTTTCACCGTGTTAGCCAGGATGGTCTCGATCTCCTGAACTCGTGATCCGCCCGTCTCAGCTTCCCAAAGTGCTGGGATTACAGGCTTGAGCCACCGCGCCCGGCTCTACCAAGTATTTCACATCTGACACTTGGTGTGGTTCTGAACTGGTCTCATGCAAACGAGAGTCCATAGTGTACTTGAAAAACACATTGGCTGGGCACAGTGGCTCAAGCCTGTAATCCCAGCACTTTGGGAGGCCAAGATGGGAGTATCACTTGTGGCCAGGAGTTCAAGACCAGCCTTGGCAATGTAGCAAGACCTCCTCTCTTCAAAAAAATGTAAAAATTAGCTAGTCATGGTAGTATGTGCCTGTAGTCTTAGCTACTCAGGAGGCGGACGTGGGAGGATCACTTGAGCCCAGGAGGTTAAGGCTGCAGTGAGCCATGATCGTGTCCCTGCACTCCAGCCTGGGTGACAGAAGGAGACACTCTCTTAAAAAAAGGAAAATACAATCTGAACATTCCCTGTATTTAATAAAATTTCAGGCTATGTCCTAGGTATGAAATCTTGATAACATTGAATAAAGGCTTTACTTCCCCACATCTCTTAATTCTGTGTCATTATAGGAGGCAAGATCCAAACTGAGATGGAGACTGTTCCAGAAGCAGGAACACATGAAGGGTTGTTCAGCCATCAAAACTGGGAACAAATTTCAAGTGACTTAACCAGGTTTCAAGACTCCATGGTAAACAGCTTTCAGTTCTCCAAAGAAGATGATATGCCCTGCCAGGTTGATGCAGGACTATCTATAATTCACATAAGACAGAAATCTTCTGAGGATAGGAATTATAAAAAATCCTTTAGTGATGTCTCCATCCTTGATCTTCATCAACAATTACAGTCAAGAGATAAGTCTCATACATGTGATGAATGTGGAAAGAGTTTCTGTTATAGCTCAGCTCTTCGTATTCATCGGAGAGTTCACATGGGGGAGAAACTCTATAATTGTGATGTGTGTGGTAAGGAATTCAATCAGAGCTCACATCTGCAAATTCATCAGAGAATCCACACTGGAGAGAAACCATTCAAATGTGAGCAGTGTGGGAAAGGCTTTAGTCGTAGATCAGGACTTTATGTTCATCGTAAATTACACACAGGAGTGAAACCTCATGTTTGTGAAAAATGTGGGAAGGCCTTCATTCATGATTCCCAGCTTCAGGAACATCAAAGAATCCATACTGGGGAGAAGCCATTCACATGTGATATATGTTGTAAGAGCTTCCGTAGTAGAGCAAATCTTAATAGGCATTCCATGGTTCACATGCAAGAGAAACCATTCAGATGTGATATATGTGGTAAGAGCTTTGGTCTGAAATCAGCACTTAACAGTCATCGCATGGTCCACACGGGAGAGAAACGGTACAAATGTGAGGAATGTGGAAAATGCTTCATTTATAGGCAAGATCTTTATAAGCATCAGATAGACCACACAGGGGAGAAGCCATATAATTGTAAAGAATGTGGAAAGAGCTTCAGATGGGCCTCAGGTCTTTCAAGACATGTGCGAGTCCACAGTGGAGAGACACCATTCAAATGCGAAGAATGTGGGAAGGGATTTTATACAAATTCACAACGTTATTCTCACCAGAGAGCCCACAGTGGAGAAAAGCCATATAGATGTGAGGAGTGTGGGAAGGGCTACAAAAGGAGGTTGGATCTTGACTTTCATCAGAGGGTCCACAGAGGAGAGAAACCCTATAATTGTAAAGAATGTGGGAAGAGCTTTGGCTGGGCCTCATGTCTTTTGAATCATCAGAGAATCCACAGTGGAGAAAAACCATTTAAGTGTGAAGAATGTGGGAAAAGATTTACTCAGAATTCACAACTTTATACCCATCGTAGAGTCCACAGTGGAGAAAAACCATTCAAATGTGAAGAGTGTGGGAAAAGATTTACTCAGAATTCACAACTTTATTCTCATCGCAGAGTTCACACTGGAGTAAAGCCATACAAATGTGAAGAGTGTGGGAAGGGCTTCAACAGTAAGTTTAATCTTGACATGCACCAGAGGGTCCACACTGGAGAGAGACCTTATAATTGTAAAGAATGTGGGAAGAGCTTTAGCCGGGCATCAAGTATTTTGAATCATAAGAGACTCCATGGTGATGAAAAGCCATTCAAATGTGAAGAATGTGGGAAGAGATTTACTGACAAATCACAGCTTCATTCCCATCAGAGGGTTCACACTGGGGAAAAGCCATACAAATGTGAGAAGTGTGAAAAGGGCTTCAGATGGGCCTCAACTCATCGAACCCATCAGAGACTCCACAGTAGAGAAAAAGTACTTCAATGTGAGGACTGTGGGAAAAGCATTGTACACAGTTCATGTCTTAAAGACCAACAAAGAGACCACAGTGGAGAGAAAACATCTAAATGTGAGGACTGTGGGAAGCGTTACAAGAGGCGCTTGAATCTTGATATGCTTTTGTCATTATTTTTAAATGACACATAATTATTGTACACGTTTATGGGGCACATGTGATAGTTGATACAAGTATAAGATGTGTAATGATCAAATCAGTATAATTAACGTATCTATCACCTCAAACATCATTTCTTTGTGTTGGGAACCTTTAAAATTAACTCTTCTAGCTATTTGAAAATAATACGTTGTTAATTACAGTCACCCTATAGTGGTGTAAAACACTAGAACTTATTCCTCCTACCTGCCTGTATTTCTATATTCATTAACCAACCTTTGGCTACCTTTGGCCCTGCCTCCTCACCTCTAAGAACTACTATTCTACTCTCTACTTCTATGAAATTAACTTTTTGAGCTTCCACATATGTGTGAGAACATGTAGTATTTATTTTTCTGTGCCTGGTATATATCACTTAGTATAAGGCCCTGTAAGGTTCATTCACTTTGCTGTGAGTGATAGAATTTTGTTGTTTTTCATGGCTACATAGTACTCCGATGTGTATATTTGCGACATTTTCTTTTTCTTTTTTGAGATGGAGTCGCGCTCTGTTGCCCAGGCTGGAGTGCAGTGGCCGGATCTCAGCTCACTGCAAGCTCCGCCTCCCGGGTTTATGCCATTCTCCTGCCTCAGCCTCCCGAGTAGGGGACTACAGGCGCCCTCCATCTCGCCCAGCTAGTTTTTTGTATTTTTTAGTAGAGACGGGGTTTCACCATGTTAGCCAGGATGGTCTCGATCTCCTGACCTCGTGATCCGCCCGTCTCGGCCTCCCAAAGTGCTGGGATTACAGGCTTGAGCCACCGCCCCTGGCCACATTTTCTTTATTCATTCATCCAGTGGACACTTAGGTTGATTACATATCTTGGCCTATTTCTTGGCTATCGTGAATGGTGCTGCAATAAACATGGGGGGTGGAGATAACACTTTAACATACTGATTTCCTTTTCTTTGGGTATGTATCAAGTATATACTAATATGACATGACTCAAAATTAAGGAATAGGATTGTGGAAATTGGTTTTCAAAACAAAATGTTCTCTAGTTTGAATACAGAGAAAAATTGGTGAGTGTCTTCAGCTGTCCTCATACATAATGCATGTGAGCTTGCTTTAAGCATAAGTGAAGGAGTGGAAAAATCCTGGAGATAGAAATAAAGGGGTATACATGTGGACGTAAGGAATCAACAAAGATTCTTTTAAGAAAAGGTGTGTATGGGTTGGGAACAATAGCATGACAGCAGTGGGGCCTCTAACAGTCTGGAACCAGTTAGGACACAGAGCAGGATTGAGTGTCATTCTATTCATAGACACCATGGTGATATTTTGAGTACATTAGGTTAAAAGGTTTTCTTCAGCAAAATGTCTACTAGAGATAGATTTGATTTTTATTCTTAATGTTCTAGACTGTATCTTTTCAGGATGCTAGGTACTTTATGAACATCCATGCTGTCTCAATTTGCATAGTGGGTTGGAGGTCCCTAAGACAATCTCTCCAGGTTCTATGATTTGCTAAGAGGACTCAGAATATAGTTGTACTCATGCCTATATTATGGTGACAGGATACAAATAATCAGTAAAGGGAAAAGGTTCTTGGATAATATCTGGAGGGAATCAGATATAAATTTGTAAAGATCCTTTGTGCATGGAGTAACAGGTCGCAATTCCTCCAGTATTGTGATTGTACTTGTGAAATGTCTATAATGGAAGTTAATTATCAACCCGTACCTAAGGTTCTTATTGGGACTAATCATGTAGGTACCATCCCTCTGGTACATATCAAGATTCTAGACTCCAAGAAGGGGAGCAAGTGTTCAGAATAACTTGAACCATGCCTACCAGTTATGGAATGGTGGCAACCCTCTCAAACTCCATGTATCCTAACACCAGCTAAAGGCCAGTCTTGTAAGCAGTCCTGTCTAGGATTTGCAGTCTCAGGCCTGTTATATTAACTTTTTGTGCACATAGTATTAGAAAACTATTGGCTGCAGTCTTCTTTTTGTTTTGTGTGTTTTGGTTTTTAACTGTCACCAGATACCAGAATAGCTCATCTCCAAGGTAACAGAATACTCAGCAGGTTACACAGAAAATACTTGCCTATTACAATTATTAAAAGTTTGGTAGGGTCCATATCTGCTCTCTGGTGTGTCCTGCATCATCAATTTGGTTACAACATGGTGTTAACATGTGGGACTCATTGTGTTTCTCCCAAGCACACTGAATATTAAATACCTAGTTCTATATCTAGTACCCTGAGCTTATGTGGGGCTAATGTTCTTTGCCATTTTTCACCACAGATTTGATTTCCTTTTTCTTTTGTGGACACTGGTGAGTTCCCTAGTATAACTTTGACTTGGGTGTATTTTCACAATTGGTGGGGATTATTACAGATTATCATCCTTTGTGTTTGAAAAAGGAGGGAGGCTTCAAGTCAGGTTAGTTGACCTTCCTTTGTTGGTCTTGTTATCCATAATATAAAAAATAAATTGATGAGGCTGGGTACGGTGGCTCATGCCTGTAATTCCAGCACTTAGGGAGGCTAAGGCAGAGTTTTAGACCAGCCTAGTCAACACAGTGAAACCTCATCTCTACTAAAAATACAAAAAATTAGCCAGGTGTGGTGGTGTGTGCCTGTAATCCTAGCTACTCAGGAGGCTGAGGCAGGAGAATCACTTGAGCCTAGGAGGCAGAGGTTGCAATGAGCCAAAATCGTGCCACTGCACTCCTGCCTGTGTGATAGAGCGAGTCTCTGTCTCAATAATAATAATAATAATAATAATAATAATAATAATAATAAAGTTTATGAGAAATCTATTAAATTGTTACATAATCTATATAGGTAGAAGGTTTCTATTTCAAGTGAACCAAAGTGTAACTTAAATCCTCTAATGCAGACTCATAGCCCAAAAATAAATTCTAAGACATGTCCAGTTTACAAATCCACAATTCCTTTGATGGGGTGGGAGGGCAGTTCTGGATAAGGATGGACTCTGCTAGATTGCAAAAGTTTACTGCACTAATTTTTTCCCCAGAGATCTCCATAAGGACCTACGGTCATGAACTTCTGTGACTATGTACTCAAAAAGAGAAATAATCACACATTTTGGCAGCGACTGAATTACTGTTTTCAAGTAGGATAAATCCAAAGAGACCCACACTGAGACACATTATAATCAAAAGACAAAGGAACACCTTGAAAGCAGAAGCATGAAAGTGACTTGTCATGTACAAGAGATCCTCAATAATATCAGTGGCTCTGGCCAGGTAGAGGGGCTCATGCCTATAATCGCACTTTAGGAGGCCGAAGCAGGCGGATCACATGAGGTCAGGAGTGTGAAACAAGACTAGCCAACACGGTGAAACCCTGTGTCTACTAAAAATACAAAAATAAGCCAGGCGTGGTGGTGCACACCTGTAGTGCCAGCCACTCGGGAGGCTGATGATTTGTTTTTCCAAGACCACCAGAGCAGGCACAAAAGAACCAGTGGGTAGGCAAGGGTAAGAGCAAAACTGCACATTTATTTTGGTCACCTAGCTTCAGGGAAGTAGGCGGGTAGGGAAAGGTCTGTCGGCCTCCTGCCGGAGGCCGACAGAGTCCCCCTGTGGGGCTCTCGGGCGAAGTTCCTGACACAGTCCCGACATCCTGACAGGAGTGGGGCTGGGAAGTCCGCGCGTGGCGTCCATCTGGAGCGGCTTTTCTAGGAGTGGGAGGGCAATAGGCGGGGCACGGGCGGGGCGTTCCGCAGGTGCGACCAGGTAAATCTTGGTCTCTTCGGATTGACGTCACCTGGCGCATGCCCAGTTGGTCTGCACCTTCCCGGGCGCCGGCTGCATTTTCACGTGCGTGGGAAAAGTTGGTGAAGAAGAACCCGGAAGTGCGCCATCCTGCCTCTGTTCGTCCAAACAGTCCAACATTTTATTGGTAATAGTGATAAGGGGCGTTGTCGTCTGTCTGGCTACTTCCTGCTGTTAAGGGGCGTCGTTAAGTTCGGGGCCTATGGTTGGTATTTGGACGTACGGATGAAGAATAAAATAGGGCACAGTATTAGTATAGGAATGAGGAATGGAAGCATTTGTTGGAATATGGGCAAAACCCAGAAGGATGGTCCTGGCAAGGCTACGCAGTATGAGATAGTTAAGAAAATTTAGTAAGTTTGAGGCGAGTAGGGGAAAGCCAAACTGATTTCCACTGATTGCTTTCGGTAGGGGCCCTTTTTAGCTGGGAATGAGGAATGAGTGCACAAAGTAGTTGTTGGCCAGGCAGCAATTAAGGAGTGAAGTTTTTTGTGGAGTGGATGGCTTTCCGCTTACTCCTACTACAGAGATATTGGATGGAAGGCTAGGTCCAGAGAAGGACGGCAAAACAAAATAGGTAGGCTCGCTGTCGATTAAAAAAATTAATTGTCTTACCCGCTACCAGGAGAGTTACCCGTGGCTCGGCGAGGGTGATGGGGGGGTCCCCGAGTCTCGGCACCTTCAGTTGTTGTCGTCCAGATGTAGGAGCTGGAAGGAGCTCCCAGGATTCTGGGAAAGGGGGTCACGTGGAGATGCAGCACCTGTTCTCAGGGTGGGGCAATCAGACTTCCAGTGTCCTCCCTGCTGGCAAGCAGGGCAGGGGGTTGCTGGAGGACGAGGGTTAGGACATTCACTGGCCCAATGTCCTGACGTCTTGCACTTATAGCAAGGCTGCGTTGGGGCTCGGGGACCTTGTGGACACCTGTTGGCATAGGGTCCTGCCTTGCCGCACTTATAGCAGGCTCCTTTTGTAGCTTTGGAGTCTGCGGGGGTGTGTGCTCTCTGGCCTGGGGTTACGACTGGGCTGTAAAGCTGCTGCTAGGAGCTGTAACTTCTGTTTGAGGCGAGCCTGCCGTCTCCTCTCTGGAGTTATAGACCTTAAAGGCTAATTTAACTAGGTCTTGTATTGGTGTCTGAGGACCATCCTCTACCTTTTGAAGTTTTTTACGAATGTCAGGAGCTGATTGAGAAACGAAATAAGACACCAAAATGGTGGCCCCTGTGGGGGAGGCCGGATCTAACCGGGTATACTGGGTTAGAACCTCAGTCAGTTTAGGGTAGAGGTTAGGATAACCTGGAGGTCATGCCAAGTTAAGTCATAGGCCTGACAAAGGTATCTAAATTCCTTTATGTATATGGTAGGATTAGCTGAGAAATCACCTAAACGCTTCTCAATTTTGGAAAGATCGGCCAGTGAAAAAGGGACATGTACTCTGACTACCCCCTCTGCCCCAGCTACCTCTCGCAAAGGTGCTAACACTGTAGGAGGGTGTGGGCAGAGATAGGGGACTCAAGACAGCCAGTTGGGGGCCCCGACGGAGGCACGGGACCGAGTGGATTACTAGTAGATAAGGAGGAGGAAGGAGGAGTCTGGATGGGGGGAGGAGGAGGAGTCTGCGCAGGAAGGGAGGGGGTGGAGACAGCGGGGACAGAAGGAGGAGTATAGGGCAGATCGGGAGGAGAGCGTAAGGCCCAAAAGCCTTGTATGTAATTAATTTCAGACCACTTGCCTAGCCGCTGGCAGAAATTGCTGAGGTCGATCATGCCACAGTGGAAAGGAAAATTAACCGCTTCCTCCTAAGGTCTTGTTCGAGCTGTAAGGTTTTTAAATTAGCTAGGAGGCACCCTAAGGGGGTGCTTTTTGGAAATTTGGACTGGGGGGTTTCCCATTTGTCTCCTCTTTACTTACACAATGGACACAATGGAAATGGAAGTGGATCTCTGCCTGGCTTCAAAGCGTCCTTTGGAACCAGCAGAGACAGACTGGAGGCTCATGGAGCCAAAGTGGAGATTACCTTCAGGCGGACGTCTCCATCCTGAACAGGTCTCCCAAGCCACTTGGTGGCTCAAAAGTGGGCCTCAGACCTGCGCAGGATTTCTGGCCGAGGGAGGTAAAGAGGAGACAAGGGCACTTACCCCAGAGAGGCCGTGAGAGTGAGGGAAGCGGGTCTCAGGTCCTGGTCCGTCGGCGGCCTGGAAGGAGGAGGAGGAGAAGGCTCCCCGGACCCTGGGGGCCCTGAGGAGGGGTCTCCTCCCGGGTTCGGCACCAACTGATTTGTTTTTCTAAGACCACCAGAGCAGGCACAAAAGAACCAGCGACCAGGCAAGGGTAGGAGCAAAACTGCAAATTTATTTTTGGTCACCTAGCTTCAGGGGAAAAAGGTGGGTAGGGAGAGGTCTGTCGGCCTCCGGCAAAGGAGGCCAACAGAGTCCCCTGGTGGGGCTCTCGGGCGGGGTTCCTGATGCAGTCCCGACATCCCTACAGGAGTGGGGCTGGGAAGTCTGCACGTGGCCTCCCTCTGGAGCGGCTTTTCTAGGAGTAGGAGGGCAATAGGCGGGGCACGGGCGTGTCGAGGGGCGTTCTGCAGGTGCGACCAGGTAAATCTTGGTCTCTTCAGATTGACGTCACCTGGCGCATACCTGGTTGGTCTGCACCTTCCTGGGCGCCGGCTGCATTTTCGCGTGCGGGAAAAGTTGGTGAAGAAGAACCGGGAAGTGCGCCATCCTGCCTCCATTCATCCAAACAGCTGAGGCAGGAGAATCGCTTGAACCTGGGAGGCGGAGATTGCAGTGAACTGAGATCATGCCTCTGCACTCCAGCCTGGGCGATGGAGACTCTGTCTCAAAAAAGGGAAAAAAAAAATCATCAGTGGATTTCTCAGCAAATCTCCAAGGTCAGGTGATGTATTAAAGTGCTGGATAAAAACCTCGTGTATTGAGGATTCTATATTCAGCAAAACTATACTTCCAAAATGAGGGATCAATTAATAACTTTTCAGAAAAACAAAAGCTGAGAGAATTAATTGCCAGTAGACAAGTTATTCAAGAATTGATAAAGGGGCCGGGTGCAGTCACGCCTGTAATCTCAGCACTTTGGGAGGCTGAGGCAGGCAGATCATTTGAGGCCAGGAGTTTGAGACCAGCATGGCCAACATGGTGAAACCCTGTCTTTACTAAAAATACAAAAAGTAGCTGGGCTTGCTAGTGGGCACCTGTAATCCCAGCTACACAGGAGGCTGAGGCAGGAGAATTGCTTGAACCTGGGAAGTGGAGGTTGCAGTGAGCCAAGATAGCGCCACTGCACTCCAGCCTGGAAAACTGATAAAGGGAATCAATCCTTCAAGTTGAAATGAAAGGATTTTAGACAATAACTTGAAATCATATGAAAATATAAAGATCTATACTAAAGCAATTACATGAAGTAATACAAACAACATTATGATAGTAATTTTACTTTGTAATGCCAGTTTTTATTTTCTATACAATGTAAAAGACAAATGCATAAAAATGACTACCAATCTATGTAAATAAGTACACAATATGTAAAGATGTACTATGATATCAGTAACAGTGTGGGAAGGAAGAAGCTGTGAAGGAGTAGGGTTCTTATATGTGATTGAAGTGAAGCTGGTATCAATGTAAAAGACTGTTGTAACTTTAGGATGTTGCATATACTTATGGTAGCTATAAAGAAAATACCAATGAAACATGCACAAAGGAAAATAAGAAGTGATTCAAGGCAGGGCACGGTGGCTCAGCACCTTCAGAGGCTGAGGCGGGTGGATCATGAGGTCAAGAGATCAAGACCATCCTGGCCAACATGGTGAAATCCCATCTCTACTAAAAACACAAAAAATAATTAGTTGGGCGTGGTGGCATGCGCCTGTAGTCCCAGCTACTCAGGAGGCTGAGGCAGGAGAATTGCTTGAACCCAGGAGGTGGAGGTCTTGTAGTAGGCTGAGATTACGCCACTGCACTCCAGCCTGGGTGACACAGTGAGACTCCATCTCAAAAAAAAAAAAAAAAGAAGAAGTGATTCAAAATGTATCACTACAAAAAAAGACCTCAACACAAAGGACAATAGTAATGAAGGAAATGAGGGGCAAAAACACAATAGGACATACAAAAAACAAATTTAAAATGGTAGGCCTTACCTGTGTATAATTAGTTTAAGTGAAATTAATGAAACTTTCCAATAAAAAGATGTAGTTTGTCAAAATGATTGAAAGACAGTATCTAATTATATGCTCTGCACATTAGAACTAATAACATGCATAGATGAAAGGCAAATGATGGAAAAAGGTATTCCATGTAAAAAAAGTAACAGCGCAGGTAGCTATACTAACAACAGATAAATTCGATTTTAAGTCAAAAACTGTTAAACGAGACATTAATATTGCTAAAAGGTTCATTTCACTACGATGAAACACTTGTATATGCACCAAATGTCAAAGTTCTGAAATATAAAATGTAAATACTGACAGAATTGAAGGGAGAAATATACAGCTCTCCAATAATAGTAAGAGACTCCCTACCTTTCTTTCAAATGCATAGGACACCCAGACAAAAGATAAATAAGGAAACAGATAATTTGAAGAACATTATACATCAATTCAACCTAAGAGACATTTACATAACTCTCCGTCCCCCAACAGAATACACATTTTCTCAATTGCACATGAAACAGTCTTCAAGACAGATCATATATTAGGCCACAAAACAAGTCTTGATAAATGTAAAAGTTTGACACTATAAAAATATATTTTCCAATTGCAATCTAGATCATAACAACTAGACATCAATAGCAGTATAAAAAGTGGAAAAAGGCTGAGGCGAGACGATTGCTTGAGTCTAGAAGTTTGAGACCAGCCTGAGCAACATGGTGAGACTCTGTTTCTACCACAAAAAACAAAAAACAAAAAGGCCGGGCTGAGGTGGGCAGATCACTCGAGGTCAGGAGTTCAAGACCAGCCTGACCAACATGGTGAAACCCCATCTCTACTAAAAATACAAAATTAGTTGGGCGTGGTGGTGCATGCCTATAATCCCAGCTACTTGGGAGGCTGAGGCAGGAGAATCACTTGAACCTGGGAGGCAGAGATTGCAGTGAGCCGAGATCGCATCATTGCACTCCAGCCTGGGCAATAAGAGCGAAACTCCGTCTCAAAAAAAAAAAAAGTATATATTTGCTAGTTTTGTCAGCTGAGAGGGTCAAGAATCAATAACACTAAGGTAGCAGTGATCATACCAGCACTCAGTTCTTTGTTTCTAACTACATTTTCCACAAATAGGAACCAGAAGTCCTAGGAGAAATATCTGATCTCATGGCTAGGGTAGGGAAAATACCCAATGAACTTGAAAAATACCTAATGAACTTGGAACACACAGCACACAGTATCAGAAAGTAAACCAGTGCACAAGGAGCTCATATCATGATGAACAGGAGGAGCTAGAAGGCAAGAGGGGACTGCTTGAAGAGGATTTTACTGGCAAAATCTGAGACAACCAGAGAATCACAATACATAACAACAGTAGTAGATGTGAACTCATTAATATAATAAGAATTCACAAATCCACACTGGTATAAACAAATAAATAATATAGATGGAAAGCTTTTTCTTAGAGCATAATGCCAAGAAATAAACATAGAATGAGTTGGAGTATCTCAATTTTTCACCAGATAGTAGTAACTTTTTAGGGGAAAAATAATTTTAGAGTGCAGAATTCTGGAGAGAAACACCTTAATCAACTGTTCAAGTTTAGCAGCACCATTAATGGATAAAAACTAGTATCTGGTACATCCTGAGATCATGCACTAAGGAGAGGAATTGATCATAATCCAGAAAGACATAATCTTGAATGCTGGAGTCGCTGAAGATCAAAATGTTAAAAATATGTCCTTTCGCTGTCTGACCGCCGCCATCATGGGTCGTATGCATGCTCTCGGGAAGGGCCTGTCCCAGTCAGCTTTGCCCTATGGACGCAGCGTCCCCACTTGGTTGAAGTTGACATCTGACGATGTGAAGGAGCAGATTTACAAACTGGCCAAGAAGGGCCTGACTCCTTCACAAATTGGTGTGATCCTGAGAGATTCACATGGTGTTGCCCAAGTACGTTTTGTGACAGGCAATAAAATCTTAAGAATTCTTAAGTCTAAGGGACTTGCTCCTGATCTTCCTGAAGATCTCTACCATTTAATTAAGAAAGCAGTTGCTGTTCGAAAGCATCTTGAGAGGAAGAGAAAGGATAAGGATGCTAAATTCCGTCTGATTCTGATAGAGCCGGATTCACCGTTTGGCTCGATATTATAAGACCAAGCGAGTCCTCCCTCCCAATTGGAAATATGAATCATCTACAGCCTCTGCCCTGGTCGCATAAATTTGTCTGTGTACTCAAGCAATAAAATCATTGTTTAACTAAAAAAAAAAAAAAAAAAAAAAAAAAAAAGTTAAAAATATAACTGGAAAAATAATTTTAAATTAGTTAGAAGATATTGATTGATTTACATTTTTTTCTTCCTTTTTTTTTTTCTGAGACAGTCTTGCTCTGTCACTCAGCTGGAGTGCATTTTGCTTCCTTCCTCCCTCCCTTCCATTTATTATTATTATTTTTTTCTGAGACAGTGTCTCGTTCTGTCACCCAGATTGGAGTGCGGAGGCGTGATCTTGGTCTCCCAAGTTCAAGTGATTCTTGTACCTCAGCCTCCTGAGTAGCTGGGATTACAGGCATGTACCACCATGCCATGACCAGCTAATTTTTTGTATTTTTAGTAGAGACAGCATTTCACTATGTTGGCCAGGCTGGTCTCCAACTCCTGGCTTCAAGTAATCCACTGGCCTTGGCCTTCCAAAGTACTGGGTTTACAAGCGTGAGCCACTGCGCCTGGCCAAGATAGAGCATCTCAGTAAGTTTTGTCATTTCGAAGAGCAGACTAGAGCAACAATACAGCTGTAACTGGTATAGAAATAGCAGTCGGTCAATTTTCAAAGAAGGGGGATGTAACGGCATTGTGTGGTTAGCATAGTAACCTTGTTTTTATGTGTAAACAAAATTGTGAAAAGGTTGTTTTTAGTTTATAAAATGAATCTAGAATGTGAGACTTCGTTTTTTAAAAAACAAAAACATAGATTGATGTGTATTAGTCCATTCCTGCATTGCTATAAAGAAATACCTGAGTCTGGGTAATTTATAAAGAGGTTTAATTGGCTAATGCAGGGTCCTGCAGGCTGTAGAGGAAGTATGGCAGCATCAGCTCAGCTTCTGGGGAGGCCTCTGGAAACTTACAATCATGCTGCAAGGTGACTAGGGAGCCAGCACTACACATGGCCACAGTAGGAGGAAAAGAGTGAGGAGTGAGGTGCTACACAATTTTGAACAACCAGATCTCATGAGAACTCTATCAGGAGAACAGCACTAGGGGGATGGTGCTAAACCATTAGAAACCTCCCCAATGATCCAATCACCTCCTACCAGGCCCCAACTCCAACATTGGGGATTACATTTCAACATGAGATTTGGGTGGGGACACAGATCTAAACAATATACATAGGACAATGTATGTTTATGGGGAGAAAAAAATCTGGTTATCTCCCCCCGCCCCCCGCAGAGGGAGTCTTGCTCTGTCGCCCAGGCTGGAGTGCAGTGGCACGATCATCCGCTCACTGCAACCTCCGCCTCTCAGGTTCAAGCGATTCTCCTGTCTCAGTCTCTCCAGTAGCTGGGATTACAGGCACACGCCACCATGCCCGGCTAATTTTTGTATTTTTAGTAGAGATGGGTTTTCACCATATTCTCCTGGCTGTTCTCAAACTCTGGACATTGTGATCCGCCCGCCTCGGCCTCCCAAAGTGCTGGGATTACACGCGTGAGTCACCGCACCCAGCCCCTGGTTATCTTGAAGAAGGATTTTAGATTGGTTGTTTTCTGATTTTGCCTTATTCTATTATTAATTTGTATCAACCCACATAAGCCAGATTCCAAATTACTAACTATAATAACGATATTTTAACCAAAAAAATAAAGGGAGAAAATAAAATATTTTCCCTGTGTATAAGATCCTCCTTAATGCTACCGCATTAAATAAATCATAGGCATTGGGTGTTTGATATCAATGCCAAGCGCTTCACCAGTTATACTTGCTTTGAAGTACTGGGCAATTTACGACCTTCTCTGAAATTTGGTGTTTTTACCTCTTCAGTAGACATAATACCACGAAAAGTGTAATGAAGGAAGATAGCTTTTCCATGAGGACGAGGCTTCCCCACTGGCCCTCTCAAATGATGATTGTTTTTCCTGCCAAACCAGTGGTACCACAGTGTCCGGAGTAGGGGCTGGCGCCTCTCTTCTTCATTGCCTCTCCCAAATCATTGTACTTTGCTCATTCTTTAAACTTTTAGTTTTAGCCTTATATTATCAGTTTATAGTAATCAATCATCAATCATCTACTGACCCCTAAAAAGTAATTCCTCGTTTATTCCTTGAAGATTGGATCTCCTCGCTTTCCAATAACGCTCCTGTAGTCCTGGGAGGAGTTTAGACTTCAGGAATTCCTGTCTGTTCAGTATTTTCGCTCAAGGACTCAGGGAGAGGGAAGGACGATCCTCAGGGTCACAGTCCACATTCCCTACCAGGCGCTCAGAGATATAGGATTCGTTCCCCATGGGCATTGCGGAAATCGTAGTCAAGGATCACCGCGGAGTCCCAACGCTTTCCCTGAAGGGTGAGATTCTGAACGTTTATCCCTCAGCATTCTGAGCGCAGTCCAAACGCTCAGTGGAGTCGTGGTCATTTTGGCTCACGCGAGCGGATCCGGGGGATTCTGGGAAATGTAGTCCCGACAATCAGTGGAGTCGCGGGCACTTCCGCTCCGGGGAAGGGGGAGCGGTTGGCGCGGCGCGTTCCAGCATAGTTTGTTCCAGTTCCGCGACTTGCGGGCCATTCCTACTGTCAGGGACTTAAGCTTGGGGCTCGCTGGGACCTGGTGGTCCGGTTATAGGAAAAGAAGCCTCGTCGGAGAGCAAAGGTTTGGAGGGGCGAGGGCGGCGGCTTTTGTTGTGTCAGCTGAGCCTTCTTGGGCTGGGGCTCTCCTCGCGTTTCGGGGCGGGAGGCGGGGGCATTGGGACTTGGTTGGGTCGCGTCTCGCCTGGTTTCAGGGTTTCCGGGGCTCTGAGCTCGCCCAGTCCGCCTCCCTGCACTCCAGGCGCGTGGTCACTTTTTTACAGTGCAAGGTTGGCTTGTTAATCTCCCTGGGCCTCTCCTTGCTGTTCTTTAAAATGGGGACGTTAGGACCATCCTTGTAGAATCGTTTTGGTAACTGGAATAGGTTACACAACACAAGCAGTCCCTGTCACTTGGTGAGTGGTGGTTTCTTGTTAATTTCCCACGAAACCTGTCAGGTCCCCGGGTGGGGTCAGAGCTCCAGCTGCAACGGCCCCAGCCCTTGTCTCTGATCCCTGCAGGACGCTGGACGATCCCGGACGCCTTCTGACCTCTTTTTAGGAAGGCGAGGGTTGCGTCCACTTCCACGAAGGGAGGGGAGCATTTAACTTTTCTCGGGGACAGCGACCCAGTCAGGGTGTTTCACAGCTTTCTCCTTCCCCAGCCTGAAAAAGGACTGCGCGGACTGACTTCTTGGCTACAGAAAGCAAAGCTCCACGTGAGTGTGACTTGTCATTTTTCTTTTACAGAGACTGTATCTTTGTAGCATGTGTAATAGAGTATGGGCATTTATAATAATTAAGCCTTAATTGCTAACTTCAATTCTAGGGGCTTTATACAATTAAAACGTTTAAGTCGCACCGTGACTCTGTGGAGAGATACTGGTCATCCAAGTAGTAAGAGGTGGAGCTGGGTTTGGAACCTAGGCACTCAGGGTCAGAGCCCGAGCTGATCATCTCTTGGATATATTCTCATTGAGGCAGAGGAACTAGCTGGACTCAGGTGGGGAAAGTAAGTTAGAACTTGATTAAAGGACCTTAAGAGCAAGGCTAATTGGCTTGGAGTTTTCTCAGTTTTTAAAAACTGTCAACTATTTTGTTTCATTTATTACAAATATTTCACATTCTAATAGAACCATATCACTGTGGAGCATTCAGAAATTACAGAAATATGAAGATACAAAAATTTTAATTACCTATGAAACCAGGATGTAAAGATAGTAAGGGTTAAATTTCTAATACATTTGGTTTTAGTGGTTCTATGTTTATATTTACTTATGTTTTACAACATTTTTATTATACATTTCTCAGTGTTTTTCTACTTATCTGCTTATCCATGGAAATTTCCAAATACAGAGATAATAAACTAGCAACCTGCTGTATTCTATCATGCTCATTCTTATTCTTCTCATTATTATTACTCCTGTGACTATTTCCTGATTTTAAAAAAACTTTAATACAGTAATTATACAATTTTAAGTCTATAGAAAAGTTGCAAAAATGACATAAGAGGGCAGGGCATGGTGGGTCACGCCTGAATCCTGAGTTATGGAACCAAGGCACCCGGGGTCAGAGCCTGCCTGAGTAATCCCAGCACTTTGGGAGGCCAAGGCTGGTGGATCACTTGAGGCCAGGAGTTCGAGACCCACCTGGCCAACATGGCAAAAATCCCCATACAAAAATTAGCTGCATGTGGTGGTGCACGCCTGCAGTCCCAGCTACTCTGGTGGCTGAGGCATGAGAATTGCTTGAACCCAGGAGGAGGAGGTTGCAGTGAGCTGAGATTGCACCACTGCACTCCAGCCTGGGTAACAAGAGCAAAACTCCATCTCAAATAAATAAAATAAAATTAATTTTTATGGGTGGATATACTTGTTAGCGGGCATCATACTGTAAAGGCCAGCATCCCCTGTTTGCTTATTCATTCATTCATTCATTCAGAAGTAAATATTCTATCCATATGGACTCAGAACTCAGTCTTGTTAAATTAAATGACATGTAGATTAATAATTTTTTTCCAACTTTATTGAGGTGTATTTTACGTGTCAGAATTCACCCATTTCAAGTGTACAATTCAGTAATCTTCAGGAACTTTGCTGAGTGTAGTAATTGTCATCATAATTTAGTTTAGATCATTTTCATCCCCCAATTGGACTCCTCTTGCCCATTTACATTTAATCCCCCTTCTTACCCCAAATCCCCATCAACAAGTAACCTACTTTCTTTTTATATACATTTGTCTGTTCTGGACGTTTCGTATACATGAAATCATACAATCTGTGGTTTTGTGTGCCTGGCTTCTTTCACTCAGCATAGTGTTTCCAAGGTTCATGCATGTTGTAGTGGGAGTCAGTACTTCATTCCTCTTAATTTCCAAATAAGATTCCATTGTATGGATATGCCAGGATTTGTCTATCCATTTTTCCATAGGAGGGCATTTTGGTTGTGTGCAGTTTGGGATTATTATGAATAATGCTGCTGTGAACATTCATGTGCTAATTCACAATACACTTCTGTGTTGGTGGGGACATCCCTGGCCACACTTTCATGTCTCTTTTTATATCTTCCATAGTGTTCCAGGCACAATTCTGCCTTCTCTCAAATGGCATAACTCAGGACTCTGCAAATTTCCAGAAACAGGAGGAAAAATGACCACATTCAAGGTGAATAAGGCTTGTCTCTCTTGCTGTTAAAATTCCGTCTCACTATTCACATTGTCATGCCACCTGAGGAAGACTCAAGAACAACGGGCATTTGAAGACCTGTTTATGCTAAGTGCCTCCTTCTGCCTTTTGAGTTGACTTTGTTTTCAGATGTTGTTTATTTTATTATTTCAGTCGATCTTCTGTATCTGTGGGTTTCACATCTGGGGGTTTTGCATCTTTGAATTTTGCATCTGTGGATTCAGCCAACCACGGATTGAAACCTTAGTATACGTAAGGCTGACCATACGTATTTTCCTTTTGTGGTTGATTGAGTCTGCAGATGTGGAACCCATGGATGTGGAGGGCTGACTATAGTACAAACACTATTTTAGATAAGGGACTTGAGCATCCACAAATTATGGTATCCTCAGGGGTCCTTGAACCAATTCCCCAAGTGTGTTGAGGGACAACTGTATTTATTTTATGGAGTAGAAAAATTAGTGGGAATGAGCAGTTCTCCTGCTTTACTTCTCTGCTTACATATTAGCTGTTTTTATTTTCTTATAGTCTTTTCCTAATGTGCATTCATAACTATATTGGTATTCATGATATATATCTCATTTTTAATTGTTATTTTTTCCTTAAGTACTAAAGAGTGTTCATTTTTTGAGGTTATGCCATATTCCCATTTAATTAATGTGTCTTTTTATTTTTGACTACTTTCCACTCATGGACATTTAGGTGATTTAAGAATTTTATTGTTTTAAATAACACTGCAATGACAATTTTCCTACATAACCATTTCCTCAAAAATCAATTCTGAAAACTTTCTGCTGATTTTTTTTGTCACCGCAACCTCTGCCTCCTGGGTTCAAGCGATTCTCCTGCCCCAGCCTTCCGAATAGCTGGGATTACAGGCATGTGCCGCCATACCCAGCTAATTTTGTATTTTTACTAGAGACGGGGTTCCTCCATGTTAGTGAGGCTAGTCTTGGACTCCCAACCTCAGGTGATCCGCCCGCCTTGGCCTCCCAAAGTGCCGGGATTACAGGCATGAACCACCATGCCTGGCTGTGGATAGAATATTCTAACATGACACAGCACAACAGGCTATAATGCTGCTTCACACAAATAATATTGTTGGAGTTTTCATATAGAAAGAGCTAGATTCTGTGTTCTCTATGCCTCAATCATACTTTGTATGTATTTTATTTACTAGTGTCTTACATGCCTTTATAAAGTAACCAGTTTGACCAAAGTGGTAGGTAATAACCTTCATTTAAAATGTCCAGTGATACTGAAGATGTGCCAGTCACTTGTGTTCTGTTACTGCATTTACTCAGAGCAGCAGAATGAGGAGGTTCCTGGTCTCTTCTTCCTCTTAAACAGGTGAAATATGAGAAACCTGCTCAGATTGGCATAGAAAGTCAGGGGTCGGAAACATTAGCCATTTCATTCAAGTGAAAGTGAGAGACAAAAAGAAACAAATATTTCTCAATTGAATGACCCGTGGTGTGGATGTCTAGAGTGCCCTGTTGGGTGATGACATCCACAGGTAGTGGGCGACCTCTTGTCTTCCTAACGTGGTGGCACCTCAGAGGCACTAAGATGCTCAGCACTCTGGGTGCACAAGGACAGTGATTAGCACAGTGGTTATATAAAATCTTTAAATTACTCTGTGACAAAAGATACCTTACAGAGTGTTACAAGAAAACATAACAAGCTGGGGCAAAAATATTTACCACACAGGTGCCCAAAAAGATGAAATATATAATAAACATTGGTATTAATTTATAATCAAGTAAGAAAGAATAATAAAAAGAATTGTTCTTCCTAATTAGATTATCAAAACTATTGGAAAATCTATAACCTGCTTTTGGTCATCATGTAGAGAAACAAGGTGCTTGTATTCTCTCTCTCTCTTTTTTTTTTTGAGACAGAGTCTGACTCTGTTGCCCAGGCTGGAGTGCAGTGGCGCGATCTCAGCCCACTGCAACCTCTGCCTCCTGGGTTCAAGTGATTCTTCTGCCTCAGCCTCCCGAGTAGCTGGGACTACAGGCATGCACTACCACACCCGGCTAATTTTTGTATTTTTAGTAGAGATGGGGTTTCACCATATTGGCCAGGCTGGTCTTGAACTCCTGACCTCGTGATCTACCCACCTCGGCCTCCCAAAGTGCTGGGATTACAGGTGTGAGCCACCGCACCCAGCCAACTGCTTGTATTCTCTTGAAAGATTAGGGAGGCAGGAAAAAAGGAAGAAAATCTGCCATTATGTGATCATAATTTTTAATGTACTTATTTTTTGATGTTTTATTTTTTATTTGCAATTATTTAATTTAATTTATTTTTTTGGGACAGGGTCTTATTCTGCCCAGACTAGACTGCAGTGGTTTGATCATCACTCACCACAACCGTGATTTCCTGGGCTCAAGCAATTCTCTCACCTCAGCCTCCTGAGTACCTGGGACCACAGGCACATGCCGCCACATGCAGCTAATTTTTTGTATTTTTTGTAGAGACAGGGTCTCACCATGTTGCCCAGGTTGGTCTGGAACTCCTGGGCTCAAGCCATCCTCCTGATCTGACAGGCACGGTGACTCATGCCTGTAATCCCAGAACTTTGGGAGGCCAAGGCAGGCGGATCACCTGAGGTCAGGAGTTCATGACCAGCCTGACCAACATGGTGAAATCCCATCTCTAGTGAAAACACAAAATTAGCTGAGCCTGGTGATGCATGCTTATAATCTCAACTACTTGGGAGGCTGAGGCAGGGGAATCACTTAAACCCAGGAGGCAGAGGTTGCAATGAGCTGAGATTGTGCCATTGCACTCCAGCCTGGGCAACAAGAGCGAAGCTCTGTCTCAAAAAAAAAAGAAAATAAGATCTACATGAAATGATGTTCTTTGCTGGATTGGTTATAATGAGAACAATATTGAAAATTAAATATTCATTATTTAGAGCAGGTAGATGCAGATCATCAGTTCCCTTGAACAATATGCAGTCATGAAATGAGGTGAAATAGATGATGACAATAATAATAAATAATAGCTAATGTTTCTTAGGCACTTAGTCTGTGCCATACACTATTCCAAATGCTATTTGTAGTCTCTTGTTCAACATTTGAAAGAACTCTGTCATATAAGAACTATCATACCGAGATGAAACTAGGTGAACTTATCCAAGGTCTCACAACTTTGAAGGGTACCCTTATGTGCACTGAGGCATGATGGTTCCAGATCATGACACTGAATGCTGCAGGTAATGATGGTGCTGTGTGCCCTGGGTATACAGAAGGAAAACTACATAGCAGTTTCAGATACGTTACCAAAAGCTTGTTAGTTTGGCAGACTTTAATGAAAAGGGAGATAGCATCCAGGGTTCCTATGTGAGAGAGGAGGAAGGTGGGTGTTATCATGTATGTTGGTTCTGACTTGCTAAATGTTTCTGGGGCAATTGGTAATATTTACCAAAAGGTGAAACCTGTATGGCTCAGGATGCATCATTTAGAGTTCTAGACGGTTACTTACAAATAGACTCAGTGAAACCACAAAGGAAATGTCGAAGGCTATTGTAACTGATGTACTTTTACTGACGCTAAGGAAAATCAAAGTGTGGCATTGGTAAGATGGAAGGAGAAGGCCTGAGAAATCTACACATTACGTCTCTGAAAATCTGGACCAGCTTCCCCCACATACTCTCCACTTTCTCAGTGCTGTTTCTTTTCAAGAGGTTGTTAATAAGGCTGAAGTGAGGTGTGTTTAATGTTATAGGAGGGACTGACCTTCAAGGATGTGGCAGTGGTCTTCACTGAGGAGGAGCTGGGGCTGCTGGACCCTGTCCAGAGGAATCTGTACCGAGATGTGATGCTGGAGAACTTCAGGAACCTGCTGTCAGTGGGTGAGGACATGAGCCTTCTGACACTCAATGTCAGTCTCCTGGAGTGATTTTGTGTCTTTAGGGGTTCAACCCTTTGGAGGTCTTCAATTAGTCGCCTACATTTGTGGACCTGACTTTCCTGTCAGTAGTTTTAGTGAAATAAAATGAGATAGAAAATATTAGAGTTCATTAAAAGAAGTGGAATACATAGCAAATAAAACTGGTAAATCACATGAGTGGTGTGAGAACCTGTGGGAGGAGATTTAATGAAAATAGGTGGGGGCCAAGCACAGTGGCTCACACCTGTAATCCCAGCACTTTGATAGGCTGAGGTGGGTGGATCACCTGAGGTCAGGAGTTCGAGACCAGCCTGGCGAACAGGATGAAACTATCTCTACCAAAAAATACAAAAATACAAAGATTAACCACGTGTGGTGGTGCATGTGTCTTATCCCACCTACTTAGGAGGCTGAGGCATGAGAATCGCTTGAACCCAGGAGGCAGAGGTTGTAGTGAGCCTAGATCATGCCACTGCACTCCAGCCTGGGTGACAGAGTAAGACTGTCTCAAAAGAAAAAAAAAAAAGATACTGGTTAGAAATGTAAGTTTGGTAATGCACTAAGATGTAAGTTTTTCTGTTGTTTGAGATAACACCCAGAGTTTTTTGTTTTATTTTTAAGATTAATGAGTGCAGACAGAAAGGTGAGGTTGGAGTGAAAGTTTAATAAGCAAAAGAAGAAAGCTTTTTGCCAGCAGAGAGGGGGCCCAAACAGGGTTCCCCCTATGAGGCAGGGGAGTGGGGTTTTTATGGACTGTGAAGGGGAAAGAATGTGCTGTTTGTGGGCTATTTTGGAGAAAGTGTGACTTAGCTTGGCCCCGGGACCTTGACCTGGAATCAATCAGGTTGAAGTGAAGATTTATAGAGGCCGGACTTATAGTTTGAACAAAAGAAAGTAGAGTGCCCATTGGAACCCACTAGAACGCACTGTACCCATGCCCACAAAAGGAGGAGAAACTTTTTCCTGGGAGCTTGCTGACTACAAAGGACAAAAGCATTCTTATGCCAGGCCTTGCTCCTTTATCTGAGTGAGCTGGAGGTTTGTACAAGTTTTTATCCGAATGGGCTGGAGGTTTTTCTATCTGTGCAGCCATGGGCATGTCTCCAGGCACAACACCCTGTGCTAGTTCCCTTATCAGTGCCTGCAGCTTCAATTTTTTTTCCAGGCTGCTTTTTATGTTTTATAAAAATAAGGCACTAACCCATGGGTCAGGAGCTCTCCAAAGACCCTTCCCTTGCTGTCTACCTAAGGCAAGCGAACTAACTCCTTTCAGAAATAGGTTTTTATAGCACATATTTATGTGTATGTTTCTGGATCTTGAAATACTGATATTACTTCATTAGGTTTTTCTAAAAGTGTTTGAAAACCCTTCTTTTGATTGATTGATCAAAATTGTAGTAATTCAAATTGCCAGTAAGTTCAGTTGTACCTTTAGTGTGTTTGTTTTAAATATGTGACTTTGCATATTCTAGGGCATCACCCCTTCAAACATGATGTATTCCCTTTAGAAAAGGAAAAAAAGCTTGATATAATGAAGACAGCAACTCAAAGAAAAGGGAAATCAGGTAAGAACCAAGTAGCTGAGAGTCCTTGTATGTGATTGTCCATCTGTTGTACTTCTGTCCCCTGCTGTTGCTGCCATCTGGTCCAAATTGCCAAACCTCTGTCCTGGATGATTGCAGCAGCCTTCGTACTGGGCGCACTGCTTCCACCCTTAATAGTATAAAGTATGTTCTCCTACAGGCTGTTCTCCATGTCGTAGCTAAAGTGATCCTTTGGAAATGTAAGTCAGATTGCCATTCTTCTGCTTAAGACCTTGTACAGGGCTGGGCATGGTGGCTCACGCCTGTAATCCCAGCACTTTGGGGGGCCAAGGCAGGAGGATCACCTGAGGTCAGGAGTTTGAGACCAGCCTGGCCAACATGGCAAAACCTCGTCTCTGCTAAAAATACAAAAATTAGCCAAGCGTGGGGGCGAGCGCCTGTAGTCCCAGCTACTTGGGCAGCTTAGGCAGGAGAATCGCTGGAACCCAAGAGGCAGAGGTTGCAGTGAGCCAAGATCACACTCTAGCCTGGGCAATAGAGCGACACTCCATCTAAAAAAAAAAAAGACTCTGAATGGCTTCTTATTTTTCTTAAAGTTGAAGCCTCTTAAAGGAGCTTATAGAGTCCTACGTGGTCTGCTGTTCATCCTCCTGCCTCACTGACTACATCTCCTATATTCTACCTCTTGCTCCATCTTTTCCAGCCACATCATCCTCCGTGCTGTTTCCCAGACCTGCTAAGGATACTGCTCACTCTGTGGCCAGGCTGGAGTGCAGCGGGGCCATCTCAGCTCACTGCAACCTCTGCCTCCCAGGTTCAAGCGATTCTCCTGCCTCAGCCTCCCAGGTAGCTGGGATTACAGATGCTTATAACCACGCCCGGCTGATTTTTGTATTTTTTGTAGAGACGGGGTTTCACCGTGTTGGCCAAGCTGGTCTCCTGAACTCAAATGATCCGCCTGCCTCAGCCTCCCAAAATGCTGGGATTACAGGCATGAGCCACCATGCCCAACCTGGACACTGTATTCTTACTGCTGCCATAACATATTACCCCAAACTGAGTGGATTAAATGATAAAAATGTATTGTCTTTCAGTTCTTTGTTTGAAGTCCAACATGGGTCTCACTAGGCTGAAATCAAGCTGTCAGCAGGTCCGTTTCTTCCTGAAGGCTCTAGGGAGGGAGAATCTGTATCCTTACTTTGTCGGTGTGTAGGGGCTGCCAAAAAATTTCATAGCTTGTGACCCTCTTCACAGCCAGCATCATTGCTTGTCTGATCATTCTTCCATAGTCACATTTCCCTTTTATTCTCTCTTTATCCTTTTTTCACTGTATAAGGACCCTCTAATTGCATTGGGCCCACTTGGGTAATAGAGAATTGCCTTCTATTTTTAGTTCAGCTGATTTGCAACCTTAATTCCCTCTGCAACCTTAATTACCCTTTGTCATAACCTGACATATTCTTAGGATGAGAATTAGAACGTGAATTCTTTGGGGGATGATTATTCTGCCAACTACAGATACTTCTGCCTCAAAGCCCTTATTTGCCCTTGTCTTTGCCTGGAAAAACTCACCTACAATCCTCTCAGCCCCTCTCTTACTTCATCCTGGTCTCTGCTGTTTTAATTTCACAGTGGAGGCCTTTTCTGACGGCCTTACTGGAAATGCCATCCTTTACTCTCTGCCCTGCCTTCTTTTGTGTCTCATAGACTTTGGTTTACTTGCTTGTCCCCTCTTTCTCCCCACTGGAATATACTTTCCAAGAGTGGAGGAATTTTTTTGTTTGTTTATTACTCTATCATTGGTGCCTAAATAGTTCTGTTACATGGCAGATATCTGTTAATATAAATATTTGTTGGTGTAATGAAAGCGTTGCGGATGGATGTGACCTCACTCTAGGGGTCTTGCAGCTAGGACAGGTCATACGCAAACTAGAGTGAATGAAGGGGGTTGCAGAACGTTGTTTTCTGATGGCTGCACATCCAGTTTCTTCTGCCTTAGGTGGCCTTCACATGAATGTTTGTGTGTGCACTTGAACCTCATCCCATGAAAACTTACAAGCATCATGTTTGTGACCACACTGAGTAACAAGCCTTCCCAGTGGCTTTCCTGGAGGCTTCCAGAGTATGGAACACATTCATTTCTGGGAAGGAATAATCTTCGAATGAAGATTCTGATGTCTACTTCTGAGACAGCTCACCACACAAGAAAAAAACTATTTCCTAAGGTGTCAGATAGTAACTAGGTTGCAAACTGCTTTCCTTTCAACAGACTGCCCATCTGAACCTCATTTGCTTGTTCCAAAGTGCCCATCCACATCTCTGCCTCCAGGTTTCACCTCCCCTCTGCCAGAGGTGGAAGATTTGAGTGGCAAAAGTGACACAGTTGAATGTTGCCTAACTCTGTGGTTCAAAAATATGCTGTGCTTTTATTTTCTACAAATGTAGTAGCCACTAAGCATATGTTAAAGAATATAGATGTCATACAATTTTTCCTTTATTTTTATAAAGACCTGGCTTTTATTTTCAACTAGTTGATGTTATAACATGGGAAAAATGAAGAAACTTCTTGTTCAAAATTGTCACATTATCAGAGAGACTTGTCCCCCTCCAAAAACTATTTTTAAGGGTCAGTTTGTTAAATATAATCATATATTCATCATATATATATACACACACATGTATATATATATATACACATATAATATACCAAGAGTTACATACTCTCCTATGAATATTTTTCCAAGGTGTCATGGTTGGAAATTATCTTTCCATTTGAAGCAGTTTGTTTAATTAAGGACCAGGTAAGTTCTAGAACCAAAGTTTTCAAGCTCTTTTGAGCATGAGCCATAGCAAGAAATGCATCTTTCATGAACACTAGAGAAATGAAACAAACATTTCATGTCCATATAGATTGACATTATAGCTTTAGTAAGCGTTATACATAAGGACCCGTTTCCTGTTGGTGTTAATACTCTGATAGTTTCTATCCTGGTTCTTTTTTTCTGATTGCTTATTATAAGCTCTTAAATTTATTCACAGCTCACTAAAGGGCTACAGTTTCTGATTTGAAAAACTGTTGTGAAAGGCCCAACTTACCTACATTGAGAGCTCCAGAAGGAACCAGTGTATAGGGCTTCCTGCTTTCTTTTCATCCCAAGTGACTCTTGCCACCTTCAGATTTTCTTATTAGCCTCACCCTGAATGTGCCTGTCTCTTGTACAGCTTTTCAGCTTCTCTGAAAAAGTACAATTTTCTGTTCTTTTCCTATTTCAAATAACTTACTTGGAAAAGATGTTTAAATTCTGACAAAAAAAAAAAGTCAAGCTGGGGTTCATTTATTCATTTGACATGCATTTATTGATCATTCACTGTGACAAGCACAGTTGTGGACAATGGTTATAAAGTAGGAAAGTGTAAAATGAGTATTATGTCAAAATTAGAAAATGCTTCCCTCATTGATGCTGCATTGTGGTGGGAAGGACATACATTAAACAACCAGTAACTTAGTGTGTCCAGTGGTTAAAAGTGCTGTGAAGAACATAGACACATTCAAGTTGCCAGAGGTGAATAGGGTGAAGACAGGATTCATTATTTTTCAGTGGGTAATAAAGCAAGCCTTATTGGTGAGCTGACATTGAGCAGAGACCCACAAGATCTGGGAAGAGTTCCTGCCTGAATATAACTCCTGCTGTGGGGGCGGCTTTCAAAGTTTACACTGTGACATCATCTTTTTCTTTTCCCTGTCTCCATATCAGTTGTGAAATATTGGAGTCTACTTCTTTTTCATTTTTTTTTTTTTCTGGAGGTCTGAATTACTGCCAGGTTTTAGAATAATATATGTTATCAGTTCAACTTTCTTTCCCTTTCGTCCTCATGTAGGAAACTTGCTGACGGAAGCTAAAGTTTCACCATCTGCTTACCTGCTTATATTTTAGTCAGTATGTAGTTAGATACTTGCTCCCAGCCTGCAAGTCATGTTAACCATTCCGGTCACCTGGTCATTGAAGTAACTTTCCAATAAAATGACCCAAGGCAGAGTTATATAGACTCCATTTAACAAATGTCTACTGGTACAGTAGACTTTTTTTTTTTTTTTTTGAGACAAAGTCTCACTCTGTCACTCAGGCTGAAGTGCAGTGATAAAATCGTGGCTCACTGCAGCTTCTAACTTCCGAGTTCAAGTGATCCTCCATCTCAGCCTCCCAAATAGTGGGAACTATGGGTGCGTGCCACCACATCTGGCCAATTTTTTTGAAAGTTTTTTGGTAGGGACAGAGTCTTGCTGTGTTGCCCAGGCTGGTTTTGAACTCCTGGGCTCAAGTGATCCTCCGGCTTCAGCCTCCCAAAGTGCTTGCATTACAGGTGTGAGCCACTGCACCCTGCCAAGAGGCAGCTTTTAAATGACTATTCCTGCAGGGAGGGGAGTAAGTTTTTCCCCTGTAAAAATTTTCTTAGAGGTACTTCTTTCCACTAAACTTTTGTGGAAAAGTTCATTTAAAAAATAATTTCCAAATATTTATATGTCTTTGTACAAGATTAAACATTTTGGAATATTATTAAGGATAAACCTTTCAGAAGACATGTTTTAAATCTAAGTTATATTAGAAGTGGTCAAGAGTTTATAATAGCTGCCAACTCATTTAATGTCTATCAACACAGAAAAATAAGATTAAGTGTATGTGTTATGCAGAATATTCAAGAATATGGTTGATCCTTGAACAACATGGGGGTTAGGGACACCAACTCCCCTCAGTAAAAAATCCATGTATAACTTTTGACTCCCCCCTAAAACTTTATTCATAGCCCACTTTGACTGAAAGACCTACTGATAACATAGTCAATTAACACATATTTTGTATGTTATAATGTATTATATACTGTATTCTTACCATAAAGGAAGAATTCTTTATTCTTAGAATAAAGAGAAGAGAAAATGTTATTAAGAACATTATAAGGAGAAAGAGGAGGGGTTGATCTTGCTGTCTTAGGGATGGCAGAGACGGAAGAAAATCCATGTATAAGTGAACACATGCAATTCAAACCTGTGTTGTTCAAGGTTCAACTGTATTTTGAACATGTAAATATAAACATTTCAGGTTATTTAATAATTTGAATATGTAACATGAACCTAAACTGCAGAGTATTTGATTATTTTCTTACTTTCCCTTGAAGTTCTTGTTGATTCATATAATCTACATTTTTTTAACTTTTAATATTTTTAATAGAGATACATTCTTGCTTTGCCTCAAACCCCTGGCCTCAAACTATCCTTCTGCCCCAGCCTCCCAGAATGCTGGGATATACAGGCATTACCATGCCTGGCCTATGCTTTTTGTATTTATATAATTTACTATTTATTATTCTACACTGACTTTAAAATTGGATGGAAATGGCAGTACTTTAACAATTTGTATCATGTTAAATTTTAAAATTAACTCTGACTTCTACCTTGTGTCTCACGTAGGAGACTTAGTATGGTCTAATGCCTGGTAGATAGCAGCCAATTGGACCACCTCTTGATTTATCTAGGCATGGAAATCAGAGATCATGATACACAGTGGAAAAAACCATTACACAAACTGGACCTTCTCTGGATTTGTTAAAATCCCATGCTCTCGCTTAAGTATGACATCTCGAAAATTTTTAACAGAGCTTCCACATCTCTAAATTCTCTGTCCTTACAGCAGACAAGATCCAAAGTGAGATGGAGACTGTTCCAGAAGCAGGACAACATGAAGAGCTTTCCTGGGGACAAATCTGGAAACAGATTGCACGTGATTTAATCAAGTATGAAGACTCTATGATAAATATTTCTCGGTTCTCCAAACAAGGTGATTTGTCCTGCCAGGTTAGGGCAGGACTATATACAACTCACACGGGACAGAAACTTTACCAATGTGATAAGTACAAAAAATCCTTCACTGATGTCTGCAACTTTGATCTTCATCAACAGTTACACTCAGGAGAGAAATCTCATACATGTGATGAGTGTGGAAAAAGCTTCTGTTACATCTCAGCCCTTCATATTCATCAGAGAGTCCACATGGGAGAGAAACGCTATAAGTGTGATGTGTGTGGTAAGGAATTCAGTCAGAGCTCACATCTGCAAACTCATCAGAGAGTCCACACTGTAGAGAAACCATTCAAATGTGTGGAATGTGGGAAAGGCTTCAGTCGTAGATCAACACTTACTGTGCATTGCAAATTACACTCAGGAGAGAAACCTTACAATTGTGAGGAATGTGGGAGGGCCTTCATACATGCTTCCCATCTTCAGGAACATCAGAGAATCCATACTGGGGAGAAACCATTCAAATGTGATACATGTGGTAAGAACTTCCGTCGTAGATCAGCACTTAATAATCATTGCATGGTCCACACAGGAGAGAAACCATACAAATGTGAGGACTGTGGTAAGTGTTTCACTTGTAGCTCAAACCTTCGTATCCATCAAAGGGTCCACACAGGAGAAAAGCCTTACAAGTGTGAAGAATGTGGTAAGTGCTTTATTCAGCCATCACAATTTCAGGCCCACCAGAGAATCCACACTGGAGAGAAACCATATGTATGTAAAGTGTGTGGTAAGGGTTTCATTTACAGTTCAAGTTTTCAGGCCCATCAGGGAGTCCACACTGGAGAGAAGCCATACAAATGCAATGAATGTGGGAAGAGCTTCAGAATGAAAATTCATTATCAAGTGCATCTGGTAGTCCACACAGGGGAGAAACCCTATAAATGTGAAGTATGTGGGAAAGCCTTCCGTCAGAGTTCATATCTTAAAATCCATCTGAAAGCACATAGTGTACAGAAACCTTATAAGTGTGAGGAGTGTGGGCAGGGCTTCAATCAGAGCTCACGACTTCAGATTCATCAGCTGATCCATACCGGCGAGAAACCATACAAATGTGAAGAGTGTGGAAAGGGATTTAGTCGTAGAGCAGATCTTAAAATTCATTGTAGGATCCACACAGGAGAGAAACCATATAATTGTGAGGAGTGTGGGAAGGTCTTCAGTCAGGCCTCGCATCTTCTAACCCATCAGAGAGTTCACAGTGGGGAAAAACCATTTAAATGTGAAGAGTGTGGGAAGAGCTTCAGTCGGAGTGCACACCTTCAAGCCCATCAAAAAGTCCACACTGGAGAAAAGCCATACAAATGTGGGGAGTGTGGAAAGGGCTTCAAGTGGAGCTTGAACCTTGACATGCATCAGAGGGTACACACAGGAGAAAAACCCTATACATGTGGGGAGTGTGGTAAGCACTTCAGTCAGGCATCAAGTCTTCAACTTCATCAGAGTGTCCACACAGGAGAGAAGCCATACAAATGTGATGTGTGTGGTAAAGTCTTCAGTCGGTCTTCACAACTACAGTATCATAGGCGAGTTCACACTGGGGAGAAACCTTACAAATGTGAGATATGTGGTAAGAGGTTCAGCTGGCGATCAAATCTTGTAAGTCATCACAAAATTCATGCTGCTGGTACATTGTATGAAAATGATGAGAATAATAAGAACATCAGAGAGTTGTCAGAGGAAGGAAGCTCTACAAGGTGATTAAAAACAAACAAAAAAAACTCATGTACAACCTGAATGTCTGTAATCAGATTTCATAGGAGAGAAAAAATTTTCTTTATCAACCTCCTTGAATTTATTTGATTTGTAATGCTTCACATTTCCACCTAGATTTTTTTTTTTTTTTTGAAACAGGGTCTTGCTCTGTTGCCCATGCAGGATGCAGTGATGCGATCTCAGCTCACTGCAACCTCCACCTCCTGGGTTCAAGCAATTCTCCTGCCTAAGCCTTCCTGGGTGGTTGGGATTACAGGCGCGCACCACCACGCCTGGCAACTTTTTGTATTTTTAGTAGAGATGGGGTTTCACCATACTGGCCAGGCTGGTCTCGAATTCCTGACCTCATGTGATCCACCCACCTCGGCCTCCCAAAGTGCTGGGATTACAGGCGTAAGCCACTGCCCCTGGCCTCCATCTAGACTTTGAAACGATTGCCTTCTAATTACAATAGCATTCTCTTATTTAAAATATTTGTTTTATTTAAGTCAGTGTTTAAGCAATAGCTCAACATATCCCAGTGGTCCAGTGACCACACAGCTGAGAACCCTTGTTAAGTGGTACAGTAAAGAATTCTGTCAAAACTTTGACATTTATGACATGTCACCTAGGAAATAGGACTTAGAAAATGAGTTTGACCTGGGCTTTAAAAAAGTATACTGATGAAGGTGCCAGAATTGATGTCCATTAGACTGTAAGCTTCATGGGGTCAGGAAGTTTGCTGCTGAATCTATACAACGTTAACAGTGACTAGTGCTCGTAGGTGTGCTCAATACTTGTGTGTTAACTGAATCAAAAGGAGTAAATGTGCAATATTTGAACATTGCATCCAAAGGAAGAAACCTGCGAAATAAAATTATCTGGGGAAATGAACATTGTTGAAATGCAGAAAACCACTGGATACTACAGCCTACAATATTAATAAGGTATTACCCTTTTACAGTTGATACCTGTCCTCTCTCTAGTCTCTCCTCTCAAATTTGGTTCTTATTGTTTGAGAGCCTGTCTAGTTTCCCAAGGGTAGTATAAAACATAAGTTGAAGTACCTTTATTTTTAATTTTATTTTTGAGACCAGACCTCGCTCTGTCACTGAGGCTGGAGTGCAGTGGCATAATCATGGCTCACTGCAGCCTCGTCCTCCCAGGCTCAATCCATCCACCCATCTCACCCTCTGAGTAGCTGGGACCACAAGCACATGCCACCACGCCCAGCTAATTTTTGTATATTTGGTAGAGAAAGGGTTTTCCCATGTTGCCCAGGCTGGTCTTGAACTCCTGAGCTCAAGCAATCCACCCTCCTTGGCCTCCCAAAGTGTTAGAATTACAGGCGTGAGCCACCACACCTGACCAAGTTGAAGTATCTTGTGATTTTTCTGACAGTGCAGACTGAAAAAAATTTAACCTGACAACAAGAGATTACTGAATATTACACAATTTTTTAATCCATTAATGTTAAGGCAGGAGTGTAACACTTTTAAAGTGTCAGAAGTAGTTGCCAATGCCAAATTTTTATCAACCCCCTTGAATTTATTTGATTTCTTAACTTTCCACGTTTCCATCCAGACTTTGAAATGATTGCCTTCTAATAACTGTAACATTCTCATTAAAACTTCTGGCTGGGCATGGTGGCTCATGCCTGTAACCCCAGCACTTTGGGGGGCCAAGGCGGGTGGATCACCTGAGGTCAGGACTTCGAGACCAGCCTGACCAACATGGTGAAACCCCGTCTCTACTACATACAAAAAATTAGCTGGGCATGGTGGCAGACGCCTATTGAGTCTCCCTCTGTTGCCCAGGCTGGAGTGCAGTGGCGCAATCTTGGCTCACAGCTACTCGGGAGGCTGAGGCAGGAGAATTGCTTGAATCCGGGAGGCGGAGGTTGCAGTGAGCTGAGACCGCACCACTGCACTCCAGCCTGGGCGACAGAGCAAGACTGTCTCCAAAAACAAACAAACAAAAAAAGACTTCTCAGGTAGGGGCTCTACCATATTTTTACCCCACACCCATTAAGTGAATACCAAAAACAGCTTGTGGAAATTTGATAATTTTATAATTATTTGATAATTTTGATAATTTTTTCAAATGTATTATTTGGGCAAGATTGACATTTACCATGCTTTTCCCTATTCCCAGTAAACATGGGTTTAAGGAAGAGTGTTTTTCAGAATTTACACTGTATATCTCTGATCTGGAAGTTATATAATTGGAATTTATGATTATGAGATTAAACTACCGAAAAGACTAAGTAGCATATCACTGATGTCAATGAATTGTTTTAAATGGAAGTGTGTATTCCTCTATAATAAGTTGACTTTTGATATTTTCGTTCTTGTATTGACCTGAAGCCATTAAAATGGTGGCAGGTATCTGTAATGACAGGATAAAGAAATAATATGGCCTGTGGAAGATCATAGACTATAGCCTTTGTAGCATAATGAAATCCATACATTTTTGTGAGTGAGTGTGTATATACATGCATAAGATAATGTGTAAAGGATCCTTTTTTTTTTTAGCAATTTTCTCTAGCAATGAGCATTTTGTGGTATTTTTCCATTTTATAATTCCATAAATTAATTTTAATTCCTTATTGAACATCAATATTACCAAAGCAGTAAATTATGTACATTAGAATTTTGAAAAGTGCTATATAATAATCCCTTACAATTAAAGCCTCAAAATATGTTCTATATCGTTATATGGCACATAAGATCATAAGTAATGGATTCTGAAAGCCAATTATAAAAACAAAAAAATTATCTGTCCAAATACGTGGATAAATGGGTGAGTGTGAACAACATTATCTTTGCAATTAATGCCTGCTACACTTTTTTTTGTTGTTTTGAGACGGAGCCTCCCTCTGTTGCCCAGGCTGGAGTGCAGTGGCGCGATCTTGGCTCACTGCAACCTCCGCCTCCTGAGTTCAAGCGATTCTCCTGCCTCAGCCTCCCCAGTAGCTGGGATTACAGGAGCATGCCACCAACTAAGTTTTTTTGTTTGTTCTGTTTGTTTGAGATGGAATCTTACTCTGTTGCCAGGCTGGAGTGGAGTGGTACAATCTCAGCTCACTGCGTCCTCTGCCTCCTAGGTTCAAGCAATTCTCCTGCCTCAGCGTCCTGAGTAGCTGGAACTACAGGCGTGCGCCACCACGCCCAGCTAATTTTTGTATTTGTAGTAGAGACAGAGTTTCACCATGTTGGTCAGGATAGTCTCAATCTCCTGACCTTGTGGTCCGCCCACCTCGGCCTCCCAAAGTGCTGGGATTACTGGCGTGAACCACCGCACCCAGCCTAAGTTTTGTATTTTTAGTAGAGACGGGGTTTCACCGTGTTGGCCAGGCTGGTGTTGAGCTCCTGACCTCAAGTGATCTGCCCACCTTGGCCTCTCAAAGTGCCAGGATTACAGGCATGATCCACTGCGCTCAGCCTCGCTTGCTACATCTTTTAAAGCAGTAATCCATAACACACAGAGAGAAAATTCTGGAAGTGAAAACAAAGTGGGATACATATGTTAGGGAAGTATGTTTAAAAAGGTTTACTTAGGAAAAGGTGTGCATAAGGGGAGAATATACTGCAATCCACTTACTGGATGTGGAACAAGTAAGGTCAAAGGGTGGGTTTGAATGCCATTCCACATTCCTTGGACATGATGGTGATATTTTCAGTATAGTTGATTAAAGCATGGGTCCCTAACCCCTGGGCCACAGACCCTGTTGGGAACAGGGCCAGACAGCAGAAGGTGATCAGTGGGCAAGTGAGCAAAGCTGAGTTCTGCCTTCTGTCAGATCAGTGGCATGAACCCTATTGTGAACTGTGCTTGTGAAGGATCTAGGTTGCAGCCAGGCACAGTGGCTCATGCCCGTATTCCCAGCACTTTGGGAGGCAGAGGCGGGCAGATCACCTGAGGTCAGGAGTTGGAAACCAACCTGATCAATATAGTGAAACCCCATCTCTACTAAAAATACAAAAATTAGCCAGGCGTGGTGGCAGGTGCCTGTAATCCCAGCTACTCAGGAGGCAGAGGCAGGAGAATCACTTGAACCCAGGAGATGGAGGTTGCAGTGAACCGAGGTCACGCCATTGCACTCCAGCCTGGGCAACAAGAGTGAAACTCTGTTAAAGAAAGAAAAAAAAAAATCTAAGTTGCTTGCTCCTTGTGAGAATAAAATGATAAATGTAATGTGCTTGAATCATCCCCAAACCATCCCCATCCCCCCCCACCTCACCTTGTGGAAAAAATATTGTCTTCTGCAAAGCTGGTCCCCTGTGCCAAAAAGGTTGGGAACTGCTGGATTAAAGGGCTTTACTCAATAAATTATATCTAACTGGGGAGACTTTTTTCCACTATTGATTTTCTTCAGTATACCTTCACTGGATGCTTGCTAGTCATTAAGGTCCCTGCTACCTCAATTTGCATAGTGTGCTGAGGATTGGTAATACCACCTTCACATTCTTGTAATTCACTAGGAGGACTCAAGACACTGTATGTTATCATAGTCACTATGATTTATTATAGTAAAAGATATAAAGTAAGTTGAGCAAAGGGAAAATGTGCATGGGATGAAGTCCAGAAGAAATCAGGTACAAGCTTCCAATAATCCTCTTCCTGTGGAATCATTCATGATGTACTGTTTCTTCAGCATTGAATTGTAACATGTGAAAGGTCTACCCAGGAAGCTCAATGGAGACTTAGTGCCCTAGGCACTACGTTGTGTTTTGTTTGTTTTGTTCTGGAACTGGTCACATAGGCCAGCTTGAGCCAAAATTCTAGATTCCCAGAAGGAATTCAGCATAAATCACATTATACAAATAGCTGGGGCATGGTGAGCCACTCTTATCAGGGAATTCTGGAAATCCTCCTGAAATTCAAGTTCCTGGACACCAGTCAAGGGCTAACCTTGTATCTTGTGCTGCTATAACAAAATACCACAGATTAGGTAATTTATAAACAATATAAATTTATCTGTCACAGTGCTTGAGGCTGGGAAGTCCACGGTGAAGATGCTGGCAGGTTTAATGTCTGGTGAGGGCTGCTGCTTTTGGCTTCCAATATGACATCTAGTTGCTGCATCTTCTGGAGGAGACAGATGCTATGTCCTCATATGGTGGGAGCAATGAAAGAGCAAGAAGGGATTAAGTTTTAACAAGGGAACACCATCAAACTATAGCCTGTTGCAAGCAGGCCTTTTAAGTATAACAGTCTCAGGCCTATGTTAACTCTTTTCTGAACATAGGGCTTCAGAAATCCAGTACCTATATTCTTTTCTTTTTCTTTCTTTGTATGACCAGATACTACATTAGGTCATCTTCCTTCAAGGTAATTTGTAACCAAAACTAGTAGACTAAACCAAATAATTTCTTGCCCCTCCACCCCATAACTGATGACTGTAGGTACAGTCTACATCTACCTTCCTTGTGACCTGAGTCTTCAGGTTAGTCACAAGATAGCTGTAGAAACTGGGAGCTATCTGGCTTTGTTTTTGGTTGGTTGGTGTTTGTTCACAGTCAAGAGGAGAGAACTGTCTCATTTGTAGTATTGTATAGTTCATGTCTCCTAAAATGCATGGCTACTCTAACTCCCATCCACATTCAAGATTAACTCCTTAGCTCTTACCTAGTATGCCCAGCCCTTGTGGGATAATTCAGTTTTGCCATCTGTGGGCTTGACTTTCCTGTTCATCTTTGGTCCTTGGGATTTCCCTGTCTTAGCTTTGAGTTTAGCTACATTTTAACACTTTAGGGGATATTGTCACATAACATTTTTGTGTCTTTGAAAAGATCCACAATATTGTGCAATGATTACCACTATCTAATCCTAGAACTCTTTTGTCTGCTCCCAAAAGAAACCCCCTACATGAGCTGGGTGTGGTGGTGCATGCCTGGAGTCTCAGCTACTCAGGGGGCTGAGGGGGAAGGATCACTTGAGCCCAGGAATTTAAGGCTGCAGTGTGCTATGATCATGCCTGTGAATAGCCATTGTACTTCATCTGGGAAACATAACAAGACGCTGTCTCTAAAAAAGTAAGAAAAAAAAAAAAAAAAAACCCTACGTATTAACAGTCACTCCCCATTCCCAACTACATCTCCCCAGGCCTGGAAACAACTAATTTACTTTCTGTCTCTACGGATTTGCCTATTCTGCACATTTGATACAAATGGAATCATACCACATATGGTTTCTTGTGTCTGGCTTCTTTCATTTGGCATAATGTCATCAGAGTTCATCTATGTTGTAACATGAATCAATATCTTGTTCATTCACATTACTAAATATTGCATTATATGGATAGACCACATTTTGTTTATCCACTCATCAGTTGATGGACATTGAGTCATATCCACTTTTTGACTATTATGACTAATGCTGCTATGAACTTTTTTAGAACAAGTTTTTGTGTGGACATGTTTCCGTTCTCTTGGGTATTTACTTAGGAGTGGAATTGCTGGCACATAAGCCCAAGATTGGGTGCCAGCAGATTCAGTGTCTGGTGAGGTCCTGCTTTCTAAGTCATACATGGTCCTTCTGGCTGTGTCTTCACATAACTAAAGAGGCGAAGGAGCTCCCTTAGGCCACCTCTAAGAGAGCATTAATCCTAGTCGTGAGGGCATTGCCCTTTTGATCTGATCACTTCCCATAGGTTCCACCTCCTAATACCATCATCTTGGGAGTTAGGATTTCAACATGAATTTGGTGGGGGCCATAAAACACTCAGACCATAATAATACCTAAAGAGAAGTGAGGGATTCTGGGAAATGAAAACCAGGCGCTCAAGGTAGTTGAGTACTACCACATCAGAAGGTACTTCCACATCAGAAGGCTTGGACATTTCGGAAGTGTAGTCCAGGAGGGCGGTACTGTTCTGTTTTTCCCCTAACTCTAGCATTCTGTGATATGTAGTCCGGAGCTCCGCGTACTCGCACATACCTCAGCTACAGCAAGACTGTAAACATTTCCCCTGGAATTCTGGGAACTACAGTCCAGTCGTTCCAGGTAGTTGTAGGCACTTCCGGCTCGAGGAAGGCAGTGCTGTGGAATTCTGGGAAGTGTAGTCCCTGTGCTCTTGATAATTGCAAGTACTTCCGTCCAGGAAGACGACGTAGCAGCCATCTTTTCCCTGGCTCTGGTGATTCAGGTCAGCTTCTCAGGAACCTTTCAGGCTTTCTCGAAATGCGCTTGTGTCAACAACTAGCGGTCTTTTGTTTGGAGATAAAAAGGAGTAGCGGCAAAGAGCTGAGGTTTGAGGGGCTAGGATGCTCTTTTGCGTTTCCCTCGACTGAGCTTGTTTGCATTGGGGGCGTACTGGCTTCGTGCGGTTGGGGTGATGCTTCGTCGGTTTTGAAGGTCTCTCGGGCTGTTAGCTCTCTCATTGTGACTCCCCCACCTGATGAGCCAGCCCTCCCACTTCATACAGTATCACACTGAGCGAGTTAGTTAATCCCCGTGCCTTCGTTTGCTGTTCTGAAGGAAAATAAAAGCCATACCTTCCTAATGTTTTGAGAGAAAACGAGGTAGTACAAAAAGTTTAAAACTGCCTGGCACGTGAATTACCAGTACGACTAAAATTTCCCTAGAAACTCCCATTTTGTAGCGAACTCCTCTGAGCCCATGAAGCTGGATTGTTCCTGACCTCTTTTTAGGAAGGAGAGGGTTGCTTTTAACTGGTACTGGGAGATGCCACTGTGATGTATCGGGGATGGAGACACAATCCTAGTTATTTCACAGCCCCTTTTTCTTCCCCAGCCCTGACTTCTCAAAAAGCACTGCACAGAGGAGGAGGCAGCAGAACCCCATGTGAGTAAGACTTGTTACTATTCTTGTTTTATTCACATAAGTCAGAGAATGTGTGGGTCATGTATTTGGGCATGAGAAGTGATTATAATTTAGCGTTAGTTGCTAAGTTCGATTCTAAGGGGTTTATACAGATGAACACCTTTCCACTATACAGTGGCTCTGTGAAGTGATACTCTTTTTCCGAGAAGACTGGGACATAAGAACATAACTTATTTGGTGATAGCCACCCAGCTAGTAGGAGGCAGAGCTAGCGTTGAAACCGAGACAGTCTGAGTTTAGACCTGAGTTTTCTTTGGTATGTTCTCCATGAGCCATAGGCAAATGGCTAGTATCATGTGAAAATAGGTTGGGACTTCACTCAAGGTTTGGGCTATTCTGTTAGTTTTAAAAAATAGTGGCTGGGCGCGCTGGCTCATACCTGTAATGCCAGCACTTTGGGAGGCTGAGGCGGGCAGACCACTTGAGGCCAGGAGTTTGAGACCATTTTGGCCAGCATGGCGAAACCCCATCTCTACTAAAAATAAAAAATTAGCCGGGCGTGGTGGCAAACACCTGTAATCCCAGTAGCTTGGGAGGCTGGGACAGGCGAATCGCTTGAACCCGGGAGGGGAGGTTGCAGTGAGCTGAGATCACACTGCTGCATTCCAGCCTGGGCAGCTGAGCAAGACTGTCTCAAAAAAAGAAAAGAGTTTTTAAAAATAGTTTTCTTGGCCGGGCATGGTGGCTCACACCTGTAATCCCAGCACTTTGGGAGGCCAAGGTGGGTGGATCACGAGATCAGGAGATCGAGACCATCCTGGCTAACACAGTGAAACCCTGTCTCTACCAAAAATAGAAAAAATAAAAAAATTAGCCAGACGTGGTGGCGGGCGCCTGTAGTCCCAGCTACTTAGGAGGCTGAGGCAGAAGAATGGCGTGAACCCTGGAGGTGGAGCTAGAAGTGAGCCGAGATGGCGCCACTGCACTCCAGCGTGGGTGACAGAGCCAGACTCCATCTCAGAAAAATAATAATAATAATTTTCTCAATTATTAGTTTTATTTGTTTCAAATAATAGAGGTAACACATAATCATGCAAATACAGAAATATATTTTAAAAATGTAAATTCGCCATGACCTTAGGGTATAAAGATAACAACTATAGTTTTAGTGCTTTTCTGTCAAGTTTTTCTTGTATATGTTTCTGTTTATTAGGGGTATTTTTGGGGGGCGGGACTGAGTACAATGCAACACTACTCAAACTGTGGTCCACAAAGCAGCAACATTGGCATCACCCATTCTTGAGCCCTACCCAAGACCTTCTGATTTAGCATTTTTGCAGATAGGACCCAGAAATCTGCATTTCAATAAGATCCCAGGGCAATTAAGGTGCAAGTTAAAGTTTGAGAAGCTCAGGAAAAGGTCTTATCTGGAAACTCAGGACTAGAAAACTGACCCTGCCAGATGTCACAGATAAAACTGAGCTGGCCATACGAGAACCCTACTCAGTCCAGTGATTTTTCTTTCCCACTAAATATTAACTGTCAAGTTTCTTTGCAAAAACCATGACATGAGTAGAAGGCAGCTGGCAAGTCTAGAGTCACAATGGAGGGACTTAGTGTCCTGAAGATCTATTTCTCCCAGGCTTTGGGGAGTAGATTCCTTGCCATCTTTCGTTCTGGAGGCCTTCTGTCTGAAGTGGGAAGATTAGCTACCTAGTTATTGTTAATTTAACGTTTGATATTATTGCCATAGTTGTCATCATCATCACGTCATCGTTATTATTGTGATTAATGACTGTTTCCTATTTTAACTTTTGTTGTTGTTGTTGTTGGAGACAGAGTTTCACGTTTGTTGCCCAGGCTGGAGTGCAATGGCATGATCTTGGCTCACTGCAAACTCCTCCTCCCAGGTTCAGGTGATTCTCCTGCCTCAGCCTCCTGAACAGCTGGGATTACAGGCGTCCGCCACCATGCCCGGCTAATTTTTTTGTATTTTTAGTAGCGATGAGGTTTCTCTGTGTTGGCGAGGCTGGTCTCAAACTCCTGACCTCAGGTGATCCACCCACCTCGGCCTCCCAAAGTATTGGGATTATGGGCATGAGCCACCGTGCCCAGCCAACTATTTTTTTTTTTTTTTAATATAATTTCAAACTTACAGAAAAGCTGCAAAAATAATAGTATAAGGAAATCTCATATGCTTTTCACCCAGATTCATCAGTTGTTTATGTTTTGCCTGTTTGCTCTGTTAATGACCATCATCAGCCAGATATCACCAGGAACATACCTGTAACCGAAGACAGTTAAGTTTGTTTTAGCTTGCTGCATCCAAGGAGCCCACACATGCATGGGGTGTCTTGGTAGGAGGCAATTAGGAGAGGCTTGGTTATAGGGTTTTGGTTTATGTTAGCTGAGTTAGGGAGAGTTTTAGGCTATGGGTTTGTTCTGGATTGGATGCTGTCAAGAAGCAGCAGCAATTTGATCAGGCTGTTTTAATTTTTATGTAGGAGGTGGGGAAATAATGAGACTGGAGTTGTTACTAATAACAAAGTGGTCATGTTAGATGGAAGAGGCAATTATTTGGCTATTTTTGTCATTGTAGAATGTATTTCTCTCTGTGTTATGAGCTGTCTTGTTTTTTTCTTTTTCACCTGTCTCATTCTTGTTGACAAGTTGAAAACACCAGGTTCTGGCTGTTGCTGCTGTTAGTTGTCAAAGCAGTTTTTTTGTTTTTGTTTTTGTTTTTTTTGTCTTTTTGCTTTCACAACTTTGTCATACTTACATTTTGTTTTTGTCTTTTTGCTGAAGCATTTGAGAGCAAGCTAGAGATAGTGATCAAACTGAAATTAGTTACATTGCTAACTTACTGTTATCTAATGCACAGTTTGTATTTAAATTTATTCCCTTTTCCCATTAAAGACTTTGAAAGTCATTTCTTCCCCCAGGTGAGTTTCCCATCTAATTGTATGCATTGCACTGTTTTTGTTTCATTAGTCACCTTTAGTCTAGAATGATTCCTCAGACTTTCTTTTTTGCTCTTGATATCTTTGTATTGAGAAATTATTTTGTAAAATGCTCTTTTTTTTGTTTCCTTAATATTTATTCATGATTAAATTCAAGCTATGCATTGTCAGCAGAGATGCCATCAAAGTAGGCATCCTTCTCAGTGCATCATAGGAGAAGTCAAATGTTGGTTTGTGGGTTTGTCCCACTAGTGGTCTCCACTTTGTTTTTTTGGATAAAATGTCTGCCAGGTTACCTTTTTCCTTTTGCACTTAATACTTTGAGACTATGTAGCTGTCTTATTCCTCACCAAACTTTCACCAGTTTTTAGCATCTATTGATGATGTTTTAGTTATCTTTCATTCTACCTTTATTAGTTTATCTGTTTTACTATAGGAGCTTTCTCTTGTCACCTATTTATTTATTACACATTCTTTTATTTGTAACAATATAGAGTAATGTTCCTCCTGTTTCTTTTGTTTTGAGACAGAGTCTTAGTCACCCAGGCTGGAGGGCAGTGGGACAATCTCAGCTCTCTGCAACCTCTGCCTCCTGGGTTCAAGCAATTCTCGTGCCTCAGCTTCCCAAGTAGCTGGGATTACAGGCGCCTGCCACCATGTCCAGCTAATTTTTGTCTTTTTAGTAAAGACAAGGTTTCATCATGTTGGCCAGGCTTGTCTTCAACTCCTGACTGTAAGTGATCTGTTTGTCTCGGTTTCCCAAAGTGCTAGTGGGATTACAGGCATGAACCACTGTGTCTGGCCAGGTTCCTGCCTTTTTAATTTAAGTTAGGTGTGGATTGTCAAACTGTGTTTTTTAATAGCAGTATCTTAGGTTTTATTAGTTCAGTGTTAGCAAATTATTGGAAAGACAGAACATGTTTTTCAGAAGTTGTAAGACACTTTCACGTGACATAGCAACAACCTGTGAACTCCAGCTTTCTTATAATATTCTATTGGTGGAAATTATATTTTTAAGGATAATTTCAAACCATAGACTATCTTCTACTTATTGCAATTGCAAAGAAATAAGGTACCTGACTGTGTTGTAAGAGCTTTCTACCTTCCAGCAATCTGATGAGGTTGGTACTGTTGTTATTTACCTCTTGTAGATGACAGGCGTAAGGCAAAGAGATGTTAGTAATTTCCCCAAGGTGATACTTCTAGTGAGTATCCTGTCGGGATTATAACCCTTGCATATCAATTCCAGAGCCTACTGTGCTTATATTATTTCAATTTATACCATACTCAGAATAAGAATTACTAGGGTGGAATGACAGGCACGTGGGCAGTGAAGCCACTGTGTGGTTAGCCTGGTTCTGAACTACTACTGAAAGGGGTCAATGGATATCTAGGATCCATGTCATAATCTGCTTAAAAGCCACATAAAGCTGCAGCTACCCCAAGAAGCACACACCTTTGCTAATTCCTAAAGAGAAGCCACGTGGATTAGCAACATACTTGCCCAGTTTTCATTTATTTCTCTCTTCTTTCCTCGTTCAGCTTCTTAGAACTCTGTACTTCCCCAGAAGGAAGAATTAAAAATGAATATGTTCAAGGTGAGTAGAGCTTGCCTTTCCCACCTGTTAAAAATACCATTTTAGTACTTAGAGATGGGACCAGGTTTTTCTTTTTCGAGTAAGAGTCAAGGCATTTGAGGACCTGTTGAGTGTGCTAGGTGCTTATTTTGTCCCATTTAAGTTTAGCTGGTGTTGGTTTTAGTTTTATTTCATCATTTTTATTTTACAAATAAAAGTAGAAAAATTAATAGAATGATGGGCGGGTGCAGTGGCTCACACTTATAATCCCAGCACTTTGGGAGGCTGAAGCAGGGGGTGGGATCACTTGAGGTCAGGAGTTTGAGACCAGCCTGGCCAACATGGTGAAACCCTGTGTTTGCTGAAAATACAAAAATTAGCCAGGTGTAGTGGCACACACTTGTAATCCCAGCTACTCAGTTGACTGAGGCAGGACAATCACTTAAATTTGGAAGGCAGAGGTTGCAGTGAGCTGAGATTGTGCCACTGTACTCCAGCCTGGCCAGTAGAGCGAGACGCCGTCTCAAAAAAGAAAAAGGAAAAATTAATAGAAATGACAAATACCTTATTTCTGCAATCTCTTCGTTGTATGTACTCGTAATTATATATTTGCATTCAAAACATAGATATAATTTTACATTTCTTAAATTCAATATATAATATTCATTTTTGTTATATTTCTATCAAATTTATGTATCCAGTTTTTAAACTATTCTCTCTATATAGACATTTAGTTAGTGTAGAATTTTTACTGTTTTAGGAACTACAGTGTTAGTTTTCTTGCATTTAACTTTTTCTGGAAAAATCAATTTTGAAAAATACTGCCTTTTAAAGTCTGTAACATTAGGTATTCAGAATTGAGAAGGTATGTTTTGTGTGTAGTACTGCAGATGTTTTTTGATAGAAATTCAAATATGGCACAGTGCGTCAAGATTTAACAACTGCTTCACACAGAAAAAATATTAGACTTTTTTTACTCCAAGAGCTAGATTCTGTCTTCCCCATGCCTCAGCCATACCCTGTGTGTTTACTAGTCTTTCTCCCTTTGAATATTTTTTTAGTCAAAGTAATATGTGACCTTAATTTAAAATGCCTAGTGGTAGGAAAGGATTTGCCAAGCACTTACACTGTGCCCCTATATTGATACCTCACAGCAACTATGAGGAGGTTCTTTGTTTTGCCTTCATTTTATACATAAATAGAAAAGGGATTGTGAAAAATGAGGAACCTGCTCAAGTTCACATGGAAAACTAAAGATCCGGGATCAGTGTATTATATTCAAGTGAAAGACCAAGACAGGAGGACAGAGAGAAAGAGTCTTTCATTCAGAAACTTGACATGCCCTTTAGGTTTATTTCCACGTGTAACACTGCTCACGTGGTTCCCACCTCAGTAGGAAGACAGGTGCTATCAAACACTGTTGGGACTAAATTGGTAAACCTTTCTGGGGAAATTGGCAATGTTTTAGGTTCAGTAGGTAACAATTCTAGGAAATTCCCTTATAAGAGTACTCACTGAGAGCATCCAGTAAACACACAAAGCTTTCTTTTTCATAGCAGCACTTTTGGTAAGTCAGTGTATGGCATTGGCAAGACAGGAGAAGGGCTGGGAAATCTACAAACGGCTGGGCATCCAGAACAACTTTGCAACTGTTCTTTTCACCTTCTCAATGTTACCCATCTTCCAGTGGACATTGGTTGTAAGATTGAGGTCATGTGTTTTTGTCGTAGGAAGCAGTGACCTTCAATGACGTGGCTGTGGCCTTCACGGAGGAGGAGTTGGGGCTGCTGGGCCCTGCCCAGAGGAAGCTGTACCGAGATGTGATGGTGGAGAATTTTAGGAACCTGCTGTCAGTGGGTGAGGACAGCCTCCCTCTGGAGTATCTTTGTGACCTTGGAGTTTTAAGGCTTTGTGGCCCTTGAAATGGTTCCCTGAGTGTGGAAACCTGACTTTCCTAATTTTTATGGGATGCAGAGACACTGGATGTTTCTGGTCTTTCTGAACAGAATATTTTAGGTCTTTTTCATTTGTGTTTTATAGAAGAACTATAAATGAACAGAATACTGCTTTGTCTATTCTTTTTCATATTTTACACCTGCCCCATTATTGAATTATAAAACCAATTTATTGAATACTGCCAGCAGATTTCAATGAAATAAAATAGGGTAGAAAATACTAGAACTCCTTAGGAAGAATGGCACACACTGCAGCAAAAACTCTGGCCAATTTCTTGACTGATGTGAGACCAATGGGAAGAGATTTAATGAAAACAGACAATAGTTAAAAATAGATTATTCAAACTTGGTTTTCATAATATGTATCTATGCATGTGTGTCTGGATCATGAAATAAATGGTGTTTCTTTACTGAGTCACAATTTAAATAAAAGTTTGAAAAACACTACTTTCAGTGTCTTGAATATGCAGTTGCAACTCAGATTTCCAGTGTATTTTAACTCTAATATGTTCATTTTCAACTTGTGATTTGGCATGTTCACAGGGCATCAACCCTTCAAACAAGATGTATCACCTATAGAAAGAAATGAGCAGCTTTGGATAATGACGACAGCAACCCAAAGACAGAGAAATTTAGGTAAAAACCAAACAGTTGTGAGTTCTTATAGTTAACTGTCCATCTGCTTTGCTTTTCGTCAGCCTTGTTGCCATCACCTGGTCCAAATTGCCAAATCTCTTTCCTGGATTATTGCAACACCCTTCATACCGCTTGCCCTGCTCCCACCCCCTCTTCTTACAGTCTGTTCTCTAAGTGGCAGCCAAAGTGAGTTTTTGTTACCTTGTGTCAGACTATGTTGCTGTTCTGCTCAAAATTATCTGTAACTTATTTTACATAGAGTAAAATCCACTTAATGTGACTGACAGAGTCCTACATGGTGTGCTCTTCATCCCCCACTACCTCTCTAAATATATCTTCTATACACTCTCTCTTTCTGTGAATTCCAGCCACATTGTCCTCCCTCTTGCTTTTCAGACCTATCAAGGATGCTTCTGCATCACAGCCCTGTGTGTGTTCTTCTCTCTGCCTGAAATAATCTTTCACCTATAAGCCTTCTGGTCTTTTCTTCATTCAGTTCTTTGCTCAGTTTTAGTATTATAAGAAAGGCCAGGCCGGGCGCGGTGGCTCAAGCCTGTAATCCCAGCACTTTGGGAGGCCGAGACGGGCGGATCACGAGGTCAGGAGATTGAGACCATCCTGGCTAACACGGTGAAACCCCGTCTCTACTAAAATACAAAAAAACTACCCGGGCGAGGTGGCGGGCGCCTGTAGTCCCAGCTACTTTGGAGGCCGAGGCAGGAGAATGGCGTAAACCCGGGAGGTGGAGCTTGCAGTGAGCTGAGATCTGGCCACTGCACTCCAGCCTGGGCAACAAAGCGAGACTCTGTCTCAAAAAAAAAAAAAAAAAAAAAAAGAAAGGCCTCTTCTGACCACCCTATTAAAAACACAGTATTTTCCTTTACTCTCTGTGCACTGCCTTATATTGTGTGTAAACACTGATCATCACCTCATATATGCTTTTGTTTAGTGACTTACCACCTGTGTCTCCTTACTGGAGTGTAATCTCCAGGAGTGGAGGAATTTTATCTATTTGTTGCTGTCTCTTCAGTACTTAGAATAGTCCTGGTACATGGCAGAGACACTATAAATATTAGTTGAATAAATAAATGAGTTAATGGAAATCTGTCTTCCATGGAGCTAACTAATAGGTGGTGAACAAATCAGCATAAATAAGGGATATTGCAAAATAGTTTTTGTCTTCCAATGAATGCCTAACCTAATTTAATTTCTCTTTGTGTATGAGTGTCTGTGTTTGTATATTTGCATGTGTTTGCCTGTCTGTACAAGTTGACCCGTATCTTAGGGAACCTAGTGTCATAGTTGTAACCAAACTGAATAACGTGCTTTCCTTACGACTTTCTTTGAGTATTTGTAGCAGAGTATATTCATCAGGGAGGGAATATTTTAAAATAAGGACTTTTATTTCTATTTCTTAGGTATTCCCCCATAGAAGGGAATAAAATTCGATTTCCTTATCCATTATATCAGGAAAGAAAAAGTAAAACTAAAAGTCAGGACATGAGCATTAGCCTTTTCCTTAAAAAGTTTGCACAGTTGGCATCCCATTTGCTTCTTCCAAAGTCCACACTCATAAAAAGAAATGGATCTTACATTGTTGCCTCTCAAACATTTATATTGTGTAGGCTTATGTGTATGTCTTTAGAAGGCCTTTTATGTAATGACACCATTACTGCTTGTGATTATTCTGATATGATACTTTATCTGTTTTTTTTTCCTAAATATCACAAGCTATTAAATTTATTTCACGATTCACTAGTAGACCACTTTGTCAATTTGGAAAACATTCTTGTTAAAGACAAATGTATCTACATCCAGAAACTTTCCATACCTAGCTTTCAAAGAAACAGCATTCTTTGCTAGCCTTCCAATTTTGACTCAATGCAAAAGCCTTAGAAGGATCCAGTGCATAGGTCTTCATGCTTTGCTTTCACCCCAAGTGATTATTACCTTTGATTTTTCTCTTCAGCAATAACTCACTTGGTGTACCCCTACCTCAGGTACAGCTTTTCAACTTTGCAGCAAAACTGTACTTTCCAGTTCTTTTTCTATCTCAGATACCTTTCTTGTAAAAGCTCTTTTGCTGTATGACCTGGCTCAAACTTAAACTTGGATTTGAAGTTAGAAGAAATGTCAGAAGTCAAACAAGGATTCATACATGCATACATTCCTTGAGTGACTATTAATAACTGCCACGCAGCAACTTCTGGGCTGTGGTTGTAAACCTGTGAGCACTACAAAATGTTTTTCCTTATTGATACCATATTATGGTAGGAAAGACATGGGATTAAAAATTTAGATAGTATGTCAGTAGTTGTGTTTTTAAATGGATTTCATTAGTGCTTAGCAATTGGGAGCTTGGTGGACCATCTCTTGGTTTCTGTCAGTATGTAAACCAGAAACTTCAAATGTGTCGAAAAAGATGAGCAGAACTATCCTGAGGCTCTTTAAAGTCTTTTAATCTGTCCTCAGTGTGAAATCTTAAATCTTTGAACAAAAAAATTCACTATCTCTCTGAATTATTTGTCCTTACAGGAGAGAAAAATCAAAGTAAGTTAGTAACTATTCAAGACAGAGAATCAGAAGAGCTTTCTTGCTGGCAAATCTGGCAACAAATTGCAAATGACTTAACCAGGTGTCAAGACTCCATGATCAATAATTCTCAATTTCACAAACAAGGTGATTTCCCTTGCCAGGTAGGGGCAGAACTGTCTGTTCAAATTTCCGAAGATGAGAACTATACAGTAAATAAAGCAGATGGTCCCAGTGATACTGGGAATCCAGAGTTTCCTATCTTGAGAACCCAGGATTCTTGGAGGAAGACATTCCTGACTGAGTCACAGAGATTGAACAGAGATCAGCAAATTTCCATAAAAAATAAATTATATCAATGTAAGAAGGGTGTTGATCCCATCAGTTGGATTTCACATCATGATGATCATAGAGTACACAAAAGTGACAAGCCTTATAGACCCAATGATTACGAAAAAGACAACATGAAGATTTCGACATTTGATCAGAATAGCATAATTCACACAGGACAGAAATCTTACCAGTGTAATGAATGTAAAAAACCCTTCAGTGATCTCTCCAGCTTTGGTCTTCATCAGCAGTTACAATCAGGAGAGAAGTCTCTTACATGTGTTGAACGTGGAAAAGGCTTCTGTTACAGCCCAGTTCTTCTTGTTCATCAGAAAGTACATGTGGGAGAAAAACTGAAGTATGATGACTGTCGTAAGGAGTTCAGTCAGGGCACTCATCTACAGACCCATCAGAAAGTCCATGTGATAGAGAAACCATACAAATGTAAGCAATGTGGGAAAGGTTTCAGTCGTAGATCAGCACTTAATGTTCATTGTAAGGTCCACACGGGAGAGAAACCTTATAATTGTGAGGAGTGTGGGAGGGCCTTCAGTCAGGCCTCTCATCTTCAGGACCATCAGAGACTCCACACTGGGGAGAAGCCATTCAAATGTGATGCATGTGGTAAGAGCTTCAGTCGGAATTCACATCTTCAATCCCATCAAAGAGTTCATACAGGAGAGAAACCATACAAATGTGAGGAGTGTGGTAAGGGCTTCATTTGTAGCTCAAATCTTTACATTCATCAGAGAGTCCACACAGGAGAAAAACCCTATAAATGTGAGGAATGTGGCAAAGGCTTTAGTCGGCCTTCAAGTCTTCAGGCCCATCAGGGAGTCCACACTGGAGAGAAGTCATACATATGTACTGTATGTGGGAAAGGCTTTACTCTGAGTTCAAATCTTCAAGCCCATCAGAGAGTCCACACTGGAGAGAAGCCATACAAATGCAATGAGTGTGGGAAGAGCTTCAGGAGGAACTCCCATTATCAAGTTCATCTAGTGGTCCACACAGGAGAGAAACCCTACAAATGTGAGATATGTGGGAAGGGCTTCAGTCAAAGTTCATATCTTCAAATCCATCAGAAGGCCCACAGTGTAGAGAAACCTTTTAAGTGTGAGGAGTGTGGGCAGGGTTTCAATCAGAGCTCACGACTTCAGATTCACCAGCTGATCCATAAGGGTGAGAAACCATACAAATGTGAAGAGTGTGGCAAGGGATTTAGTCGTAGAGCAGATCTTAAAATTCACTGTAGGATCCACACAGGAGAGAAACCATATAATTGTGAGGAGTGTGGGAAGGTCTTCAGGCAGGCCTCAAATCTTTTGGCCCATCAGAGAGTCCACAGTGGAGAAAAACCATTCAAATGTGAAGAGTGTGGGAAGAGTTTTGGTCGGAGTGCACATCTTCAAGCCCATCAAAAAGTCCACACTGGAGAAAAGCCATACAAATGTGATGAGTGTGGGAAGGGCTTCAAGTGGAGCTTGAATCTTGACATGCATCAGAGGGTGCACACGGGAGAAAAACCATATAAATGTGGGGAGTGTGGTAAGTACTTCAGTCAGGCGTCAAGTCTTCAACTTCATCAGAGTGTCCACACAGGAGAGAAACCATACAAATGTGATATGTGTGGTAAAGTCTTCAGTCGGTCTTCACAACTACAATCTCATCAGAGAGTTCACACTGGGGAAAAACCTTATAAATGTGAGATATGTGGTAAGAGCTTCAGTTGGCGATCGAATCTTACAATTCATCACAGAATTCATGTTGGTGATAAATCCTATAAAAATAATGGGGGTGGTAAGAACATCAGAGAATCCACACAGGAAAAAAAATCCATAAAATGATTCTTTGTGAAGACTCGTGTCATTTGAATTCTTCCAATTATCAAGTCTCAAAAAAATTACTAAAGTCAGTGTTTCAGCCATAGCTCCTCTTGTCCCAGTGGTCCAAAGACAACAAAACAGTCTTTATGATTAGCATAGCAAGGGCTTTAGTCAGAACCTTGACCTTTATAAAATGTTATTTAGAAGAGGGGTGTTAGAGTAAGATTTTTCTCAGGCCTTTTACAACATGGTGGACATGCCAAAATTAAGTGTCCACTAGAATGTTAACTCCATAAAGGCAGAGACTTTGTTCACTACTGAATCTACATAATCTTACCATTGCCATATACTTCACAGGTGCTCAATATTTGTTAATAGGAAACATTTTTGAAAATATGTTGAGATCACCTCCAGAATATCTTGAATTTGTAAACAGGAAACCTGAAAGTAGCCTTAATAAGATTAAGAGACATTTGAAATGTAGAAAACCACTCAATACTGAACTCTCCAATGTTAATTTGATATTGTCTTGTGATTAGATCCTGTCCTCCTTTAGCCTCACTAATCAAGTTGGGTACTATCTTCCCAGACGTCTAGTTTTCTACTGGTCTTATGTAGTATAGATTCAATTATTTTTTGTTAAAGAGATAACTGTTCATCTTGTAATAACTGGATACTACATACTACACATCTTTTCAACACTTAAGGCAGGGGTTTAAGTGTCAGAGTTGCTAATGACAAACATTTTTTAGTAGATCTTGAATTTATCATTGGTTTTTTCACATTTTCATTCAGGCTTTGACATGATTGCCTTCTAAGGGCTTTAGCACTACTTTAATCAGAACTTAGTTTGAGGCTATTACAGATTTCTTTTGTCAACTTCTGTCTCCCATATTCTGAAAAAAAGGACAAAATAACATTTGATAAATTTCATCCAAAATCGATTTTTGGAACATGACTGACTTTTACCTTTTCCTAGTGGTGGCGGTGAAAAAAATGCTTTTGGAAGAGAAGTTAGTATGTATCACTGTAGAATGTGCATCTCTTTTTTTCTGGAATTCATAGAATAGGAATTTTTGATTAGGAGATTCAAATAGAAAATGTGAGTAGCACATCAATGTGTTGCTGAATTTTGTAAAAATAGAAATAATTTTTTATATACTACAGTAAAAGGAATCCTTGAAAATGATGGCCACATTTTATGACAGAAGAGTGTAATGGTTTAGTTTAAGAACATCACAGGCCGGGTGTGGTGGCTTATCCCCATAATCCCTGTACTTTGGGAGGCCAAGGTGGGTGGATTACCTAACGTCAGGAGTTCAAGACCAACCTGGCCAACATGGTGAAACCCTGTCTCTACTAAAAATACAAAAGGTAGCTGGGTGTGGTGGTGCATGCCTGTAATCCCAGCTACTTGGGGTGCTGAGGCAGGAGAATTGCTTGAACCTGGGAGGCAGAAGTTGCAGTGAGTTGAGATGTTGCCCCTGCACTCTAGCCTGGGAGATAGAGTGAGACTCAGTCTTAAAAAAAAAAAAAAAAAATCACATACCTCAAATTCGTGTGTGTCCATGTGAGTGAATAGTGCATCTAATGATGTGACAGTCTATCCTATGCCCCCACAGCATCGAAGAGAATGCAGGAATTTTTTTCACATTTAACTTATATATTTTAATTTTTTTCACTGAGCATCGGTTTTATAGTAAAATACTGTTAGTTTACAGTAACATAGTAAAACTAAAATATAATTTGAAAAATTACTAGAAGATATTAATCCCTTACAGTTAAGAAATCTTGTGTCATCATATAATATATAAGGCCAAAATTAAAGAATGGAACTCTGGAAATCAATTATAAACACTTGTTCAAAGATACGGATGCATTGGTGAGAGTGAATATATATTTGCAATGAATGCATTTGAACCTTCTTATGTACAAATCTGTGCAATCAATATGGTTTTAGCGTAATTCCAGTAGTAGGAATGTTACTTAGTTCTTGACAGACGTACTCACTGGCTGAATGGATAGATAACCCAGGGCACTGGCTTGTCTTTTTAAGTGCTTGGTCTGATTGGGGGAAATGGCTGGGCCTTTCTAGGTACCGTATGGCAAGGAAAATCGAGTTGTGGAAAAGAGAAATAATAAAATTTACAGAGGCCAGGTGCGGTTGCTCGCGCCTGTAATGCCAGCACTTTGGATGGCCAAGGCAAGTGGATCACCTGAGGTCACAAGTTTGAGCCCAGCCAGGCCAACATGGTGAAACCCCATCACTCTTAAAAAAAAAAAAAAAAAAAAAAAAAAATACAAAAACTAGTCAGGTGAGGTGACAGGTACCTGTAATTCCAGCTACTCAGGAGTCTGAGGCAGAAGAATCATTTGAACCCAGGAAGCAGAGGTTGTAGTGAGCTGAGATCGTGCAACACTGCACTCTGGGGTGACAGACTCTGTCTCAAAAAAAAAAAAAAAAAAAATTCTGAAGATACAGAATGGAAATACATAAATTTTGAGGTAAAATTTAATAAAGATTCCCTGAGGAAAACTTGCGTAGGGAGAGAACAGCATGATGCCAGTGAAAACAAACCATGGGAACAGGTAGTTAAACAGGATTTAATACCATTTCTTACTTAGGCATTTCTGTGACATTTAAAGCTTATTTGGTTAAAGGCTTTACTCAGCAAAGAATATATCTTTATGAGATTTCCACAGTTTTCTCTACTTGGATTACAATTCCTGTTGTTCCTGGACTGCAACTTCACATGCTAAGTATGTAAAGTCCATGATACCTCAAATTGTGTTAGATATCAGAAATCCTGAGTCTTCGATGTTTAGTTTGCTCTTAGATATCAGGATAGCCCACCAACTCTCAGTAGTTTAGTGGGTTAAGTCGGGTCAAAAAACTACCCCCTGTGGGCCAAATCCAGCCCACTCCCTTAAAGATTTATTAGAATATAGCAATACCTATGTTTTAATGTATTATGTATGCTTTCTTGCTGCAGTGTCAGAATTTAGTAGTTGTGACAAAAACTCTGGACCACAAAATCTAAAATATGTACTTTCTGGCCCTTTACAGAAAAAAATTTACCAACCCTTACGTTAAACCAAAATGATTTGTCTCCCATAACTTAAAAGACCCCAGGTAGAGCAGGACTTAGACTTGCTTCGGTCAGGATTCCAAAATGATTTTCTTTGGTTTTCATATCTACCCTTCTGGTTAACCCTGGTCTTTAGGTTCAAGATGGGGCTAGCAACCAGGGAGCACCTATCTTTTCTTTTCACAGTTAGTGGAAGGGAGGTGCTGTTTCATTTGTAGTGTTGGGTAGTTTACTACTCACCATGTTTGTGGTTCCTCTGGCCTTGGTTCTCATCTACACTCAAGATTAGACAGCTAGTTGTGTATCCAGTTCTTTTGGCCTTTGTGAGCTATTAAGTTTCAACTCAGTCAGGCGCAGTGGCTCACACCTGTAATCCCTGCCTTTTGGGAGGCCGAGGTGAGAGGGTCTCTTGAGCTCAGGGGTTCAAGATTAGCCTGGGCAATATAGTGAGACCCTGTCTCTCCAAAAAAGTTTTAAAACTTTTTTAGCTAGCCATGGAGGCACACGTGTGGTTCCAGGTACTCAGGAAGCTGAGGTGGAAGGATCACTTGACAAAATAAGGATTTTTGTAATTTATATCAATAGAAGCCTGAGAAATGGTTGTAGATCGCACGGGTATTGAATCAGGTGGAAATAATATAGTGATGGATTAGGCTGGATCTGCTGATATGGGTACAGTGAACAGTGATTCCAGACCCACTGTTAGCTTGAGCACCTGGGAATAGTTTCAATAGTTTTCTCAGTTGTGTGAAACCTGGATGCAAAAACGTTAGCCTACCCTAAAGTAAAAAAAAAGCCAGAACTTTGTAAGTAGGTTATAGAATTTCTCGACCTTGGCACAACTGACATTTTGGACTGGATAGCTCTGTTCTTACAGTATGCTCTATGCATTATAGGATGTTTAGCAGCATCCTTGGTCTCTAGCCACTAGATGCCAGTAGTGCGTGCACGCGCGCACATACACCCCCCTCAGTTATAACAAGCAAAAATGTCTCCAGATACTGCCAGACATCAGTGCGGGGGTTTGGAAATTGTCCCCAAATGAGAACCAGTGTTATAGAACATATACAGAGACATAGGAATGCCAGAATGCTGGAGTGGATTTATGTAAAGCCTTATTCAACCCTTGTACTCTGGGAAGATTCAGAAGACACTCTTTGCCAAGGACTTGAGAAATTCATTGGCGAGAGGAGCATTGGCAGTTCAGGAGAACTCTGTAGTGATTCTTCTCGGCAGACCAGGAATGAGAGAGGAAAATTGTGACATTGAAATGGGCTTAAAAAAAAAAATTCAATGAGGATGATGGGATCCTGGAGCATCAGGGGTCAAGTGGAGGCACTTCATTGGTAGAGACAAAATGAGCGTGTTTATGATAATGATCAGCAAAGTCAAAGGGATTATCAGAGATCTTTGCATTTGTTCGTAGATTGCGTTGTCCCTCTGGCTGAAATAGACCAGAAGCCTACTGAATCCCTGCTTGATTTGAATAAGTGGAAAGACTCTGGGTCTGGTTAATCAACATGAGAGAGAATTGTGGCCTCTCAGGCAATTCCATAATGTGAATAAGCTCTCATTCCCAGAACATCTTGAATGAAGTGTAGATCAAGTCTCCTTGAGAAAGTACACTGACATGCTGCCAAAACTGACTTATCTACCATAAATCATCCTGCACTTCTGCCGAGTGACTTGCAGCCATATTTGATGGAACTGTGATTAGGTAATTGGAAACAGCCTAAACAGGTAATTGGAATCAATCCCATGGAGGGATTGATTACCGGTCACTAGAGCTGAATTGACATTAACTCTGAGAACCCTAAAATGTTACTGTAGCCCATCAGGTAACAGAAGGGCTTATAGAGGACTAATAATTACTGAATGCTTTTGCTCAGGCCCCTTTGTGGTGGTCTGAATGGATCCCTGAACTCATCCTCTGATTATTTCCCAAGTTTCAGAACGCAGAATTGCAACAGCTGCATTCAATCGCTGACAGAATCCTCATACTGAATGTTCCCTGATCCATGGAAAAAGGGTTGTTTTGCCAAGGACAAACACTATAAATGCTTTGTATGTGCCAAAAAATGGTAACCTGAAAGCAAAACCACATTCATGGAGGAATTGCAGAGGTTAGTGCCACTAGCAGTATCTTGAAAGTTGCAAGGGTTATGGTTTCTGTCACATCCTGATTCAACCCTGGTGATCAATAGGGTGACAGATGTTGCAGCCAGATCACCTTCATGTTCATATGCTGATTCATTCACTCAGTTGACCTGTGCAGAGACAGTTATATCCTAGAGAATTACATGAAATTATTTGAAACTTAGAAGTTGACTTCATTTGCAGTTCCAGATGTGGTTTTATTAGTACAGCAAATCAGCATGTCTGCTGGCACCTGATATAGAGAGACACTAAGCCAATATATGCCTTTTTCTCTATACCTGCCTGTAAATATCATCCACAGAAGTTTAGTTTGGTAGGGCCATCAGTACAGTTTTAAGGTCCCAGCTCAGTTCTGTATCTACTTTCCAGTATTTTTCACAATTTACCCAGGGTGTGTGAAACTATATTTCATGGACTAAATCTCCAGCAACTTATTTTTATAAATTGTCTCGTTGAAGCATAACCATAACCACTCTTTACATATTACATGAGTGCTTTTATGCTAAAATGACAGTGTTGAGTAGTTAGGCCACAGAGATCATGTGACCTGCAATGCCTAAAATATTTACTGCCTGGCTCTTTACAGAAATAACTTTCTGACCCCTGCTCTAGTCTGTAGATACAATGCTGATTGTACTTTTTAAGCAGAAAGAAGCAATTACAATAGACATTTTGGTTAGAAGATGGATAATACAAAAATTCAGGAGCTGGCTAAGTTCATTAGATTTCTAGAGGACTGGCCAGGTGCAGTGGCTCATGTCTGTAATCCCAGCACTTTGGGAGGCCAAGGCAGGTGGATCACAAGGTCAGGAGTTCAAGACCAGCCTGGCCAAGATGGTGAAACCCTGTCTCTACTGAAAATACAAAAATTAGCTGGGCATGGTGGTGGGCGCCTGTAATCCCAGCTACTCGGGAGGCTGAGGCAGAGAACTGCTTGAATCTGGGAGACGGTGGAGGTTGCAGTGAGCCAAGATCACGCCACTGCACTCCAGCTTGGGCAACAAAGTGAGACTCTGTTTCAAAAAAAAAAAAAAAATTTTTTTTTTCTAAAGGCCAGTGGTATCAGATATACCAAGATATCTATTCCAAAGTAAAGAGCAAATAGCTGCATGTGACTCTTCTAAAACCACCAGAGAAGAGAGACAATGACTAGTAGGATTCTTAGTGAGTTTTATATGTGTATGCTTGACTTTAAAAATTTATTATGGTAAAAAAAAATAACACTAAATTTACCATCTTAACCTTTTTTTAATCTTAACATTTTTAAGTGTATAATTCATTAGTGTAAATTCTATTCACATGATGCAACAGATCTATAGAACTTTTCATCTTACAACACTGAAAATCTATACCAATTAGATACTATTTCCTCCCCCTTCCTCCCAGCCCCTGGTAACTACCTTTCTAAATTTTGTTCCTATGATTTTGACTACTTTAGATACTTCATATGAGTAGAATCTTACAGTATTTGCCCTTTTGCGATTTGCTTATTTCACTTAGCATAATATTCTCGAGGTTGATTCATGTCGTGCCATGTAACAGGATTTCCTTTTAAAGGCTGCATAATATTGCATTGTATGTGTTAGCACATTTTCTTTATCCATTCTTCTGTCAGTGAACAGTTGGATTGCTTCTGCATGTTGGCTATAATGCTGTGATGAATATCTATTCCTTTGAGATCCTGCTTTGAGTTCTTTTGGATATATACCCAGAAGTGGGATTGCTGGATTATCTAGTAATTTTATTTTTAATTTTTTGAGGAGCCTCCATATTATTTTCCATAATGGCTATACCATTCTACATTTCCACCAACAGTGCACAGGTCTTCCAACATTACATCCTTGACGACACTTGTTATTTTTCTCTTCGTTTACCAGTGACTACAATAGTGGGTGTGAGGTGATATCTTGTTACAGTTTTGATTTGCATTTTCTAAAAGATTCATGATATTGAACATCTTTTCATGTACTTATTGACAATTTATATATCTTCTCTGGACATGTTTATTTAAGAACTTTACCCATTATTTTCATTGGATTATTTGGGTTTTTCTTTGTTGTTACAGAGCTGTACAAGTTTCTTATATAATCTGGATATTAACCCTTTATCAGATGTATAACTTGCAATTTTCCTCCATTCTGTAGGCTACCTTTTCACTCTGTTAATTGTTTATTTTGATGCACAAAAGTTTTTGAGTTTGATATAATCCCATTTGTCTATTTTTCATTCCATTACCTGTGCTTTTGTTGTGATAACCAAGAAATCATTGCCAAATCTAATGTTCTGAAAGTTTTCCTTTATGTTTTCTTCTAGGATTTTAATAGTTTTAGGTCTTACATTTAGGCCTTTAATCCATTTTGATTTGATTTTTGTATACAATGTAAGGTAAGGGTCTAACTTTATTCTTTTGCATGTGGATATCCAGTTTTCCCAATGCCATTTTTTGAAGACACTGTCCTTTCCTCATTGTGTAATCTTGGCACTCTTGTCAAAATCATTTGATTATATATGCAGGGGTTTATTTCTGGGTTCTGTGTTATAATGGTTATATGTCTATATGCCAGTACCATGTCATGTTAATTACTGCTGCTTTGAAGTATGTTTTGAAATTAGGGAGTGTGAGGCCTCTAAGATTGCATACAAATTTTAGGATTTTTTTTCCTATTTCTGAAAAACAGTCATCGGGATTTTGATAGTGATTGCATTGAATCTGTAAATCACTTTGGGTAGCATGGAAATTTTAACATTATTAAGTCTTCAAACCCATGAGTACAGAATGAGTTCCCATTTATTTGTATCTTCTTAGACTTCTTTTATTAATAGCAATGTTTTGTAGTTTTCAGTGGAAAAATATTTCAGTTATTTGATGAAGTTCTTTCCTATTTTACCTTTTTTGATGCTATAGTAAATGAAATTTTCTTTTCACGTTGGTGACTGCTAGTACATAGAGATGCAACTGATTTTTTAGCGCTAATTTTGTATCTTGCAACTTTGCTGAGTTATTAGTTGTAGCTTTTGTGTGTACATGGGATCTTTCTACATATAAGACCAAGTCATCTGCAAACAGAGAAATTTTTAATTCTTCTTTTCCAATTTAGATGCCTTTTTAAAAGCTTTCTGATCTGACCTGGATAGAATATCCAGTTCTGTGTTAAATAGTAGTGGTAAGTTGGGCATCCTTGCCTTGTTCCTGATCTTAGAGTAAAATCTTTCAGTATTTCTCCATTGAGTATGATACTAACTGTGGGCTTTTCATATATGACTTTCATTATATTTAGGTACTTTCCTTCCATTTCTAGTTAAGTGGGTTTTTTTTTTTTAATCATGAAAGGCCCTTTATTTTGTTATGTGGTGTATGACATTGATTGATTTTTATATGTTGAATTATACCAGATATAAATCTTGCCTGATCATGACATGTGATTCTTTTAGTGTGCTGTTAAATTTAGTTTGCTAGTGCTTTGTTTAGGATTTTTGCATCAATATTTATCCGAGATATTGGTCTACAGTTTATTTTATTGTGTGTCTTTGCTTTTGTATCAGGCTAATGCTGATCATACAGAATGAGTTTTGAGAGTGTTCCTTCCTCTTCAAATATTTGGAAGAGTTTAAGAAGAATTTGTGTGTTAATTCTTCTTTAAATATTTGGTAGAATTCTGCAGTGAATCCATCTGGTCCTAGAGTTTTCTTTCTTGGGAGGCTTCTGATGACTACGTCCAATGCCTCACTAGTTATACAACTGTTCAGTTGTTTTCTTAAAATTTCTTCATGATTAAGTCTTGATAGGTTGCATATTCCTAGGAGTTTATCCATTTCTTCTAGGTTATCCAATCTGTTGCTGTATTCTTCTTCATAGTAGTCTCTAATACTTTTTGATTTCCGTGACATCAATCATAATGTCTCCTCTTTCATTTCTAATTTTAAATGTTTGCGTCTTCTCTCTCTTTTTCTTAATCTAGCTAAGAAATTAATTTTAATTATTTTTACTAATTGATTTGTCAATTGTGTTAATCTTTTCGAAACAGACTCTTTAGTTTCCTTTTTAAATGTTATTTCCTTTTCTCTATTTTCTGCTCTAGTCTTTACTATTTTATTCCTTCTGCTGACTTTTGGTTTGCTTGTTCTTCTTTTCCTATTTCCTTAAAGTATGAGGTTAGGTTGTCGATTTGAGATATTTCTTGTTTTTAAAGGTAAGTGTTTACCACTATAAACTTCCCTATTTGGATTGCTTTCACTGCATCTCATAAGTTTTGAAATGTGTATCTCTGTTTTTATTTGCCTCCTGATGTTTTCTAAATTCCTATATGATTTATTCTTTGGCCCATTGGTTGTTTAAGCATGCATTGTTTAATGTCCACATATTTGTGGAATTTCTTGTTTTCCTCCTACTATTAATTTGTAGTTTTATTCCAGTATGGTCAGAGAAGATACTTGGTATAATTTCAGTCTTCCTAAATTTATTAAGACTTGTAATTTAGCCTAACATGGTCTGTCTTGGAGAATGTTTCATGTGCACTTGAGAAGAATGTGCATTTTGCTGTTGTTAGGTGAAGTGTTCTGTAGATATCTGTTAGATCCAATTTGTCTGTAGTGTTGTTCAAGTCCTTCGTTTCCTCATTGATCTTCTGTCTGGTTCTATCCATAATTGAAAGTGGGATATTAAAGTATCCTACTATTATTGTGTTGCTATAATAGTATCCTACTATTATTGTGTTTATTCCCCATTCAGTTCTATCAATGTTTGTTTTATATATTTGGGCACCCTAATTTAGGTGCATATATATTTACATAGCCCTCTGTGTCCGCATGTTCTGCATCCACAGATTCAACTAATCTTGGATCAAAAATATTTGAAAAGAAATGGACAGTTGCATTTGTACTGAATATGTACGACCTTTTTGGGGTGATTATTCCCTAAACAATGCAATATAATGACTATTTGCATGGTATTAACATTTTATTAGGATAAATAGCCCAGAGACGATTTAAAGCATATGAGAGGATGTGCATAGGCTATATGCAAATATTGTGCCATTTTGTGTACCGGACTTGAGTATCCATGGATTTTGGTATCCACAGAGTGTCCTGGAACTAATCCCCTGTGAATAGCGAGGAACAACTGTCATTGCTGTATCTTCCTAGTGAGTTGAACTTTTAATCATTATATGATATCCTTCTTTGTCTCTTGTGACAGTTTTTGTCTTAAGTCTATTTTGTCTGATATAAATTTCAATCTAAGTAAAGGAGAAAGAGGCTCTCTAAAATTAAATTACATTTATTCAGGAATGAACATTTCAATGGGAATACAGTGGGTATATTCAGGGAGGTACATGAAGACAAGAGTTTTATAAGGAAAAATGAAAAGGGCCACATAAGTTGCTTTGAAACAATTTTTCTTGACCACAGGGATCAATAACAGTGGTGATATCAGTCCAAGGTTGGACAGCCAGTTGCTGGGCAGATGTCTTTCATGGAAGTAGTTTTGTTTGTGTAAGGTCATGACATTTGAGCAACAATGGAGGTTTGGAGGGAGTGGCTCTTAGGTTAGGTCTACCTGGAGTCCATTGTTAAGTTCAATTTTGTTTGTTCTGTAGGTGTTGGCTATTATTTCAAAGCTGTGGGCCAGCATTATTGTGTTAGGAGTTGTACTTCCACAGAAATTTGACAGGCAACAGGTACAAAGTTTAAAAAGAAAGATACAAAGTAAAATTTATGATCATCCCAGTTTACGTAATGGTTTTGAGCCATGAACCTGGGCTTAAAGGCAAGCAACTGAATTAATCAAATGACTATTGGGAATTAGGTGAGACCTAATGTAACTGTGTGCCTGTTTTCTTATTTTGTGTATTTGGGTCTCAATTATTAACCAATAAATTCCACATTCTTTTACTTTTTCTAAGAGCCACATATCCCCCTACTTGTTTTCTTGTTTATCTTTTCTATAATATGGTACACTCATAACCTTGGATACACACTCTTCCAGTGTTTAGTTGAATTCAAGTACCTTTTCATCAAGCTCAACTTCCCCGGAGGAATTTGTCCAGGTATAGCATGTAGTCCTAGCAATAGCATAAACACTACCTTATTTAACCAATAGATAATTAGAAAAATTTTGTCATCTGATATCTCATGACTGGGTTGAAGTAAAAGCATAGAGTGAGTGACAGTTGTATTAGGAATATTTTTAAAGTTGGACTAAAGGATTCTTCGGTCATGTGAAGATCTAAGATTGGCATAACAGATCTAACATTTTGTCAAATTGTCCACATAAGCTACTAATTGTGAAATTTTAATTACACCGTTATCGTGCCCAGTGAAAAAGTTAGGCATAGGCAAGGACAAACTAAGAGGAGCAACAGTCTCATTATGATAAAGATTGTTCTGATATCTTGAGAAAACTGTCCACAACATAAAGACATCAACTTCTCATCCTAGTTTGTAGTTTGAATATCTCTGGTTATAGCATTGGGTGGTTTGGTGAACTTTCTGCATGACCCACAAATTAGGCATGAGGCTTGTTTCTTGAAATTTACATCAAGTTTTCTAGCTTCAGCTTACCAGGCTTTAGGAAAGAGTAGTTCTCATTCTTAGTAACAACATGGGAGAAAATTGGATTAGGGAACCTAGAATAACTTAGGATCCAGTCTCGTCTATAGGTAGATAATAAAAACTCAAAGACAATGCACAGAACTACAGTCTAATAACAGATGTATTATAGTTCTTTTCTAGAAACATAATTTTGTCTCTGTATAGTTATCCTAATTTCTACCAAAGATAATTACAGTAAGATTGATTTGTTTATAAATAAGTTTAGTTTTATTATTATTTTAGTTTCTAGTATTATTTTATTAGTTTTATTTTAGTTTTTTTAAAGTTTATTTATTATTTAACCTAATAATTTACATAAGACAGCGAGAGTAGTAAATTGACAATATAAGAATCTCAGATTTTAAAACCCCTTGAGTCTAGAAAGCCAAACAAAGGCAGACTTCAGACTTTGTTTGCAGTACCAATAAAAATTTAAATATGGCATTCCAGTCAAAACCTTGGTAATACAACCAATGTTTTTAATTGTGTCATGTTACAAGGAGATACAGATTCATATGTATGCAAATAATTATATTATCATTTAAAAAACACAAATCATTTCCAGATTTTGAAGGGACCAAATAGAAAAAAATAAATATTTCCACCTTTGTTCACAAAAGTATATTTTACCAAATTGTTGTAAACTATATATAGCTTGAGAAAAAATGTTTCCTTAAACTTGGAAGACAAAACATTTCAGTAAAAAACCAACAATGTTTAGAATAAAGTTATAAAACATTATCAGTTATTCAGTTTCATGTAATTAGTTTTTGTTATGCTTGATCTTGATTAGCAGTTTCACAAATTCATCAATTTCTTCATTGCAGTTGCGAAAAGTTTTGTTTAGTTCATTAATCTTGAAGTTATTAGAAATTTATATTTAAGAGTACTTATTAGAGTCTTTTCCATGAATCTGATTGCAGATACCTTTAGAGAAAAATAAAAACTGTGGATGTCAAAGACTTTAAATAACCATCATTAAAAATCTGATGGGAGTTCAGCAATTGAGAAGGAAATTCAATTATTTCTATTGTATTTAGCATTTTAAGTTAACAACCAGAATCGTGGTTGACAGCATTATATCAGGACCATCACACCTTTATAAATTTCACATAATATTTAATATACATCAATAACATATCCATGTAACTTAAAGAAAATTTAGCATCACTTTATTACTTGACATTGATTCCCATACAATTAATCAAATAAGCCAAATTAGTTTAACATCTCTACAAGATGATACCTCCTTTAAGGTTCTCCAGGGGCCCAACTGGAAAATCTCTCAGTTAATTATAGGTCAAAAAGACTTAATTTAGAACTGTGATCCTGGAAAGACCTGCCAAAATGTCAAAATGGTTAAAACATTTACTTAAAACAGAATCACAGATTATTGTGGAATAATAGTCATTCACTTAATCAGAGTGAAAAGAGATTCCAAAAGCAAAGACAGAACATTACATGGATTAAAAAAAAAAACAAAAAAAAACCTTAAATCTTTCAAAGTTCCTGAGTAATAAAAACCCTAATAAAGACAACATAAAGCATGAGAAATTATTTTGATAAAACAAAAATTCTTTGTTTCCTAGGCCAGTTACCAAAAGATAAAAACCTTCTACATATTTAAAAACCCCTTGTGATTGCTTCTCCCTATGGGAAACCCATTTCAAAAACCTGGAAGTTGAGCTTGATGAAAAGGTACTTGAATTCAACTAAACACTGGAAGAGTGTGTATCCAAGGTTATGAGTGTACCATAGTATAGAAAAGATAAACAAGAAAACAAGTAGGGGGATATGTGGCTCTTAGAAAAAGTAAAAGAATGTGGAATTTATTGGTTAAACAGAGCAATTCAGACACATCAAGAAAAGACAAAATTACAGAATCAAGTTATACTGGAAGAAAATATTATTCCCCTAGATTCTCCTAGGCCTTAAAAGACAAACATTTTTAGTGTTAGGCCACAATAGCAGAGTCAGAACTGGAGAGAGAGCCATAGAGAGAGAGACAGAGAGAGAGAGAGAGAGAGAGAGAGAGAGAGAGAGAAAGAGAGAAAGAGGTTACAGGAGCTGACACCAAAGTTGAGGGAGAGGGTTATCATCCCTAAGGAGACAAGGAAGAGCTGAAGGCAATGATGCATGATTTTCATTGTTCACTTAATCAGAGTGAAAAAAGCTTCCAAAAACAGGTAACAGATACAGAACATTCCATAGATGTAAAAAAAAAAAAAACAAACCTTAATTACAACATGAAGCATGTTTCTCATCAAATCATGTGCAATGAGATACAGCAAAGTCGAACTGAGATATGAATTTGAAAAGCTTCAAAAGGAAAGTTTTTTTGAGAAACTAAATTACTATTTTTAAATGAAGGAGATAGTATTCTAAAGCTGGAATAAGGGAAATTAAGTGGAAAGTGTAAAACAGGAGCTGCAGTTCAGAAGACGGTTGAAAATTTAAAGAAACATTTCAGAATATCAAAACCTCTTTTTTTTAACTAAAATCAGATAAATACTTCAAGAAAACCTTGTCGCTTTAAACATAGATGACTAGATTCTGGTTGCGTATCACGGTATTAATACTCAATTTTTGATAAAACCTATGAATAATTCCCTTTTAACTATAGGCAACTTGATTAAACACACATTTTGTCCATAAGATTCATCTTATATGAAAATACATTTTTTCTTTTGAAAAGAAATTCTCTTTCTCTGTTAAATTTCCTAACAAAAAAATTTATCCTTATACATATAACGTTTTTCATATATCTCTCTCCTGCTGACTGATTCTTTTCTGCCTTGATTCTATAGTATTTTTAAAATCTATATTTTAAAACAAGCTTTAAATTACCTCTGAATTAGACAAAATTATTTTTTTCAATAAAGAACACATTTTATACATTTTGTATAATTTCTCTGATGAAAAACTCTGTTTTCTGGTACACTTTTTATGCATAATTATATATATGTTGGAATTTTTAACTTTTGATAACTTTAATTCCTATTGAAAAACCTAGAAAGTAAGCAAACTTTGAACTGTTTTGTATCAGCATCTTGTAGGTGAGAACTATTTTATAATTTTCAGAAACATGTTTCCCCATAACATAATTTTTTCATGTTTATTATTTAATTGCTTATTTATTTATTTTTTTGAGACAGGGTCTTACTGTGTGCCCAGGCTGATCTTGAACTCCTAAATTCAAGTGATTCTCTTGCCTCAACCTCCCAAAGTGTTGTAATTGCAGGCATAAGCCACTACACCCAGCCCAATTTTTTCGTGTTTATTAACAGATCAAAATACTTTAGTTTCTCTGAACCATAGAAAAAGAAGATGCCCAATATATATATATATCTTAAACTTATGTTTAGGAATTAATGTCTTAGTATTTTAACTTAATTTGAAATGATCTAGGTATTTAATGAATATCTGTTATCTAATTTAACATATCATGTCTTTAGGATTTTAAATTACATGAAAAGTTGGTTTATAAATGTGTATCCCATTTAAATTCACCAAATTCACTTATTTTTAACAGATTGCTTATGAAAACTGAAATATTAAACAGAGCTTGTCATTACTTCAAGCTATTACCTTGTTAACCATTTTTACAGCATGTGAATGTTAGGTGTTCACCTAAATAAGAACCTTAAAGTAAAATACATAGGTATTTTGCTAGTAACTCAGAAGACAGAGCTGTCTTCATTAAATCAACAATATTAAACTAGTGTTATTCATCAAAGAGGTACATAAGCAAAGATCATTTTACTCTTAAGCTGGATTTATAGTTATATGACATTTGTGTCAAACCTGATAGCATAATATATCTATCAGAGAAAAAACATAAAACTGTCTGACAAATATATCCAGGCAAAATGTATGCTAGCAATTCTGAAGACCTCACTATTTTACCAATAATTTTAAAATCAGTTTATTTACCAAAGATTTACCTAAGTCACACAAATTTTAAAAAGTTGGGTTTATTACCATTTTTAGTAAATAGTTATCTACTATTTTTCTGATAAATTGCTTATTTTTTTCTTTACATCAATTACATAGAGCTCTTTTATATATTTCTGTAGAAAAATACTATGTATGTATAATATAGACCCAGAAACATATAGAAACACAAAAAGATCTTATAGCTTGTCACTGTAAAATTGTAGTCAAGAAACAGTAAAATATACTAATATAAACTCACTAGTATATAAAAAAGGACAGTTGGATCCAAATTATATTTCTGAAAAAATGGGACAAGTTAAGATCAGTTGTTCATATTGTGAATTTTTTTTTCTTTTTTTTTCCTTTTTCTTTTTTGCCTTTGATAGGTAATCTTACAGGGGAAGTGGACCAGATTTTGGGTAAAGCTGTTTTTATAGCGTTTTAGTTTTTGAAAAATATTTTACCCTTTTTCCCTCTTCAATTTCAAATGAGTTGTTTTAGTTAACTTCTGGATATTTGCATTTCAGTTAGGATTGGCTAGAAAAATAAACTTCCAAGAATCCTTGAATTTATTAGCAATTTTAATACAAGCAAACAAGTCAGCAGATTCAGAGCAAGCAGAGAAAAAAAGAGAGATACCTTAGAAGCCCCTACATGTTAATCCTACAGTTGCATTCTCTTAATTCAGCTCGAAGGAAACAAGCTTGGAGAGTTTAAATAATTCCCATAATGGCCATACATCATCCTTAGTGTAATTTGCCAATTATTTTTTAAATGTGCATGAACATTTCAAATGTATAGCTGCCTGAAGTGCCAGAGGGCTTGGCATTCTTTAGAAGTTGAAGATCCCATTGCATTTCTTATCAATCTCTCAAGAGCAAAGAAAAGTCCATAAATTTTGTCAAAAGTGTTGAGCAAACTATTTTGTTTTAACAAGTGTACCTGGCACAGAATTCATCTTTTTATACTTGGCAGATGGCCTTTGTCCTAGTTGTCTAACCTATGACCAAGTTTTCCCCGGTTGCACGGAAATTTTCTTGAGACTAACAGGTGCCTCAGTGATAATCTTCCTTGTCTGTGACCATTTTATCCTTGCATGGGAGATGTTTTCTTTGGAGACTGGAGTCCCTCATAGATGGCAGTGACCTTCCTAGTGGCATTTATTATTATACTTATTTTGTTGTTGTTGTTGTTGTTTAGATACAAGGTCCCACACTGTTGCCCAGGCTGGAGTGCAGTGGTGCAATCATAGCTCACTACAGCCTTGAAATCCTGGGCAAAGTGATCCTCTTACGGCAGCCTCCTGAGTAGCTGCGGAGACATGCGTGCATCACCACACCTGGCTGATTTCTAAAGAAATAGTTTTAGAGACAGGGTCTTGTTATGTTGCCCAGGCTGGTATGAAAGTCCTGGTTTCATGTGTTTCTCTCATCTCAGCCTCCCAACTGGCTGGGATTACAGGCACAAGCCGCCATGCCTGGTCCTAGTGGCTTTAATTGTCCACTAGAATCAGTTTATTTACCAAAGATTTACCCAAGTCATATGAAATTTTTAAAATGTGGGTTAACTACTATTTTTCTGATAAATTACTTAAGTGCTTAATTTTTTTCTTTAAGTCAATTAAATAGTGCTCTTTCATATATTTTGGTAGAAAATATTATATACATATAAGATATAGACACAAGAACATACAACACAAAAAGGTATTTTCCCTTTAAAATTTTAGTCATGATACATTAAAACAGTAATATACTGTGCCATTTAGAATGTTTATTTTTTCTCTTGGAAGATGTTTAGAAACAAGCAGGGAAAACAAATAAAAGAGCCAAATTATTTACAGTTGCATGTAACCAAACTGACATGAAACCAAATGAAGCATGCCCACAAAAATTTTAAGCCAGGCTTGCAGAGCAAACAAAATATAAAACCATGTTTGCAGAAAAACCAAAGCAAATTCACTAGAAAATACATGCCTCACAGAACATAAGTTCTGTAGGAACCAGAGTACTCTCCAAAAGAACACTTGGCCTTATACCAGAAGAGGCTTTCCAGAAAAGACAAAAAGTCTTTTGTAGTCCCACAAGGGTTGCAAGGTCATTAATTTAAGGTGGCCTTATAGCCAAACCCAGATCCTGAATAAAGTCAAAAGAACTTACCGTACAAAGGACGTCTGAGAATCTAAGCGAAGATTCACCAGAGCAGAAAAGGAAGGCCATAGAAGCAGAGGGCTCAAAAGGGGTCAACATTGGTATCTCACTAGACTCCAGGGGATGCTGGCCCAATTGAGGTCAGCTCACTTCAGTCTCACTTCTTGACACAAACTTTATGTCAACCTAAATAGCAGACACAGAGAGAAGATGTCTAAAAAGAAAATTGTATTTATTCAGGAATGAGTATTGCAATGGGAATATAGTGGGTGTATTCAGGGAGGTAAAGAAAGACAACGACTTTTTAAAGGAGAAATGAGGAGGGTTACATGAGTTGTTTGAAACAATTATCTTTGACTACAAGGATCAATAACAAAGGTGGTAGTAATTCAAGGTTGGACAGCCAGTTGCTGGGCAGCTGTCCTAACCAAAGTATTTTTGTGTGTGTAAGGTTGTGGTGGCCTTTGTGCAAGGTTGTGATTTTTGCAGTCTTTTGTGCAAAAGTTCCTCTTATCAGGCATATGTGCATGAGAACCTTCTTTCCATGACCTTCCCTGGTTCCATTTGTCCTGCTATGGTGACACCAGTCTTTTAGTCCATACATTTGACTTCATGAGGAGTTTGCTATAATCAGTTGAATGAAGAAGAAACATGTGGACCTGGTTTATAGGTAATTCTTCATAATATTCTAGCATCACCTAAAACTGGACAGCTGGCACACTACAGCCTCATGCTGTGGTGGCCCCAAAGGAGAGTGGTAAAAGAAAATATTCCCTTGCCTTGTCACCAATTATCAATCATGCTTATTTGAAGTCCATGACCACCCAGCAAAACTATTCGTTCCCCTGGCATCTTTCCTTCTGGAAAAAAAAAAAAAAAAAAAAAAAACTGTGAGGTACACTACTCAAAATTCTAACAAGTGGGAATATTGGGGCCGGGTGCGGTGGCTCAAGCCTGTACTTTTAATGAGCAGAGTATAAAATTACTTGTGACCTATTTAATTGTCAATAATGAGCAAACTCACAAGAAGATGAGCTTAAAAATCAGGTGATCAAGATGACCATTCTGTGAATGTTCTTCAAGATTTTTCTCTAGCCAACCATGTCCATTCCCAGTGGGTGCATGAACAGTGTAGTCATGGTGGAGGAAATGGAGCTTATTAGTTCAGTACTATGAAATTCCATTCACTGAATCCAATCTGGCTACAATCACATTTATATGGCCAATCTATCAAAAGTACAGACTAACACTGGGCTTCAGATAGGCACTGTTCTTCAAAGGGGACTACCAACCTCCTGCTGGAATTTGATTACACTGAACCACTTTCATCATGAAGGAGATAGCACTTTGTTTTCAATGGAAAAAACAATTACTCTAGATAGGAATTTGCCTTTCCTGTTCCAATGCTTCTGATAAATGCATCACCTGTGGACTTTACAAAATGTTTTATTCTCTCCTATGGAATTCCACCCAGCATTGCCTGTGACCAGGGGAGTCATTTTTCAAAAAATGAATTGCGTTCATTGGGCTCATGTTCATAGAATTCACTAAACTTACCATGATTCCTGTTAACAGTTCCATTTCAGTAGTGAGACATGCCTCAGTTCTCAGAGTCCTACCATCTCTGATTTGTCTTCCCATGTTTGTATACCTAATTTCTACTTTAAAATGTCCTTGTCCCTAAAATCCTAGTGATTCCGCTTTCCTGATTGAACCCTGACTGATATTGAACCATTTCTGCTCCTTTTCAGACACTACCCCTCTCTCTCAACCATGATCACTTTCCTAACTTCTATCGCAGCTGACTACTTTTCCTTTTGTATATCTTTATATATATGAAATCATATTGTATATATCCTTTTGTGTCTCTGTTTTGCTCAACATTATGTTTGTGAGATTGAACTGTGCTGCTGTTTTATAGCAATTGTTTACTTATTTTGTTATTGTAGGGCAAGTATAGGCACATACATCCCATGGGTGAAATCTTGTATATATTTCAGGGGTGTGTGTGTGTGTTTCTGCTTGCTAGAAGTGGAATTTCTGTGTCATGGAGAATGCATACATTTATCTCTAGCAGATACTGTGAAACATTTTCCAAAGTGATTATACCAATTTACATTTTTACAAGGACCATAGTAGAGTTCCATCGGCTTCATGTCCTTGCCAATGCTTGGTGTTGTCAGATTTAAATTGTTTTTAAATTCATCATTTTAACATTTTAAAAGAAGTAGAGTATAATGCTACTCTAGGGGTACTAGAGTAGCTACTCCAACTCCAGGGGTTGGAGTGGAGGGATTGGGACACATTGGTCAAAAGATATAACATGTCAATTAGACATGAGTCTAAATTAGTCATTCTGGTGTGTTGATAGAGTTGTCTCATTGAGGGTTTAATTTATACTGCTGTAATGACTAATGAAGTTGAGCAGACAGAGCATGTATCTGAAGCCTTGTTGTACATTTGTATATTCTTCTTTGTATAGTGCTTACTTAGTCAAGTGATTTGTTGATTTGTCTATTTGGTTGTCAGTTTTATTCTTGTACTTATAGGATTTCTTTATATTCTGCTTATAAGCCTTTTGACATGTGTGTGTGTATTGTGATTATCTTTTCAACTGTGGCCAGCATTTTCACTTTCCTTGTGGTATATTTGGTGAACAACCATTCTCATTTTAAGTTTCTCTATTGCATTTTTCAGTTGGTGCTTTAAAAAATCCTTGCCAACATTAGAGAAGCCCACAAAGATATTTTAGTAACTATTTTTAAAAATCCTTTAAGATCCATATTCCGTCTCATATTGATATTTACATATGAGTCGTGCTAAAGGTCAAGATGAATTATTTTTCCATTGAAGAATATACAAAGGACCTATCCTCACTTCTTAAGAGATTTCTCCATTTCAGTTATTATCTTTGTCAAATATCAAATGACTAGATATATGTAAATCTGTTTCTGAACTTTTTGTTATCTTCCATTAGTCTATTCATATTGCATATATAATACACTGTTTTAATTACTACAAATACATAAAAAGTCTTGATGTCTTATCGCATAAACCCACCTCTTTCTATTTTCTTTTGATACTTTGGTTATTCTTGACTGTTGCTTTTCTTTACAGATTTTAGACTCAGCTTGCTAGTTTTCACCAAAAAACTGCTAAGAATTTTTTTAAATATATAGATTATTCAAAGGAGCACTGATAGCTTTACAACATTGAATTTTCCAGTATATGAATAGCACCACATATTTTAAATTTTCATTGAAGTATAAATAGATGTAGAAAAATGTACATGTCATATGTGTCATGATTGTTTAATTTTCAACACATTCAAAATACCAGCATCTGTATCAAGAAACTGCACATAACCATCGTGTGGTAGCCATGAAAATGTACTTCACAAATATTTTAATGCAAGTAACCAAAGACCCCTATTGTTGTGTTTTAAGGTCAATCCTGTGTTAGAACCAAGACCAGATTTTCTAAGGGCTGCTGCTCCCAATCAATGTCTGAGAGCAATAAGGATTCTAAGGTAGACCTGTTCAGGAAGACATGTATCTTCTCTGTTGGGTAGATAAGATTGTGAATACCTGACTTTAATGGCTTTTTCTTTAATGTAACTTTTCTTTCTTTTGTTTGAGATTTAGTCTCACTGTCACGCAGGCTGGAGTGCAGTGGTGCGGTATCAGCTCACTGCAACGTCCGCCTCTGGGGTTCAAAGGATTCTCCTGCCTCAGCCTCCCGAGTAGCTGGGATTACAGGCACGCCACCACACCCAGCTAATCTTTGTATTTTTAGTAGAGACAGGGTTTCAGCATGTTGGCCAGGTTGGTCTTGAACTCATGACCTCAGGTGATCTATCCGCCTCGGCCTCCCAAAATGCTGGGGTTACAGGTGTAAGCCACTGCACCCAGCCTAATGTAACTTTTCTTAGGCTGTATGGAAGTCCAGAATGATTGTATCCAGTCTTCCTTTGTTGTTGTTGTTGTTGTTGTTGTTGTTGTTGTTGTTGTTGTTGTTGTTGAGACAGGGTCTCACTCTGTCACCCAGGCTGAAGTGCAATGGCACAATCTTGGCTCACTGCAACCTCTGCCTCCCCCGCTCAAGTGATCCTCCAGCCTCTGCCTGCCAAGTAGCAGGGACTACAGGCACGTGCTGCCACACCCAGTTAGTTTTTGTATTTTTTTGTAGAGACAGAGTCTCACTTTGTTCCCTAGGCTGCCTTTTGTTCTTTACTCAGTGTTAGATTTACATCGTGGTCTGGCAATTAATTCTTCCAGCTTCTCTCTCTCTCTTTCTTTCTTTCTTTCTTTCTTTCTTTCTTTCTTTCTTTCTTTCTTTCTCTTTCTTTTCTTTTCTTTTCTTTCTTTTCTTTTCTTTCTTGACGGAGTTTCATTCTTGTTGCCCAGGCTGGAGTGCAAACTTGGCCACCCATGTTCAAGTGATTTTCCTGCCTCTGCCTACTGAGTATCTGGGGTTACAAACATGTGCCACACCGCCTGGCTAATTTTGTATTTTTCATAGAGATGGGGTTTCTCCATGTTGGTCAGGCTGGTCTGGAACTCCCGACCTCAGGTGATCCCGCCCATCTCGGCCTCCAAAAGCGCTGGGATTACAGGCGTGAGCCACTTCGCCTGGCTGCATTTTTATTTCTGAGAGAACGTGCATTAGCACATCACCCTAAAAACGTTCATGCCCAATTCAAATCCCTACTTTTCTCTGAAGGTAGGCACTATTCTGATTTATAATAGCATAGATTTACTTTGCTGTTTTTTATACTTCATATAATTAGAATAATGAAATATGTACAATTTTGTGTTTTATTTGTCCACATTATGTCCATGACATTTATCCATACTGTTGGAAGTGAATATAACTGGTTTACTCTCATTAATGTGTATTATTTTAATGTATAAATATCACATAACTTATTAATTCATTTAATTGTTGATAGATTTTGTGTAGTTTCTTGTCCTTGGTTATTAAAATCAGTGCCTGTAGGCTGGGCGCGGTGGCTCACGCCTGTAATCCCAGAGCTTTGGGAGGCCGAGGTGGGCGGATCACAAGTGTGTGGATCACAAATTTAGGAGTTCCAAATCATCCTGGCCAACATGGTGAAACCCCGTCTCTACCAAAAATACAAAAATTAGCTTGACTTGGTGGCATGTGCCTATAATTCTAGCTACTCAGGAGGCTGAGGCAGGAGAATTGCTTGAACGCGGGAGACAGAAGTTGCAGTGAGCTGAGATCGCACCACTGCACTCCAGCCTGGGTGACAGTGCAAGGTTTCATCTAAAAAATAAAAGATACATAAATAAAAAATGAATAAAATAAAATAGTGTTTGTAGAAACATGAAAAACATGTCTTTTGCTGAACATATGAATCTCCTTCTATTGATAATATATATATATAAGCATGGATCTAAGGGTTATAGGACAGTTTTAGTAATAGCACTAAAAGTTTTAGTAGTAGCATTAAAACTACTCAGCTTCAGTAATTACTGCAAAACTATATTGCAAAGTGGTTGTATAAAACTACACTCCTACACGATCCAAGTATTTGCATTTTTGTCAACCTAATTCTTAATTTTTTTTTTTTTTTTTTTTTTTTTTTTTTTTTTTTTGAGATGGAGTCTTGCTCTGCTGCCAGGCTGGAGTGCAGTGGCACGATCTCGGCTCACTGCAAGCTCCGCCTCCCGGGTTCACGCCATTCTCCTGCCTCAGCCTCCCGAGTAGCTGAGACTACAGGCGCCCGCCACCACGCCCGACTAATTTTTTTGTATTTTTAGTAGAGATGGGATTTCACCATGTTAGCCAGGATGGTCTCGATCTCCTGACCTTGTGATCCGCCTAATTCTTAATTTCACCTTTCTGGTTGGAATGTAGTGGAGTTCTCACAATATTTTGAGTTTCTTTGATGACTCAGGAACTTGAGTATCTTTTTATTTGATTTTTGAGTATTTATGTCATCTTTTCTGAACTATCTGTTCAGTTATTTTTACATTTTTCTTATCTATTTGCCTGACTTTTTCTTATAGATTTTAGGATTTACGTATTCTTTATATGCTCAGGATATGAATCTTTTGTCATATATATGGTTTACAAATTTTCTCAATTTGAGAATTACCTTTCAATTTTCTCATTGGTGCCTTAATTAAGAGAAATTCTTCATTTTAAAAATAGTCTAAGTCAACTAATTTTTTAAAAATTGTGGATTATTTTGGTCTCATATAATATTTTTTTCTACTTCAAGGCAACAAACAGTTTCTTTTGTTTCCCTCAGTGTCATTGCTTTACTTTCCAAAATTAGATCTACAGTTTTTCTGAAAGTTGTATTTGTGAATTCTGTGAAGTACAGACTAATATATATTTTCTCATGTGGGTATCTAATTGATGAAGAACCACATATTATTTTATTTTATTTTATTGAGACACAATCTCGCTCTGTCCCCCAGGCTGGAGTGCAGTGGCGTGATCTTGGCTCACTGCAGGCTCCCCCTCCCGGGTTCACGCCATTCTCCTGCCTCAGCTTCCCAAGTAGCTGGGACTACAGGCGCCTGCCACCACGCTTGGCTAATTTTTTGTACTTTTAGTAGAGACGGGGTTTCACCGTGTTCACCAGGATGGTTTCCATCTCCTGACCTCCTGATCTGCCCACCTTGGCCTCCAAAAGTGCTGGGATTACAGGCGTAAGCCACCGCGCCCGGCCAGAAGCACATATTAAAAAGAACTTTTAAAATCTGTACAGCAGCATATCTTTTTCACAAATGAAATGACAGTATTTACTTTGATCTACACTCTATTCTCTTCCTTTATATATCTTTAAGCAAATGCCACACTGATATTGTAGCTTTATAATATGATTTAATATCTCATAAAGTAAGTCTTCCATTTTGTTATTCTTTCACATTATCCTGACTATTCTTAGTTCTCAGATTTTACTCCAAATTTTTAAATATTTGTGCCAATTTCCAGGAAAATTCTAATATTTTTATTGGGTTTGCATTGATATGATGGATTACTTTGGGGAAGAATATTGACATGTTTAAAATATTAAATTGTCTATCCATGAATATGATTATTTATTTATTATAATTATTTTTAAGGTTTTTAAATATATGCAGGAAAATAAAAGATCCTTACCTAATAATATTTACATAGATAGACTTCAAAAGGATTAAAGGGCCTAAATGGCAAAGGTAAATTTAGAAAGTTAATTTTTTTAATGTAAGAGAATATTCTTGAAACCTAGGAATTTCAAAAGCACAGAAATTAAGGAAAATGTTTATTAAATTTCTTTCCTCAAAATTAAGGATGTTTATTCAATGTGAGACACAGTATGTGAATATTAAAATCAAGTACAGGTGCCAAGACAATTCAATGAAAAAAGAACAGTCTCTTCAACAAATGGTGAATGGTGCTGAGAAAATTGGATGTGCACATGAAAAAGAGTGAAGTTGGACCCCATACTTTACACCAGATACAAAAATTCAAGTGGGTAAAAGGCCTAAATGTAAGAGCTAAAACTATAAACAACTAGATGAAATCATAGGTATAAATCTTCATGACCTTGAAATAGGCAACGGTTTCTTAGCTATGACATCAAAAGCTCAAGGAACAACAAAAAATAAATGAATGAATTGGAACTCCTCAAAATGAAAAACTTTTGTGCATCAATGGATACCATCAAGAAACTGAAGACACCAACATAATAGGTGAACATATTTGTAAATCATATATCTGATAAAGGACTTGTAGCTAGAATATATAAAGAACACTTGTAATTCAACACTTTAGAAAGACAGATAACCCAATTAAACAATGGGCCAAAGTATCTGAATAGACGTTTTTCAAAAGAAGACATACAAATGGCCAATAGGCACATGAAAAGATGGGCAATGTCATAAGTCATTAGGGAAATGCAAATCAAACCCACAATGAGATATTACTTATCCACCAGATTGGTTGCAGTAAAAAAGACAGGTAATAAAACGGTTGCCAAGAGAGTGGAGAAATTGGAACCCTCATACATTGTTTGTGGGAATGTAAAATGGTGCAATTTATTTGGCAAACAGTCTGGCAGTTTCTCAAGGGTTTAAACATAGAGTTATTATATGACTCAGCATTCCACTCCTAGATATACAACCAAGAGAAATTAAAACCTATGTCTACATATAAGCTTGTACATAAATGTTGAAAGCAACATTATTCATTACAGCCAAATGTGGAAACAATCCAAAATATCCATTAATGAATAAATAAGATGTTGTGTATTCATCCAATGGCACATTATGTAGCCATGAAAAGAAATGAATAACTGATTCATGCACCAACATGGATGACCCTTCAACATGTTATGCTAAGTAAAGAAAGTTTGTTTCAAAAGACCACATATTGTGTGAGTACACTGACAGAAAATGTTCAAAATATGTACATCTACAGAAAGTAGATTAGTGATTGCCTAGGGCTGAGGAGTTTGGGAAAAATTGGAAGTGACCGTTAATGGGTATCAGGTATCTTTTTGAGATTATGTAAATGTCCTAAAAATTGATTGCAGTGATAGTTGCACAACTCTGTGGATATAATAAAATTCATTTAATTGTGCTCTTTAAATGGGTAAACTGTATAGTATTTCAATTATATCTCAATAAAGTTTCTATAAGAAATATCAAAAAATACCAAGTAGTAGGTATTGCTATGTCTCAAATGCATAAGGTATTAATATTCATGGTATATAATCCAAGTGAACAAGGAAAATATGGCACCCGTAACAGAAGAAAAGGGCATAAATATACAGTTTACAGAATAGGCTGTATTTTGAAAAAATGCTCAAACTTATTAGAAATCAGATAAATTTAATCAAAACAGTGAAATACCAGTATGTGTTTAATGGAGTGGCAAGACATAGGATGACTGATCATGGCAAATGATGATATGGAAATGGGTGGTTGCACAACAAACTGTATTTAGTGCTCATGAGAATGTGGAATGGTTTAACCATTCAGGAGAGCAATATAGCTATTAATATTATTTGTAAATGTGTAAGTATATCACTCTGCTATGAACCAACAACTGCACTTATGGATATGTGTCCTAAATAAATTGTCACACATTTCTATGAAGATGTATAGTGATGTTCCTAGCATTGTTATTGCCACTGACAATCCAGGTTTCTGTCATGGAATAGTAAATAGATAAAATATTTTGGGTGTGGACAATTAATCCTATAAAACAGGTTAATATATACTAGAAACATGGATGAATCTTTAAAACATACTGCTGAGTTTCAAAAGTCTTGACATTAATTTTATGACCTAATACCACTTATATAAACTAAAAACGTGCACACACAACCACATCACATGCACTTTGCACAAAACACACACAAAGAGAAACACAACAAACAAAATATGGGGCTGCGGGAGGAAATGAAAGTGTTCCATAAGGGAAAGAAAGGAATAAATAAATAATAAAATTATTTTGACCAAGTTGCTAGATATAAGGTTCAGTACAATTTGTTTAGAAGTGGTGATATTTAGCATTCTTTTCCCATTCTCATTCTGAGAGATAAATTTTCAACATTTTGTTAATTGTTGTGCATGTTTTAGTTTTAAGTGGGAATTTATATTTCTCAAATGTATCATCATAATGTTCCTCATAATATTCTCTTAATATATTTAGTGATGCTCCCTTTTACTTCTGAAATAGGTAATATGTCATTTCTGTCTTTTTTGTTTACTGTCACTGGACTTTGTCAATTTTATTGTTCTATTTATAGAATGATCATTTTGCTTTTTAAGATCCACTCCATTTCGTGTTCTATTTCATGCATTTCCTATTATCTTCATCATTTCGTTCCATCTACCCACTGTGGTTTTGATATTTGCTTATTGAATTCCTGAGACGAATATTTTTATTTTTTTGTTCAGCTTTTCTCCTGTTTTAGGATAGATGCTCCTCAACTTACAATGGGCTTACATTATGATGAACTGTAATTTAAAAGTATCCCAAGTCGAAAATGCATTTAATACACCCAATCTACCAAACATCATAGCTTAGGCTAGCCTACCTTAAACGTGCTCACGACATTTACATTAGCCCCCAGTTGGGCAAGGTTTTTTTTGTTTCGTTTTGTTTTGAGAGGGAGTCGCTCTGTCGCCCAGGCTGGAGTGCAATGGCTGGATCTTGGCTGCTGCAACCGCCGCCTCGCACGTTCAGGCGATTCTCCTGCCTCAGCCTCGGAGTAGCTGGGACTATGGATGCGCACCACCATGCCTGGCTCATTTTCATAGTTTTAGTAGAGACAGGGTTTCGCCATTTGGCCAGGCTGGTCTCAAACTCCTGACCTCAGGTGATCCAAGGGCAACGTTATCTAACAAAAAGAAGCTTATTTCATAACAAAGTGTTGAATATCATATAATTTATTGAATAGGTATTGAAAGGGAAAAACAGAAGGGTTGTATAGGCACTGTACTGAATGTGTATTGCTTTCACCGCATCATGAAGTCGAAAAATCTTAAGTGAACCATTGTTAACTCCAGGACCTGTATATGATTTCAAGGCTTTCTGTGTTTCCTTCTAATTATGTATTAAAAGCTCTCCTGTTAATAAGTGTTTTTCTCCTTATGAGTCTATCAATCAATTTTTCTTTTTTTTTCTTTTCTTTTTTTTTTTTTTTTTTTTTTTGAGGCGGGGTCTTGCTCTGTCGCCCGGACGGGAGTGCAGTGGCCGGATCTCAGCTCACTGCAAGCTCCGCCTCCCGGGTTTACGCCATTCTCCTGCCTCAGCCTCCCGAGTAGCTGAGACTACAGGCGCCCGCCACCTCGCCCAGCTAGTTTTTGTATTTTTAGTAGAGACGGAGTTTCACCGTGTTAGCCAGGATGGTCTCAATCTCCTGACCTCGTGATCCGCCCATCTCGGCCTCCCAAAGTGCTGGGATTACAGGCTTGAGCCACCGCGCCCGGCCAATTTTTCTTTATAAAGTTTGCTTTGTATTATATACGGCTGTTATAGTTAATAGAAAATTTTCATTATTATGAATTGTTTCTTTGTATATCTTAAAATGTTCTTTTCTTCAAGGACTATTGTACTTTGTCCAATATTAATATATTTTAAAATCAGAGAAAGAATATGAGGCCTAGGCGACAGTCTCTTTCTCTATAAGAATATTTTATTTGTTTATGTCATGTACCTGCAAACACTAACAGAAAAGGTTTACTTTAATCTGTTTTCAGGTACGAATGTGATTTCAAGTTTTGTTTTAGTCCCCTAGTGAAGACGATCTATTTGCCTTTTATCTTTATTCCTGTAGGGCAGCTCTTTGAGTTTTACTAGGTACCCTTCTCCCGATCCGTAACTTCTTCCCCGAGGTCCTTGAACAACAGAATCGGTAGGTACCACCAAGACAGACACTTCCACTTTAAATTGCAAATCTTGGCTAAGATTCGCTCTGGCTTTCTAGGATACCCGGAAGCTCAGGTTACTCGGAAGTATTTCCGCTCCAAGGGGCGGAACTATAGCCGTTTTCCCCCTGGGGCATTCTGGGAAGTGTAGTCAGGGGTCCGCATAGCCTGGGGCACTTCCGCTTTTGGATGGCCGAGCTAGGGAATTGTGGGAAATGGTCCAGGGTTTCTCTTTAGTTGCCGGAAGGCTTTTTCGCTCTAAGAGGGCTCAAGGAGACAAGTGTTTGGATCCGCAGGGACCCTCCAAGTTTTCTGAACCTCGTTGGGGAGCAAGCGGGGCCCTGGCCCTCGTCTGGAGGAGGGCCTGAGAAGCTGTGGCCAGCTTCGAGGCTAGAGTTGGGGGCAGTTTGTTTTCTTTCCCCTCGACTGAGCCTCACGTTTGGAGCAGTTCGTGCGTCCCCGGGTTGGGAGCGTCCTGTGTCGGTTGTCGCTTGGTTAGAGGGTCTCCTGGCGTTCCCCAGCCAGCCTCTCCCACCTACTTGGCAGCTCTGCCTCTTACTAGTGTTACAACGTTTTGTGAGTTAATCTTTATGCCGTTCTCCTCATTTCTGAAGTAGAGTCATCAGTAGAAGGTCCTTATACTTTTATACGAATTATTCATTAGATATCCAAAATAGCGTTATGTGGTAGGTACCACTACGTTCTAACAGAAAGACGAAGATAATAGACCTCTCTACGCAATGTAGAAAAGAAAGCTGTCTTATTACTGAATAAGGACAACCACTGTATAGTAGGCAATCGAAGAAAAATATTAAAAAATTCCGCCCTATGTGTATAGTCAAGCAGTTTTAAACTTTTTATACAGTTTTACTTTTGACCACTCTGTACATCAGTTCTCAAGATTAATGATTTTTCAATAAGAGGACTTGGTCTCACCATTTACTGCAAATTCTTTTATACATTTATTCTAAATTTACTTGAGAATCCAGTCTTAGTTAACTAACTTTATCCGAAGTGATAATAAAACTTCTCTTACCTCATCTGCTAGCCGATTTACAGTTTAAAGAGAGGCACCATGGTTAAACTCTTACAGTGACAGGGACAGCGAGTTGTTATTTTCTCAGGTATTTATATTCAAAAGGGACAAATCTCAGAACTTTCACAAATACTTCTAGGTCGTACACCTGGCTAGAGGCTCACATAGCCTCTAACGAAATTTACATGCATATCAAAAGGTTAGAGAAAGGATTTAGAAGCACTAGGTTTCTTATGGAAATGCTCTAAGAAGAAAAGGGAAGACGAACCCTAAAACGTTCAGTTAGTAAGAGGCAGAACGTCCATATGAACCCAAGAATTTGGAGCCTCAAGTCTGTGTTCATATTTTCCACGCTGTACATTTTTCTTAGAACCATGCGAAATTATCGTGTATATGGTTTGTGGAAGTCTTTTTCTATCAGGTTTGGAAGGTGATCTGGGGCTTTAGAGTCTGTTCTCCTTATAGAAATAATGCATGACCATTATAGAGAGATTAGAAAATACAGAAGTGTATAAAAGGAAATGAAAGTTACCTATATTCACTGCTGTATAGTTAAACAATTAGCTGGGTGTGGTGTCACATACCGATAGTCCCAGCTACTTGGGAGGCTGAGATGGGAGGATCGCTTGACCTCAGGAGTTTGAAGCTGCAGTGAGCTACAATCAGGGCACTGCACTCCAGCTTGGATGACAGCGAGACCCTGTCCCTTTAACCCATAATCTCAGGATTTAGAGATAACCACTGCTAACATTTTAAATGCATTTATTCATTGGTGTCATACCACCCACATGGTATTTCTGTAATTTTTCTTATAGAAATTCCCAAACATACACATAGAGAAAATAGTGTTAATGACCCCAACCCCGCCATCATTTGTCTTTAACTCTTGTAAACATTTTGCCTATCTTATTGCATCTATTACTCTTCTCCCACATATGTTTTTGGTGGGAAGAGGAGGAATTTGACTATTTAAAATCAAAACCAAATCCTAGTCAGTAGAAATTAAAAGTAACTAACAAAGTAATTATGAATGAAGAGCAAAGGAAGCAAATAACTTCAGTTTTCTTTCCTGGAAACTAGGAAGAAGGTAGTTATGTGAAAAACGTAAGGGAGAGGGAAACATTGAGATTTGGAAAGGAATAGTTATGAATTTGGCTTCCTTATTTGGAATGTTTTACTTAGGGTCTTTTAGATCTGATCTGTTTCTCCCTTAGGCTGCATGTTACTTTGTTGCAGGGACTATGCTCCATTCTTTACCATGTGCTTAGTACCCAGCACAAGACTGGCAAGGAGGGGGTTAGTGTTTATGGTTTGTGGAGCTGCCCAGTATCTTGAAACAGAAACCTGCAGATAATTTAGATTGCATTCAGAATTCCCAAAGTGGATTTAGGAAAAAATAAAAGGAAATAATGTCAATATTAGTGACCCTTTATCTCACTTTTGGTGGGATGCATTTGCATATTCTTCTAGTTTTTTCACAGTTAATCAAAAGATGATGTGTGGTTATTGATAATATTTTAATGATCAAAGCAAAATTTTGTAGAAACCTTCCATCCATAATTTATGTGTCCTGTGTTTATCACCTGAGGTTAACATTTGCTAACTTTTTATAGGGTAGTCATGAATCAGGCAGAATTTCCAATGTTTTATGTGTATTTATTCATTTATACCTGATATCAACCGTATTATAGTCTCCATTTTACAAATGAAGAAAAAAGGGACAGAAGAAATAGAAGCAACTAGTATTTTAATCTAGGCAGCTTCATACTAAGTCTGTAATCTTGGCTAATGCACACTACTTTTATTAGTTTACAAGGCAAGAACCTACAGTAAGTCTTCCTAGAGCAGGGAATATTTAAGCTATGGATGAAGACTGTCACCCAGGAGGGAAAAGAGTAGCAGGTTATGACAGAAGGGACAGCAAATACAAAGAATTAGAGGCTTTTTGTAGGAGTACAAATAATCCACTATGACTGGACATGTAGAGTGGAAAGTGGATTTGAAGAGAGAAACAGATCTGGAAAATTCCTGTTTGTGTGACTTGTTAAAGCATTTGAACCTTCTCTTAAGGGCACTGGATAGACATGCAGGTGAAAATAATCAAATTTCTATTATAGGAGATATACTTAACCTCTCTCTGCCTCTGGATCCCAAAGAGTAAACTAGAGGACATTACATTACATTACATTATTTGTCTTTAAAAAGTTGTGAAAATGGGCCAAGTGCGGTGGCTTATGCCTGTAATCCTAGCACTTTGGTAGGCTGGGGTGGGTGGATCACCTGAGGTCAGGAATTCGAGACTAGCCTGGCCAAGATGGCAAAACCCCATCTCTACTAAAAATACAAAAATTAGCTGGGCGCAGTGGTGGTGGTGGGGGATGCCTATAACCCCAGCTACTCGGGAGGCTGAGGCAGGAGAATCGCTTGAACCCTGAGTGAGGGCGGAGGTTGCAGTGAGCCGAGATTGTGCCACTTCACTCCAGCCTGGGCAAAAGAGCCAAACTCCATCTAACAACAACAACAACACGAAAAAAGAAAAAAGAAAAAAGTTGTGAAAATATAGTGAGAGTCCCAGAGTCTGAATAGTTTGGACTAGTTTCTGGCACATACTTTGTTCTTTATAAGAGATAGTTGTATATAACAGAATAAAGAATATATATTTAGTAAATGAGAACTGCAAACATGTATTGTAGTGGATATGTGGATATTTTTAGGTATTGCTGTCTTCTTTCAACTCTCAATTCTTGGAAACATCAATTCCATCATACATTTAAGCAAATAAAGATCATGGTTTAAACACTGAAGTAATAAACTTGTTTATCTTTCAGAGTCAGAAACTCCTTGAGGAATGATTACAGTGGCCTCAGTTGCTTTGAGGAGTTGATCATACAATATGCCAGAGCCTGTGTTTTCTATGTCTAGCTATCCTCAGCAAGCAAGCTGCTCTGAATTATATGACTGTGCTATTAACAAAAGTGGAAATCCACAATATATTCTGCCTTCCTTGCATTTTTTGGTTGCTCTTTCATTCTTTTTGTAACTAAAGAATACTTTTCCTATTAGTTGATCCTGTTAAATGTGAAAAAGGGTTTCCCCTGCCTTTCAGGGGGACGTGGTGGGTATAATTCTATTAGTACAGGATCACATGATCTGTTTCTTATAATCGTTTGTTTTGTTTTTTGTTTTTCTGAGACGGAGTCTCACTCTGTCACCCAGGCTGGAGTGCAGTGGCAAGATCTTTGCTCACTGCAACCTCCACCTCCCAGGTTCAAGTGTTTCTTCTGCCTCAGCCTCCCAAGTAGCTGGGACTACAGGCGCGCGCCACCACACCCGGCTAATTTTTATATTTTTAGTAGAGACAGGGTTTCATCATATTGGTCAGGCTGGTCTCGAACTCGTGACCATGTGATCCGCCCCCTCCAGCTCCCCAGCCTCCCAAAGTGCTGGGCTTACAGGCATAAGCCACCGCGCCCGGCCTATAATCTTTTTTTATTTTAGGGCTCCAATTCTTCACACATTTGCTGTTAATTTTTGTTAATAAGAAAAACCTAAATTCCACTGACATCAGAGAACTGCTTCGGCCTGGCTAAACAGCAAGAAGCCATAAAGGGGATTCTGGATGTTGTAGTCCGGGAGCTCCGAGAATTTGGAGGTTCTTTTGTCACACTCTCGGTAACCCTCTCTCACTCGCTCTTTCTCTTCTTTTTTTTTTTTTTTTTTTTTTTTGGTTTGTTTTTTTTAGGCGCGAAGAGGGCGGTACCTGGATGATTCTTCCTCCTGGGAGTTCTGGGAAACGTATTCCAGCACTCTGTCCGGAAACAATTGGGCCGCAGGAGCGCGGGCCTTCTGGGAAGGGTAGTTCAAGAGCTCTGGGCAGGGAAAGCCACTTCCGCCCCAGAAAGCGAGGCCGCCACCATCTTTTGGGTCTGGGAGGTGAGTCAAGCCGTCACCCACGACGACCCCTCTTGAACCTTTTCAGCCTCCGCTTGGGAGTAGGCGCTCCCCAGCCATCAGTCTTAGGATGGAGAGGTTGCGGCCGCGGCGGAGGCCGAGAGGCCGAGGGTGGAAGTTTGCTCTCCTCCTGCACTTGGCGAGCAGCGTCGCTACTTCTGTGGGTATAATAAACAGCGAGTTAACTATGATACGCGCTCCTATTTCCTCATCTTTAAAATAGCAGTAAAGATAGTAGTTACTGGGTAGGGTTGTAATTAGAATTAAACAAGATAATATGGGTGAAACCTTAGAACAGTGGTGGCACCAGATACCGGGTTGGCTTGTGCTGTTGATACAGTGATTACCTCACAAGCGCCCTTTTTACTGGAAGCTCCAGTGAAGAGAGAAGAAAGGTCAGGGCTTTATGCCATGACGTATCCTTCAGGAGACCGAGCACTTTCCGAACTTTTACCAATCTTTTTTTTTTTTTTAGGAAGGATTGAGTCATCGGGCTCCAATGCGTGGGGATGTTTACTGCCGTTTATCCGGGATGGAGACTCCATCGTGCTAACTGACAGCATCCTTTTATTCACCGGCTCTTAATTCGCAAAGAGGAGGAAGGAGGGACTTCTTGGCTTCTCCCAGCATAGCCCCAGGTACCTGCTCTTGAACGTACTTTGTTGTTCCGTTTTCTGCCCTTTCAGTTAGTCAAGTTTCCTTCACTCAGTAAGTTACTACTGAAAAATGATGAAATATTTGTTGAATAAATGTGAGAGTGGGTAGGAAAGCTATTTGGAAATGAGTATTACCAATAACATCTTACCACTTTGATTTTAAGCCTTTTGTCTGTGGACCATAGCTATTGATGAAGTAGGTCTAGTTATTATGTTATGAGGAAATTAGGCAGAGCTTATGTTATTAAATACTTTCCCGAAGTTTTTCAACTGATAGTAAGAGGTGGATTTGAGATTGAACCCAAGCATTCCTTTTCAGAGTGTGTGATCTTTTTTGTTTGTTTTTATTTCTTTGGTTTTTGTTGTTGTTTATTTTCTATTCCTTTTTCAGTGTCTGTGATCTTAATGATATAGTCATCTTCAGTTATCTTAAATAGTAATCCATATGGCTACAGGTGAGTCATTGGAAATCAGCCTTGGGAATGTAGGTATAGATTTTACTGTGGAAGACCTCAAAAACTGCACTGATGAATTTTGAATTTTTTAGAAAAATCTTACAACATCTCACTTACTTAATTTCATTCCATGTCAAAATATGTCATATTCTGGTTATAGAAGTAATGAATGCTCATTATAGGATGCACTATCCAATCCAGTAGCTATAAGCCTTGTGTGCCCTAGGAGCACTTGAAATATGTCTAGTCCAAACTGAGATGTGCTATAAGTGTTAAATACACACTGAATTTCAAAAACTTTGTACAAAAAGTGTAAGGTGGCTTACTGACAATTTTTTGTATTATTTGTCAAAATGGTAATATTTTGGATTCAATGGCTTAAATATATTGTTAAAATTAACTTCGCCTATTTTTGTTTTTGTTTTTGTTTTGCCTTTTTTATATGTCACTGCTAGAATATTTAAAATTATGTATGTGTCTCAGTATATTTCTATTGGACAGTGATTCAGAAAACATAAGAATAAAGAAAAAATTACTTATAATAAAACTGCTGACACTTCATTGTGTTTCTCTTTAGTATTTGCTATGGATATTTCTCAAAATAGGTTTGGTATTCTGTGTAGGTTTTTTCTTAATATATTATGAACATTTTCTTTTTTTCTTTCTTTTTTTTTTTTTTTTTTTTTGTGTGTGAGACGGAGATTCACTCTTGTTGCCCAGGCTGGAGTGCAATGGCACGATCTCAACTCACTGCAACCTCCACCTCCCAGGTTCAAGTGATTCTCCTGCATCAGCCTCCTGAGTAACTGGGATTACAGGTGTGCACCACCACTCCCAGCTAATTCTTGTATTTTTGATAGAGACGGGGTTTCACCATGTTACTCAGGCTAATCTCAAACTCCTGACCTCAGGTGATCCCTCCACCTCGGCCTCCCAAAGTGCTGGGAATACAGGCATGAGCCACTGCGCCCAGCTGAAAAATTTCAAGCATATTCAACTGTCAAAAGAGTGGTGCAGTGAATCCCATGTAACCAACACAACATTTGCTGCAGACTGTCTCCTTCCACCTCCCCCTCCTTTAAAAAAAAAAAAAAACCAAAAAAACAGAAAACTAGATTGTCTTAAAGCAGAAGTCCCCAACCCCTGGGCAGCAGACCTGGTACTAGTCTGTGGCCTGTTTGGAACCTGACGGCACAGAAGGAGGTGATTGGAGTGGTACCGCCTGAGATCTGTCTCCTGCCAGATTGGCGGGGCATTAGATTCACATAGGAGGGACTGCATATGCGAGGGATCTAGGTTGTGCGCTCCTTATGAGAATGTAACTAATGCCTCATGATTTGAGGTGGAACGTTTCATCCCCAAACCATCTCCCCTGTCCCCATCCATGGAAAAATTGTTTTCCATGAAACTGGTCCCTGGTGCCAAAAAGGCTGCAGACGGTTGTCTTAAAGCATATACCAGACATCGGGTCAGGTTTTTATTTTTTTATTTTTTTTTATTTTTGAGACAGAGTCTCGCTCTGTCGCCCAGGCTGGGGTGCAGTGGCCAGATCTCAGCTCACTGCAAGCTCTGCCTCCCGGGTTTACGCCATTCTCCTGCCTCAGCCTCCCGAGTAGCTGGGACTACAGGCGCCCGCCACTTCGCCCGGCTAGTTTTTTGTATTTTTTTAGTAGAGACGGGGTTTCACCGTGTTAGCCAGGATGGTCTCGATCTCCTGACCTCGTGATCCGCCCGTCTCGGCCTCCCAAAGTGCTGGGATTACAGGCTTGAGCCACCGCGCCCGGCTTTTTTTTTTTTTTTTAATGGAGTCTCGCTCTGTTGCCCAGGCTGGAGTGCAGTGGCCCCATCTTGGTTCACTGCAACCTCCGCCTCCTGGGTTTAAGCGATTCTTCTGCCTCAGCCTCCTGAGTAGCTGGGGTCAGTTTTTTTTCATGTTTTACCATGACTTCTGAAACTGAAGCTTTATTTTGCCATTTGCTCAGTACAGTATATCATTTTTTGGTCTTTTTCTTTCAAACTTTTTGTCATTATGTTTTCGTAGTGTCTTTTAGAATATATTTATGTAATTTTTTTTTTTTTTTTAGTGCAGTCTGGGATAATTTGCTTTTACTATCTCTGTGTATACTTTGTTCTCCTTTCTTGTATTTTTTTTGTTCAACTTACTCCCTTTTATTTGTGCTAACTGGTCTGGGGTTTATATGGTTTTGTGTCATTCTTCTAACTTTAAAAATATTCTCTTAGCAAATACTAAATTTAATCAGCATGTGTTCTTATTCTGAAGAATATTGAGACTAAAAAAAATCTAAAAGAAGATGGGGCCAGGCGCGGTGGCTCATGCCTGTAATCCCAGCACTTCAGGAGGCTGAGGCGGGTGGATCACCTGAAGTCAGGAGTTTGAGACCAGCCTGGCCAGCGTGGTGAAACCCCGTTTCTACTAAAAACACAAAAATTAGCCAGGCGTGGTGGCGTGTACCTGTAATCCCAGCTACTTGGGAGGCTGAGGCGGGAGTATCGCTTGAACCTGGGAGGCAGAGGTTGCAGTGAGCTGAGATCACGCCATTGCACTCCGTCTCAAAAAAAAAAAAAAAAAAAGAAAAAGAAGATGATGTACCTTTTTTTTTTTTTTAAGAAGACTAGGTTTTTGTAGGTCTACTTTTTATTATAACCACCCTCAAAATTTGTCATTATAGTTCTTTGGCTTTTTTTAAACAAAGATTATTATATTACCAATATAGTCACAAATGTTTTCTTACCATTGCTTTTTATAGTCCATCTTTTAGGGTTCACATGGTTACAAATTTTTCTTCATTTTTTTTCAGCTAAAATATTGTTTCTTTCTCATGTAAATTATCATTTAGTTGAACATAGAATTCAGGTTGACAATTTCTTTATTTTGGAGGTAATATTCATTTGTTTTAAATCTCCATTCTGTTACCCTATTTCTGTCAAGCCAATTGTTATTTCTTTTAGGTGAACTATATTTTCTTTCTAGGAGCTTTAAGGTGATTGTTGTTTCCAGTTCTTTATGTTTGTTTAGTCTTTTGCATTCCTGAGTTTTACTGTGATTTGTTTAGGAGTATGTTTATTTTTATTTATACTGTTCAGAATTTCTGTATGCGAACTTGTATCTTTTATCAATTGTGTGAAATTCTCAGCAATTGTATCTTGAAATTAAGACCTCTCAGTCATTCCCTCCATCCTGCATTCTCTTCTCCCATTCCTGTTAGACAAATATGGAAGCCTCTCAATTTATCTTTCATGTTTCTTGATTTTTCATTTGTGTCTTTATCTTTCCCTTTGCTGTGTGTTTTTCTCTGTGCACATAAAAGAGATTTACCAATGATTGTTTCCAGGCTTAATGAAGTAAATTGACCTGGAATGGTACATTTTAGAAAACTGATATCAGTGTCAGTAAAATATTACTAGCTGGGCAACAAATTAATAAAAAGAAATTTTAAGTCAGATTTTGGCTTATCAGAAATTAAAGGTGACTTTCATAGGAGAGCAATATTTGCAAGCCAAGTGTATGATACAAAGTATCATCTGCTTTTTTTTTTTTTTTTTTTTTTTTTTGAGACAGTCTCACTCTGTTGTCCAGTTTGGAGTTCATTTGCGCCATCTTGGCTTACTATAACCTCCACCTCCCAGGTTCTAGCAATTCTCGTGCCTCAGCCTCCCAAGTAGCTGGGATTACAGACATGCACCACCACGCCTGGCTAATTTTTTATTTTTGGTAGAGATGAGGTTTTGCCATGTTGGCCAGGCTGGTCTCAAACTTCTGACCTCATGTGATCCTCCCTCCTTGGCCTCCTAAAGTGCTGGGATTACAGGCAGGAGCCATCATGCCAGGCCTTATCTGCTTTTTTGTAACTATAAGAGAAAGGGACTCCTGGTTCTTGGAACTCCCCATCTACTTATTTAATCCTTGGAAAAACCCTATGAGGGAGGTACGATTTATGATTCTTACTATGTCCTCATTGTATACATAAGAGAAGTGAGGCACAGAGAGGGTTTTTAATATCCCCAAGGTTACACGGCTGGTAAGTATCATTTCTAGGAATTAAACCCAGATACTTGACTTGAGAGCCCTCATATGTTGTTACACTGCCTCTTGTTTCCTACTGTCTCTGCCATCAGATATCCTTGTAGCAGGGATGCTGCACTTGTGCAGACTGTTCACTGCCCAATGGCCCTGAACTATCATGCCTTTTTGTAGCTGGAATACAGTCCATGTTCTGCTTACCAAGCTGTATGTGGCTGTACCTGTCTGAAGTAGGGCTATTTCTGTAATTTCCTTATATGTCCACATGGGCTAACAGCAGGCTCGTGTCTCATGGCATCTTTGGTCTTCCCCAGTTATGCCATCTCAGGACTATGACCTTCCCCAGAAGGAGCAGGAGAAAATGACCAAGTTTCAGGTAAGTAAAGGATTCCTTACTGTCTTTAAGGTGTGATTTATTTATCAAAGATTAGAGATTTATTTTTTCTCTTTCTTGGAAAGGTTAGTGGAAAACAGATCTTCAGAGCATGTTGTATGCTAACATGTATGTGTTTTGTTTGTTTTAGTTTATCACCTTTACTATTTTACAAAACAGTGTTTGAAAAAATAATAGAAGCTTTAATCAAAAATAATCTACACTACTATCCTACTTATGAACTAGCTTTTTTCATTTTCCCATGTTCCTTTTTCATACACATTTTGCAATACTTGGGTAGATGAAATTTTCAAGTGTGTATTCTCCACTTAATTGCATCACCTGCATTTATGTGATTACATCATAAGCCATTGAATTGCAGTGCCCTTAAAAAACAACAAAAGAAACTATTCCTTATTTAGCCTTCCAGAAATTTTAAGAATTTTACTACTTCAAAGTAAATACAGTGACTTTTTTTTCCCTACACATAAAAACAATTCCATCAAAAGAAATTCTGGTGGAATTCAATATTATTTGTCCTTAAAGTTTTAGGAACTCTGCATTGAAGAGGTTCATGTCTCAGTTTCATGTTGGTTCCCTCAGGTGTTTTGTAAACAGAACATCTAAAGAATGACATGGTGTAATTTTATTAGATGCTTTCAGAGAAGAAGAGCTATATATTTTTTCTTGTTTATGTTTTTATCACTCATTTATTTCTTGTATGACTTTACTTCATCAAAGTAACTACATGTATGTAAGTTTCGGGTCTAGTAGTACTTAGATGTCTTGCCAGCCCTTTCCATCTGTCATTGCATTTTTCAGATGTGAGGATGGAGATGATTTATCTGCAGTTTAAATAGGAAGAAACAGGTTATGGGAACATTTTATAGCTGCCCCAAATTTCCCAGGTAGCTGACTCATTGGACACTGAAGCTTCCAACTATTAGGAATATCTGGTATTCTATTTTCATGTAAAGGTAGACAGAACAAAAGAGTTTTCCATTCACAGATATGAGTGCATATCATAGAAGTACCTGATGTTACCTTTTTATTCTTTTGAGACAGAGTTTCATTCTTGTTACCCAGGCCAGAGAGCAACGGCATGTTCTCAGCCCACTGCAACCTCTGCTTCCCAGGTTCAAGTGATTCTCCTGCCTCAGCCTCCCAAGTAGCTGGGATTACAGGCATGTACCACCATGCCTGGCTAATTTTGTATTTTTATTAGAGACAGGGTTTCACCACGTTGGCCAGGCTGGTCTCGAACTCCTGACCTCAGGTGATCCACCCACTTTGGCCTCCCAAAGTGCCAGGATTATAGGCGTGAACCAGTGCAGCTGACCCTGATGTTACCTTTTGGAGGATAGACCCCAGCAATGCCCCTCATCCAGTTTCCATCTCAATGCCTCTCTCTTTTCTAGTTTTGTCTCTTAGTCATTCCATGAACGTAGATACTCAAGCACAGTTTTTATGTAAGTGTTTTAAATTTCCCTACAGCAAAAGCTATCAGGCAGCAAACCGGTGGCATATACGTAAACATTAGGTAAAGGTCTAATGGCTAAAATTCCTGTTAAGATTAGTAATATAGAGAAAATTCCAACTGGAATATGAGCAAAAGAAATGAGTAGGAGTGTCATAAAGAAAAGAAAGAAACAAATTTATGAAAAAAAAGATGGTCAGTAGTAAATCTGTGAAAATGTTAATAAAATAGCTTTCTATTTATATATTGGTTTTACTTACATTGTCATTGACCTTTTTAGAAAAAGGAACTGAGTCCTATTTAGCCAGGGTCTAGAGATTCAGGAATGCTTGTACTGTTGCATGAAAAGCGAACTGGGAAAACCTTTGGAGAGGAAAATCTTCCATTACATTTCCAAAATTTTTATTTTTTTGTTTTTTGAGATGGAGTCTTGCTCTGTCACCCAGGCTGGAGTGCAGTGGCCGGATCTCAGCTCACTGCAAGCTCTGCCTCCCGGGTTTATGCCATTCTCCTGCCTCAGCTTCCCGAGTAGCTGGGACTACAGGCGCCCGCCACCTCGCCCGGCGAGCTTTTTTTATTTTTTAGTAGAGACGGGGTTTCACCATGTTAGCCAGGATGGTCTCGATCTCCTGACCTCGTGATCTGCCCGTCTCGGCCTCCCAAAATGCTGGGATTACAGGCTTGAGCCACCGCGCCCGGCCCAAAATTTTTAAAGTAAATATTCTGTGACTTTGCAGTTCCTTCTTCTTGACCATGATCTCTGTAAAAGGATCTTTGCAGTATTGGTTAGAATAAAAATCTGTAATTAATTGTACATCATTTGGATTGGTTAAAGATAAATCATCAGTTCCAAGGAATAGTATGTAGTTACAAAATGGGACAAAAGAGATCAGAAAGATATTCGTTGTTTGAATTTATTGAGCACGTATGGTGTGCCAGGCACTTTATGTATGTAATAAAGTGCTTTACATATATTCATTCATCTCATCCTTTCAAACACTTTATGATCTATTTATTTTAATTTTAAACATTTATTTATTTTAAGACAGTGTCTCACCCCTGTCATCCATGCTGGAGTGCGGTGGCGCCATCTTGGCTCACTGCAACCCCCACCTCCCAGGTTCAAGTGATTCTCCTGCCTCAGCCTCCTGAGTGGTTGGGATTACAGATGCACATCACCACACCTGGCTAATGTTTTTGTATTTTTAGTAGAGATGGGGTTTCAGCATCTTGGCCCGGCTGGTCTCAAGCTCCTGGCCTCAAGTGATTTGCCCACCTTGGCCTCCCAAAGTGCTGACATTACAGGTGTGAGCCACTGCGCCTAGCCTGAAAGTGTATTTATTTTTAAAAAGTGAGACAGGTTGAAGTGCAGTGGCACAATCATGGCTCACTGCAGCCTGAAACTCCTGGCCTGAAGTGCTCCTTCTGTGTCAGGCTCATACACCTTATAGTTTAGATACAATGATAAAGAAGAGGAAATTGAGTTAGTGAGAGATTAAGGAATTTGCCCAAGGTCCTATAACTAGTAAAAGGCAAAACCTTGAAATTTGAACCTGGCCAGACTCCAGAGCCAGTGCTTTAAGCAGCTGTGCATCCTGTAGTAGGTGGATGTGACATGTGCCTTGAAAGCACAGGAATAGCTATATACCCGTCCTGGGGGTTGCTGAAGGCCTGTGAGCTTTGCAAACATTAAAAACAACGATAGGGCTTAGGTGGAGTGGCTCACACCTGTAATCACAGCACTTTGGGAGGCCGAGGCGGGCAGATCATTGGAGGTCAGGAGTTTGAAACCAGCCTGGCCAACATGGTGAAACCCCGTCTCTACTAAAGAAATACAAAAATTAGCCGGGCATGGTGGTGGATGCCTGTAATCCCAGCTACTTGGGAGGCTAAAGCAGGAGAATCTCTTGAACCCAGGAGGCGGAGGTTGCAGTGAGCAGAGATCGCGCCACTGCACTCCAGCATGGGTGACAGAGTGAGATTCCGTCTTAAAAAAGAAAAAAACAAAAAACACTGATAAAGTCCAGGCTTTGTGGGGACAGGCGTAGGAGATAGTGAGAGAGGGAAAACTATCACAACTGAAAATGGACAGATCTCTTGGAATCTATAACAATTTTTTTGTAGTGCTCTTTCCTTCTTGATGCCACCCTTCTTCCAGTGGAGGTTGGTTGTAAGATTGAGGTCACATCTGTTTGACGTTGTAGGAGGCTGTGACATTCAAGGATGTGGCTGTAGTCTTCTCCAGGGAGGAACTGCGACTGCTGGATCTTACCCAGAGGAAGCTGTACCGAGATGTCATGGTGGAGAACTTCAAGAACTTGGTTGCAGTGGGTGAGGACAGGCACTGTCTGACCCTGAATTTCAACTCCCTTGAGAATCTCTTTGCTCTCAGGTGTTCAAGGGTTTAAACCTTTTAAAACAGTTCCTTGCTCTTGAAGACGAAAGGTCTTTTAATCTCTGGGAAAACAGCATAGGTTTTTCCAGTCTTTCTGTTCAGGCAAAATTCTGTCCTTTTAAATTGCTGGTTCTCAACCACAGGTGATTTCGCCCCCAGAAGATATTTGGCAATGTCTGGAAATGGTTGTTACACCTGACGGAGGGGTGCTATTGGCATCTTGTGGGTAGTAGCCAGGAATTCTGCTAAATCTCCTACAGTGCACAGGACAGTGCTCCCAACAGAGAATTGACCAGTCCAAAATAGTGCCGCGGTTGCAAAACCCTGTTTTAAATGAACCACAAATGGACAATTTAGCTTCTATGCTTTATCTTTCAAACACCTTGTGTTTCAAATGAAACCCATCAATACATTAACTTAGTGCATTATATTGGCTTTTTTTTTTTCAGTGAAATAAAACAGATAAGGATAGAAAATATCAGAGTTCCTTATCAGGAACAGCTCACATTGCATCAAAAACTGTGACAATTTTCAGTGAATGGTGTGAGATACAGTGTTGCAAATGTGATGAAAACAGACATTGGCTAAGTATAACTTGAGATATATATATATACACACACACATATATATGTGTATGAACTAGGCCACAACCTAAATTTCTTATTATAGTTCATGATCTAAAAACATCTTAAAATAAATCACTCTAGAGGCCGGGCATGGTGGCTTATGCCTTTAATTGCCGCAATATGGGAGGCCAGGGTGGGTGGATCACTTGAAGTCAGGAGTTCGAGACCAGCCTGGCCAACATGGTGAAACCCCATCTCTACTAAAAATGCTAAAATTGGCCAGGTATAGTGGCAGGTGCCTGTAATCCCAGCTACTCGGGAGGCTGAGGCAGGAGAATTGCTTGAACCCTGAAGGCAGAGGTTGCAGTGAGCCGAGATTGTGTCACTGTACTTTAGCTTGGGCGATAGAGTGAGACTCTGTCTCAAAATAAAAAATAAATAAAATAAGTAATAAAATATCACTCTAGAGGTTGTGAGGCTTATATGGTTCAGACAAAAATGTATTTTAGTTGTGTGTTCATCTTAAATACATATAAATCTACATTTTCATAGGGCATCTTCCCTTCCAACCAGATATGGTATCCCAATTGGAAGCAGAAGAAAAGCTTTGGATGATGGAAACAGAAACCCAAAGAAGTAGGTATTCTGGTGAGAACCCTGTGTCTGTTCTTTCAGGTACTGGTTAGTCTGCATCTTACCATGTCCATTACCTCCCTGGTCCGAATGTGGTCATCTTTCACCTGGATTATAACAACAGCTTCCATGCTGGTCTCCCCACCTCCTCCCTTGTGCTCCTACAGTTTACTTTCTAAATGTTAGCCAGAGTGGTTATTTTTTTAAATATCTTTATTTTTTGAGACAGGGTCTCACCCTGTCACCCAAGCAGGAGTGCAGCAGCATGACTGTAGCTCACTGCAGCCTCAACCTCCTAATTTCAAGTGGACCTCCCGCCTCAGCCTCTTAAGTAGCTAGGACTGTAGGTGTATATCATGACACCTGGCTAATTTTTTATTTTTTGTAGAGATGAGGTCTTGCTGTGTTGCCCAGGCTGGTCTCAAACTCCTGGACTCAAGCATTCTTCCCACCTCAGCCTCCCAAAGTGCTGGGATTATAGATGTGAGCTGCCGCACCTGGCCCAGAATGGTTCTTTAAAGAACACATTAGATTATGTCATTCCTCTGCTCAGAAGCCTTCACAACCTTCCCATTTCACTCAAAGTCCTTGTACTGAACTGCAAGACCCTTCCTGGTCAGATTTCACCAAGTTTCTCTTTGATCTTCCATTCCTTTCCCTTTGCTTAGATCATCTCAGCCATGCTGGCCGCCCTTGGAATATTTGTTAAACATACCAAGTTCCCTTCTGTTCCATGGCTTCTAACTAGCTGTCCTCATTGCCTTGGTGGAGAGTCTCCCCAGCACCTTACTTATTGCACTCAAGTCATTGCTCAAATGTTATATCATTAGAGAGGTCTTCTATGTTGAAATTTACCATTTTAATTTAAAATACCATCTTCTTTCCATTTTCCATCCCCTTACCTTTCCTTTCTCTCTTCTTTGCTTTCTCTTTAATTTGCGTATTCCTCAGGTCTGCTTACTTAAAAATTAAAAGTAAGCTGGGTATGGTGGTGCACACCTGTAATCCTGGCTACGTGGGAGGCTGAAGTGGGAGGATCACTTGAGCTGAAGAGTTCCAGACCAACCTGGGCAACACAATGAGACTCCATCTCTACAAAAAAATAAAAAAATATTAGCCAGGCATGTTAGCATACACCTGTAGTCCCAGCTACTTGGGAGGCTGAGGCAAGAGGATCAAGTGAGCCCAGGAATTTGAAACCAACCTGGACAACATAATGAGACCTTGTCTCACACACAAAGTTAAAAATAAAAATTAGGTATTCCTAGATGATGTGATTTTTTTTTTTTTTTTTTTTTTTAAGACCGAGTCTTGCTCTGTCACCCAGGCTAGAGTGCAGTGGCGCCATCTTGGCTCACTGCAACCTCCGCCTCCCAGGTTCAAACGATTCTCCTGCCTCAGCCTCCCAAGTTGCTGGGATTACAAGTGACCACCACCACGCCCAACTAATTTTCATATTTTTAGTAGAGATGGGGTTTCACCATGTTGGCCAGGCTGGTCTCGAACTTCTGATCTCCTGATCCACCCACTTTGACCTCCCAAAGTGCTGGGATTACTGGCGTGAGACACCGCGAATGATGTAAATTTATATGCTTTCCCCACCCCAAAAACAAAACAAGGAAGCTTATCTATTAACATGATAGACTAGACTCTGAACTCTCTGAGTAGTTGATGGATATAATTCATCATCTTTGGTTCATCTCCCTTTTTAGGTCTACATGCTGCTTCGTGTTTGATGTGTTTAGGAATGTTAGATACTTGCTTCACTTTAGTGGGTCTCATTTTCATATGCAAACTTAACCTCGGGAATTATCCTAGGTATTGTTACTTTTCATTTTTGCATAATAAACAAAGTCCTTCTTTTACCAAATCTTGTAGCATTTTCTGCCACCTGATATCAAAGGTTTTTCTTGGATACCTTCAACATGTTTCAGGATTTTGCAACCATGCTCCGTGTACAAGTAATATTCTGAAACATTCTTCATTAGTCAGAGGAACACATGTTAAAGGGCTTCCCCTGCCTCCTCACCCCCGCTCCCCGAGATGTAGTCTGGCTGTGTCACCTAGGCTGGAGTGCAGTGGTGTGATCTTGGCTCACTGCAACCTTTGCCTCCTGGGTTCAAGCAATTCTCCTACTTCAGCCTCCTGAGTAGCTGGGCTTACAGGCACCTGCCACCACGCCTGGCTTGTTTTTGTATTTTTAGTAGAGATGGGGTTTCACCATGTTGGCCAGGCTGATCTCGAACTCCTGACCTCGTGGTCTGCCTGTCTCAGCCTCCCAAAGTGCTGGGATTACAGGCATGAACCACCATGCCCAGCCAAAGGGTTTATTTTTATAAGAATTATTAACAAAAAACTTAAAGAGAATGGAGACAAGTAGACATCACATCCCTTTTACTCTGAGAATTAACTCATAGACTGAGAGCACAGCAGTGTGATTAATTATTTGGGAACACTGTCTTCTAGTGGATGTCTAACATAACTCGTAATTTCTAAGACATTTTTGGATATGTAAATATTCAAACCTACTAACCTCAGAAGATAAAAGCTATTCACAGCTGTTGGAATGTGTAACTACACTATCAAAAATTATCAATGGCAATTGGCAGGTATTACAGTTCATCAGTTTCCTTGTATCAGTATCAAGTTGGCTTTACTCATTGGTGAAAACTGCCTTATCCATACAGCTGACTTCCCACTTTCCCATTTCCCCTTCCCTCTAATACCCAAACAGTTATATAACTTACATACAGTAGTTCTTCAGCAGTTTTGAATTGGACATTTCCAGAAGTCCAAAGGCACTGACATACCTGTGGAGTTGAGGTGAGTCCTGATTAGGCAAAGAAAATACCAGAATTTCTAAATTGGTTTTCCAGTGTAATTTGCATCCACATACATTAATCTTAGCTTCCACCACAAGCCATGTGAGAAGCACTTTACATGTTGCGGTGACTTCTGGTACCAAACACCTGAAGTTAGTCTGGACTTTCAGAGTAAGGGCATAGTCTTCCACAAGACTGCTCTCTATACCAGCTCTAAGTTTAGGGATTCCCAGATAATTTTGCTCACCGCTGACCAAGTAGCTACAAATTTGGGAGTTCCATGATAATTTGTTAGAATGACTAACAGAATTCGGGAAGGTGCTGGACTTAAGAGTTTTTTTTTTTTTTTTTTTTTTTTTTGAGACGGAATCTCGCTCTGTCACCCAGGCTGGAGTACAGTGACACGATCCTGGCTCACTACAGCTCCGCCTCCCAGGTTCTCGCCATTCTCCTGCCTCAGCCTCCCGGGTAGCTGGGACTACAGGTGCCCGCCACCACACCTGGCTAATTTTTTGTATTTTTTAGTAGAGACGGGGTTTCACCGTGTTAGCCAGGATGGTCTCAATCTCCTGACCTCGTGATCTGCCCACCTCGGCCTCCCAAAATTGCTGGGATTACAGGCGTGAGTCACTGCACCCGGCCTGGACTTACAGTTTTATTATAGCAAAAAAGATACACATTGGAACCAGCAAAAGGGAGAGATGTATAGGGTGAAATCTGGGACGGTTCCCTTTTCCCTTTTATAAGGACTTGTGATTACTTCAGGCTCATTGGATAATCTAGGATAATCTCCTTAAGAGCTTTCGTTTAATCATATCTATAAATTGCTTTTTAAAAAAATTTTTGTAGACAGGGTCTTGCTCTGTCGTCCAGGCTGAAGTGCAGTGGCGCAATCTTGGCTCACTGCAACCTCCGCCTTCTGGGATCAAGCGATTCTCACGTCTTAGCTTCCCTAGTAGCTTAGAGGTGCCCGCCACCACGCCAGGCTAATTGTTTTTGTATTTTTTTTTAGTGGAGACGGGGTTTCACCATGTTGTCCAGGCTGGTTTCGAACTCCTGACCTCAAGTGATCCACCTGCCTCAGCCTCCCAAAGTGCTGGGATTATAGGTGTGAGCCGCCTGGCTTGTAAATTCCTTTTTGCCATAACATTAACTATTCGCAGGTTTGAGCGTTCAGGATGTGGACGTCTCTTGGGGGTCGTGTGTCATTACTCATCCTGCCATATCCAGAAATGTGTAGATACCTGTCAATATTTTTTTTCAGTTTGTATTATTAGAATATAACATTTCATTTAGGCAAATTACTTGATTAGGACTTGGTAAACCACCCCCGAAACATTTTAAGCCGAAGTCTTTCATACGTTTCTAACCATGACCTTCAACATAAGTATAATTTTATATCTTGACTAAGCATAAATATGTTTGTATTTATGTGTATGTTTACAAACTAAAACAAGTATTTCCTGTAGTGGTACTCTTATTGCTTTTAACACACTAAGCATGTTCTTATTCTGGTTTTTTTTTTTTGGTCACAAGTTATATACTTGGTTTCATGGTGCACTAATGCATCGCAGCAATTTGAAAACCCTTGTTACAGTGGGGATAAAGCAATGAAGAAAACAAAATGCGTGTTTTTTCATGACTATTACATTCTAGTGGGTCTAAAGAGACAAAGGAAAAAAAAAAGAAAGTATATAGTAAATCAAATAATAAGTACTGTGGGGAAAAGTCAGGCAGGGTCATCGAACTGGGAAGAGTCGAAGGTGTATGGCAGGCCAGGTGTGGTGGCTCAGCCTGTAATCCCAGCACTTTGGGAGGCCGAGGTGGGCAGATCACTTGAGGTCAGGAGTTCGAGACCAGCCTGGCCAGCATGGCAAAACCCCATCTCTACTAAAAATACAAAAATTGACTGAGTGTAGTGGCATGCTCTACATGTGGCAGTAATCCCTGCTACCTGGGAGGCCGAGGAAGAGAATCTCTTGAACCTGGGAGGTGGAGGTTACAGTGAGCTGAGATTGCACCACTGCACTCCAGCCTGGGCGACAGAGCGAGACTCTGTTTAAAAAAAAAAAAAAAAAGGTGTGTGGTGGTACTGTTGATTTATTTTTAGATCGTGTGTTATGGAAGGCATCATGGATAGAGTAACATGTAATATGTGAGCAGAGACCTGACAGGAACAAGAGAACAAGCAAGGCTCCCTGCTTTCTGGGAGGAAGTTTCCCAGCTGAACATACCTCTCCCTCTCTCCGTCTTCTGTGTTGGCTTTGAGAGTTTGCATTATGCTCTATTTCTTTCCTCTCCGAAGTTCTCTCCTAGTTACACAAGATTAACTTTCCCTTTTCCACTTGTCCAGAGACCTGGATTTCTACCAGGTTTTAGAACAATGATCTTATTCCAACTGCCTTCCCAAATTTCCTGTTGGATAATAGTTTCTAACAGGATCTAAAATACTATTTTATGCCTACAGTCTGAACTTTTCTAACCTAACTGGTTATTAGAATCCCACTTGTCATAAGCCTACTGAGGAAGAGGTGAGTAGGCTATTAACTGATGTTATTGTAGGTCACAATGTGGATTGTCTTTTTGTTGCCCTGCAGCTACCTGATTTTAGCTTTTAGCTCCCATATTGAACTGTTAGACTTACGGTTCTAAATGGATCATGTTTATACTTAGTGAATGGGAGCCTGTTGACCCCATTCTTTGTTTACACCTGTATGAAAAACATGACAAAAGAATACACGATGCTGTAAGGACAAGGTCACTTTTTCCCTGGTTTATCAAGGCTTTCTTCCATGACCTAAGTGTGAAATTCTGATATTTCTGAAGAAAGCATTTACTGCCCTCATCTCTAAATACTGCCTTTTTTTTTTTTTTATAGGCAGCAAGCATCAAAATAAGATGGAGACACTCCAAAAATTTGCGTTAAAATACCTTTCAAATCAAGAGCTATCCTGCTGGCAAATCTGGAAACAGGTTGCAAGGGAATTAACCAGGTGTCTTCAGGGGAAGAGTTCCCAGTTACTACAAGGTGACTCTATTCAGGTTTCTGAAAATGAGAACAATATAATGAACCCTAAAGGGATTTATATTGAAAATCAAGAGTTTTCATTTTGGAGAACCCAGCATTCTTGCAGGATTATATATCTGAGTGAGTCACAGATTCAGAGTAGAGGTAAGCAAATTGATGTGAAAAATAACCTGCATATACATGAAGACTTCATGAAGAAGTCACCATTTCATGAGCATATTAAAACTGACACAGAACCAAAACCCTGCAAAGGTAATGAATATGGCAAAATCATTAGTGATGGCACCAATCAGAAATTACCCTTAGGAGAGAAACCCCATCCATGTGGTGAGTGTGGAAGGGGCTTCAGTTATAGCCCAGGGCTTCCCCTTCATCAGAATGTTCACACAGGAGAAAAATGCCTCCGTCAAAGCTCACATCTGCAAACTCTTCAGAGAATTCACCCAGGAGAGAAACTCAATAGATGTCATGAATCTGGTGATTGCTTCAATAAGAGCTCTTTTCATTCTTACCAATCTAATCATACAGGAGAAAAGTCCTATAGATGCGACAGTTGCGGCAAAGGATTCAGTAGCAGCACGGGTCTTATCATTCATTACAGAACTCATACTGGAGAGAAACCCTATAAATGTGAGGAATGTGGTAAATGCTTCAGTCAAAGTTCAAATTTTCAGTGCCATCAGAGAGTCCACACTGAAGAAAAACCATACAAATGCGAAGAGTGTGGTAAGGGCTTCGGTTGGAGTGTTAATCTCCGTGTTCACCAGAGGGTCCACAGAGGTGAGAAACCCTATAAATGTGAGGAGTGTGGTAAGGGCTTCACTCAGGCTGCACATTTTCACATCCATCAGAGAGTGCACACTGGAGAGAAACCCTACAAATGTGATGTGTGTGGTAAGGGCTTCAGCCACAATTCACCATTAATATGCCATCGGAGAGTCCACACAGGAGAGAAGCCATACAAGTGTGAGGCGTGTGGGAAAGGCTTTACCCGTAATACAGATCTGCATATTCATTTCAGAGTTCACACGGGAGAGAAACCCTATAAATGTAAGGAGTGTGGTAAGGGCTTCAGTCAGGCTTCAAATCTTCAAGTCCATCAAAATGTCCACACTGGGGAGAAACGATTCAAATGTGAAACGTGTGGGAAGGGCTTCAGTCAGTCCTCAAAGCTTCAAACCCATCAGAGAGTCCACACTGGAGAGAAACCATACAGATGTGATGTGTGTGGTAAGGATTTCAGTTATAGTTCAAATCTTAAACTACACCAAGTAATTCACACTGGAGAAAAACCATATAAATGTGACGAATGCGGGAAGGGCTTCAGTTGGAGATCAAATCTTCATGCGCATCAAAGAGTTCACTCAGGAGAGAAACCCTACAAATGTGAGCAGTGTGATAAGAGCTTCAGTCAGGCCATCGATTTCCGGGTACATCAGAGAGTCCATACTGGAGAGAAGCCATACAAATGTGGTGTCTGTGGTAAGGGCTTCAGTCAGTCCTCTGGTCTTCAATCCCATCAGAGAGTCCACACGGGGGAAAAGCCATACAAATGTGATGTGTGTGGAAAGGGCTTTAGATACAGTTCGCAGTTTATATACCATCAGAGAGGCCACACTGGAGAAAAACCTTACAAATGTGAAGAGTGTGGGAAAGGCTTTGGTAGGAGCTTGAATCTTCGCCATCATCAGAGGGTCCACACAGGAGAGAAACCCCACATATGTGAGGAGTGTGGTAAGGCCTTCAGTCTCCCCTCAAATCTTCGAGTCCACCTGGGTGTTCACACCAGGGAAAAACTCTTTAAATGTGAAGAGTGTGGTAAAGGCTTCAGTCAGAGTGCACGTCTTCAAGCCCATCAGAGAGTCCACACTGGAGAAAAACCATACAAATGTGACATATGTGATAAGGACTTCCGTCACCGTTCACGTCTTACATATCATCAGAAAGTCCATACTGGCAAAAAGCTTTAGAAATGAGAAGTGTGTTACCAACTTTTGTCTGAATGGACCTTTTCAAGTTTTTGGAGAGTGCATGCTGATGGTAAACCCTATAAAAGTATTGAGAGTGGAAGGGGGTTTATTCACGCTTGGAATCTTTCTAACAAATCCATCAAGATGATGACACAGAACCATGAACAGGAATAGAACTCGTATTTAGGGGAAAAATGGGGCTTGTTGCTCTCTTGGTAAGATCTAGTTAATATAAATGATCACCTTTCAATGTGAATATATGCCTGAAGATAATGTGTGGAAGGATATTTGCCATATGCTAACTGGTTTTTTGGCCAGGGAGAGTTTTATTATTCCTTTTAATTTTCATTTTATACCTACAGTGATCATTATTTTCATGAAAGCTGTAAAGCTATGAATAATGAATAAAATTACTGACTAAAAATCTTCTGTAACTAAGGAGTCATAATATGATTATTTTATATGGTACATAGATTTAAAATTAAGGAATATATCCCCAGGCATGAGTCTTTGATCTTCAGAAGTAAATATATGTCTGCCATAGAGGTATATTAAAGGATAGTATGGCCGGGCATGGTGGCTCATGCCTGTAATCACAGCACTTTGGGAGGCCAGGGCGGGTGGATCATGATCTCTTGGTCAGGAGATCAAGACCATCCTGGCTAATATGGTGAAACCCCGTCTCTACTAAAAATACAAAAAAATTGGCCAGGCGTGGTGGCACGTGCCTATAGTCCCAGCTACTTGGGACGATGAGGCAGGACAATCGCTTGAACCCGGGAGGTGGAGGTTGCAGTGGGCCAAGATCACGCCATTGCACTCCAGCCTGGTGACAGAGTGAGACTGCGTCCCAAATAAATAAACAAATAAAGGATAGTCAGTGCATCATTGTTTTAATAGCAAACAGAAGTAGTTGGATTGCCAAAGTATTTTGTGCTTTACCAATCCAGCAGCACACTATGCAGACATCAAATGGGAAAAGGTAAATTTTTAGCTGTGGATGTTGGAAGATGTTCAGAGTATATTAACTTGAAAAAAAAAATGTGAGATTGTTATGTGATCCTATTTTGTAAAAACGCATAGATGAATAAGTATTTACTTATAGTTCTCTCTAAATAATGGGATTTTACTTTATGTATATTTTTATATTTCTTTAAACTTATTTTGAAATAATTTAAAACTTTCAGAAAAATTATAGAAATTATATAAAAGCTCCCATATACTCTTTGCCCAGATTCACCAGTTGTTAACATGTTTGAATTATTCTCTCAATAAGTATGAGCATATATATATATACCCATACTTATACATGTTATATGCATTTATACATAAAGTTTTGCCATATGAATATGTTATATCCTTCTCCCTACACTAAATACTTAAGTGTGCTTTCCTAAGAACAAGGATATCTACTTAGCTTTAATACAACATTCCAGTGATTTATTTACTTAGAGACAGGGTCTCATTCTGTTGTCCAGGCTGAGTGCAGGGGGATGATTATAGCTCACCCCGGCCTTGAACTCTTGGGCTCAAGCGATCCTCTCCACTCAGCCTTTCAAGTAGCTGGGACTGCAGGCGTTGACCACCATGCCCACCTAATTTTAAAGATTTTTGTAGAGATGGGCTCTCGCTATGTTGTCTAAACTGGTGTCGAGCTCTTGGACTTAAGTGATCCTTCCACCTCAGCCTTGCAAAATGCTAGAATTATGGGCATGAGCCACTGCACCCAGAAAGAAAATTTACTATTGATACATAACACTATGTAACCTACAGACCTTATTTAAATCTTACAGTTATCCCAATAATATATTTATTGGTTTTCTGCTCGAGAGTCAAAGATTACACATTGCATTTAGACTGCTTTAATCTGAATTGCTACCTCTTTCATTGTTTTTAATGACCTTGATATTCTTGAGATTATTTTGTAGACTGTCTCTTAATTTGGATTTGCCTGAGGTTTCCTTACAATTGGATTTGAATTACATTTTTTTCCCTGAGGACTCTAAGTGGTGTGCAGCACATCAGGAAACACGGTATGTTTGTACCTTTATAGGTGATGTTAACTTGGAACACTTGATTGGGGAGGGCTGTGCTGGGTTTTTCCACTGTGAAATTACTACTTTTTTCTTTGTAATTAATAATTACAAAGGCAACTTGTGGGGAGACACTTCCTGACTCTATAAATAGCTTGTTTTTCGTAAAATTTCCTCCACTAGTTTAAGCATTCTCTACGTCTGGCCTAAATCAGTAATTGCTCTGATGGTGTAGAAGGGTGATATATTCAACCTTCATCATTCCTCCAACACTTGTTAGATTGTTGTTCTACTCTAAGGAAGTTTCCCTTCTGTCCTGTTTGCCCGTCATGTATTTTTAAATAAATTTGAGCACATCTACACTATACAATATTCCAAGCTCATCTTGTATTGTTCCTGCCCCATCCATGGAATTTGCTGTTTGAGAACTCAGATTCTTCTGATTGGGGGATGGTGGTTAAACATCAAGACCTGGGTAATAGCTGTAATAGATGTGCCTTCCCCCCCACCCCCCCACTAGGGGATGAAGGAGGGGAAAGAGGTATATAGACAGGAAGAGAAGTAGAAAGGTAGAAAGAATTAAGGATGAGTTCCTGCTTTTATCTCCAGTTCTTAATATCATAGTGTTTGGGTTTTTTTTCTAGCCTTACCCCTATTCTGTGTTGCATCTTCATTCTTCAAGAATCAGATATTTGTCTCCCAGTATCATTCATATATTTACTGGGGAATGTGGACATGCATCCAACTAGAACTTGGGGGTTCTGTCTTTTGGAGAGAATGGGAGTATTGGATGACTGATGCCAGAGATGATTTTTGAATGGCATAGTCTCCCAAACATTACAATTTTTCGCATTCTCAGGGTATTGACCCTTTAAACCAAATAAAATGTTCCCGTAGGATCATGAAGAAAAGTATCTGATAGAAATATCCAAAGATATATATATATTCAGATGAGAGCCTTCCAGTCAATGTTTCCTTGCAGGTACTAGCACAGTTAATGTTAAGGAATGGTTTCTTGTGAACTGTTGCAGAGCTCTCCTAGCCTGGGAGTGTCACTGATGCCACTGATTAACATTGCTTTATTTACCTCTCATTCTCTTCTTAACCTTCTCAGAGGTAGTTTGACAAAGTCTCAAACCACATCCCTCTACTGCTTCTTGAGAGGACCAAGGCATTCTAGGAGAAACTAGTGTTAAAGAGACCAAGTCAAAAGGTTGGTAACAAAGTAGTATAGTATAATAGCAGACTCTCAGCCAGGCACAGTGGTTCACACCTATAGTCTCAACTACTCAAGAGGCTGAGGCGGGAGGATCACTTGAGCCCAGGAGTTTGAAACTGCAGTGAGCTATGATTGCACCACTGCATTCCAGCCTGGGTGACGGTGAGACCCCATCTTGAAAAAGCTGGCTGGGTGCAGTGGCTGCCGCCTTTAATCCCAGCACTTTGGCTGGCCAAAGTGGGTGGATCACCTGAGGTTAGGAGTTCCAGACCAGTCTGGCCAACACGGTAAAACCCTGTCTCTACTAAAAATACAAAAAGTTAGCCAGGCGTGGTGGTGGGCGCCTGTAATCCCAGCTATTCGGCTGAGGCAGGAGAATTGCTTATACCTAGGAGGTGGATGTTGTAGTGAGCTGAGATCGCGCCATTGCACTCCAGCCTGGGCAACAAGAGTGAAACTCCATCTCAAAAAAAAAAAGGAAAAAAAGAAAAAGCCAACCCTGGAATTAGACTTTCTTGTTCAGTGCAGCCATTTGCTAGTTGTGTAACTGCAGACAAAATGCTTAACCTCTCTATTCCTCAATTTGCTTGTGTCGTCAATGTTTGAGGATAATATCTTTTAGTTCTGTGCTAAGGGTTAAAACTATATGCCTGGCATATAGTAAGATCTGTATAGTGTTAACTATTATTTTCAACATAGATGTCACTATTACTAGATATCTGCTAACTCATACTAGAAATTTCTAAACAAGGGATCAGTAAACTATAGCCTGCTGGCCAAATCTAGCCTGTGTTCTCTTTTTGTACAACACGAGAGCTGAGATTTTAAATGTTTAAAGAGTTATAAGAAAAAAAAAAGAATATGCTACAGAGACCATCCGTGGCCCACAAGACCCAAAACATTACTGTCTGGCCCTTTTTAGGAAGTTTGCCATTCCTTGGTCTAAGCAAATTTTAGTTTCTCGGAAGCCTTGCTTCTGAGATACATACGTACTAAAGATATGTATGATCTCAATTCAGCACTTCTCAAGTCTTTTAGGTTTAAAAAAATGCTCAAATTGACATAAGAAAACACAAGCATATTTTTTACAGAAAATTAGGACCATGTATGAAGCAATGTGCTGTGTGTCGAATGTGTAGTTAATCTGCAGTTCTATGAATAAATGTTATGTTTGTATTTTTTTTTTGTAAGTAAATTTAGGTTTTACAGGTTTAAGTACCTTCCCTAAGTCAGTCAGTAGTAAATGCCACAACCACAGTTTGAACTCAGGTCTATCTTGCTGACTTCAAAGCTACTCTTAAATGCTGTTTGCATAAATTACATTGCAAGGCCAGAACCCCTAAGTTTACATTCTGTAGAGCATGCATCCCATTTCACATGAATAAAGTACAAATGTAAGAATGGAATATCCTTCAAAAAGTACCAGATTTGCCTAGGAAGTCTTTTGCTCCATTTCGACTCAGGCTTTTCCTATAATAAGTCAACAATCTAAGGCAAGCTTGTCTAACTTGCAGTCCAGGACAGCTTTGAAAGTGGCCCAACACAAATTCATAAGCTTTCTAAAACATGAGATTTTTTTTTTTGAAAAATTTTAGAGCTCATCAGTTGTTTTATGTGTGACCCAAGACAGTTCTTCTAGTGTGGCCCAGGGAAGCCAAAAGATTGGACACCCCCATCTAAGAGATATGTTTTATATTTTCTACTTCCTTGATTACATTTCTGACCTTGTTGATGCCATTTTAAAATATTTCTTCTTGTTTGATGATTGAAAATCCAATACTGAAAAATTAACTCAAATGTTGAAAAAGCCATGTTTGAAACTTTAACCTAGTAGCTGTAACCTAACCGAATGTACCTCTTCCAACTATAATTTTGCAGTCCACTTGAGGAAGGAATCCTTTTTAGGACTTATCTGAAACTATTTACTTGGTAGTTCCTCCACAAAATCAGGTTTATTTAAAAATATGCAGCTTTTGCCAGGCATGGTGGCTCATGCCTGTAATCCCAGCACTCTCAGAGGCTGAGGCAGGAGAATGGCTTGAGCCCCGGAGTTCAAGAGCAACATGGGCAACACAGTGAGACCCCATCTCTACAAAAAAATCAAAAAATTAGCCGGGCATGGTGTCATGTACCTGTAGTCCCAGCTACAGGCTGAGTGGCTGAAGTTGGAGGATTGCTAGAGCCCAGGTGGTTGAGGCTGTAGTGAGTTGTGATGTTGCACTGCACTCCAGCTTGGGGCCCTGACTCAGAGATAATAATCATCTTAAAACTGCAGGTTTTAGGATAGCCATTTACTTGAAAATTGTAAGTTGGAGAGCCCTTCAGCGATTTATACCCATATTTCTCTTCTCTTTTTCCCTCCCCCTTTTAAGTTTTGAGGTATAATTAACATACAATAAGCTGTACGTATTTAAAGTGTTCGATTTTTAAAGTTTTAGTATGTATATCTTTGAAACCATCACCACAATCAAGATAGCAAAAATATCCATCATTCTTCAAAGTCACCTCATATCGCCCTTTTAATCTCCATTCTGCTCCTCCCCAATCCCCGAGCAACCACTGATTTGCTTTCTGTCTCTGTAGAGTAGTTTGCATTTCCTACTATTCTAACAAATGAAAACCATACAGTATATACTCTTTTTTTCCCTAACTTCTGGCAGAAAGAGATTCATCCTTGTGGTCTGTATAGAATTAATTCTTCATTACTGATCATTACTGTAATTGTGTAGATATACCACAATTTTTTTTTTAATCCATCTGTTGATGGGGATTTGAGTTGTTTTCAAACTTGGCTATTATAAATGCTATGACATGCTGTCAACACTTGTTTGTGTACAAGTGTTTGCATGGAGATATGTATAGTCCAGAAAAAAAAAAAATATATATATATATATATATACACACACACCATATATAACTCTAGGCTATATATTTTATCTTGGATAAATAGCTAGGAGTTGGATAACTGGATCATATGGTAAGTATATGTGTGAATTTTATTGTATTTTTAATTTAGTATTTTTATTTATCACAGTTATACAAATTTGGAGGAGTACATGTGGTATTTCAGTACATGTGTACAATGTGTAATGATCAAATTGGTGTAGTTGGGATGCCCATCACCCCAAACATTGTGTTTAACTTTTTTTTTTTTTTTTGAGATGGAGTCTCACTCTGTTGCCCAGGCTGGAGTGCAGTGGTGTGGCAACCTCTGCCTGCTGGGTTCAAGCAGTTATCCTGCCTCAGCCTCCCAAGTAGCTGGAACTACAGGCATGCGGCACCATGCCTGGCTAATTTTTTGTATTTTTAGTAGAGACGGGGTATCACTGTGCTGGCCAGGCTAGTCTCGAACTCCAGACCTTGTGATCCACCTGCCTTGGCCTCCCAAAGTGCTGGGATTAGCCACCGCGCCCGGCCATGTTTAACTTTTTAAGGAATTTCCACTTCTTTTCCAAAGTGGATGTGCTGTTTTATGTTTTCACCAGCAGTGTACATGTTTTCTTCACATTTTCATCAAAATGTATAATGGTCGGTCTCTTTTAATTTTAGCTATTCTACCCTAGTAGTATCTTACTGTGTTTTTAATTTGCATTTTTCTAAACATGGTTTTCATGTGCTGATTTTCCACTATCATATCTTTGGTAAAGTCTATTTAAATACTTTGCCCATTTTTTTTTTTTTATTGGGTTACTTGTTTTCTTATTGAGTTTTATGGGTTCTTTGTATATTATTGATACAAGTGCTTTATCAGGTATGTGATTTGCAAAATTTTTTCACTCTGTGGTTAGCAGAAGTTTAAAATGTTTGTGAAGTCTAATTTATCATAATTTTCTTTGATGTATCATGCTTTTGGTGTCATATCTAAGAAACCTTTGCCTAATCCAAGGTCTCAAAGACTTTCTCCTATGTTTTCTTCTAATTTTATAAGTTTAGGTTTTACATACAGATGTATGGTCCATTTTTAATACTTGCATATAATATAAAACATGTTTATTCATCTTAAAACTATAGATGTCCAGTTATGCCAACACCATTTATTGAAAAAATGATCTTTTCTCCATTGAATCGACTTTGTATCTTTGTGAAAAATCAATTGACCATATACGAGTGGGCCTATTTCTGAACTCTCTATTCTTGCTCGTTGATCTTTATGTCTGTTCACCATACACAGCCAGTTGTTCTTGATTAATAACATAACTTTCTAGTAACTCTCTCTAAATCAGGTAGCACGAATCTTCCAACTTTGCTTTTTCAAAATTGCTTTAGCTATTCTAGTTCTTTTGCTTTATCGTGTAAGTTGTAGAACCATCTTGTTGATTCTTTTAAAGAATATTTGCAGGGCTTTTAATGGGAAGCGTGTTGGAAGATTTGACTTCTTTAGTCTTCCAATCAGTGAACATGGTATGTCTCTTCTCTTATTTAGGTCTTTTATTTCATCATTGATTTGTATTTTTCAGTACACAGATACTGCCTATGTTTTGTTAGACTTGTACTTTAAAAATTCCTGAAAATTTTGTTCTATTGTAAGTGTCTATTTGTTCATAATAGTATATAGAAATGCAACTTATTTATATTAACATTGTATGTTAACATTGCATCTCAGGACCTTTTGAAACTGATTTATTAGTTCTGGTAATGTTTTCATTCTTTATACATAATCATGTTGTATGCAAATGGAGACAGTTATTTCTTCTTTTCCAATACGGTTTTTGTTTCTTTGCTTGTTTCCCTAAGAGCTTTTTCTGCATCTACTAAGATGATTGAAGAGTTTTCCTTCTTTAGTCTATTAATATGGTGAATTACATTCATTTTAAAATGTAAAAACATTGCATTCCTGAGATAAACCAATTAATCATGGTGCAGTATTCTTTTCATATATTCTGCTTGCTGGTAATTGTTGAGGAATTTTGTGTCTGTGTTTATGAGGAATATTGATCTGTTGTCTTCATGCATTTTTCTAATTTTGGTAACAAGATAATGCTAGCCTTATAAAATGGGAAGTATTTTTCTCCTCTTTGTTTTCTTCTTTTTCCTCAAAATGTTTGTGTAGTATTGGTAGTTTCTTTTCCCTTAAATGTTTGATACATATAAGAGGCCTAGTGGTGGTGTTTCTGGAGGTGTTTTAACTTGAATTCAATGTCATTAATAGGTATAGGAATATTCAAGATGTCTATTCTTGGATGAATTTTGGTAGGTTTTCTTTTTTAAATTGTCTGTTTCATCTAGATTGTCACGTATGGCATAAAGTTTTTCATAATATTTCTTTATTTTCATTTTAATGTCATTAGGATCTGGTGTGTGTGTGTGTGTCTCCCAGGCTGGAGTGCAGTGGCGTGATCTTGCACTCATTGCAACCTTTGCCTCCCGGGCGGGTTCAAGCGATTCTCCTGCCTCAGCTTCCTGGGTAGCTGAGATTACAGGCACCTGCCACAATGCCCAGCTAATTTTTGTATTTTTAGTAGATACGGGGTTTCGCCGTGTTGGCCAGGCAGGTCTTGAACTCCTGACCTCAAGTGATCCACCTGCCTCGGCTTCCCAAAGTGCTGGGATTACAGGCGTGAGCCACGGCGCCTGGCCTGTCATTAGGATCTGCAATCATAACACAGTCCTACAATTGGTCATTTCTGTTTTGTTTTCTTGTTCTTTTCAAAGTTTATTTATTTTATTTTTTCACCACTGTTCCCCTTTTAGTTTGGTTGATTTCTGCTTTCATTTTATTTGTTTGTTTGTTTGTTTTCTTCCTCCTTGCTTAGGGGTTTAATTTTCCTTTTTTTTTTTTCTTCTTTTTTCATAGACAGGGTCTCACTCTGTTACGCAGGCTAGTCTCAAACTCCTGGGCTCAAGCAGTTCTCCTGCCTTGACCTCCCCCAAATCCTGGGATTACAGGTGTGAGCCATTGAACCCAGCTTTTTTTTAAGTTTATTAAGCTTAAAAAAGCTTAGATAATTGATGTAAGTTCCTTTTCTTCCAATAGAAGCATTTTCATGCTGTAAATTTTTCTCTAAATGCTGCCTTAGTGGCATTCTACAAGTTCTGATATGTTATCTTTTTATTTTTATTTGATTTAAGTTATTTTCCCTTTTCTCTTGTAACTCATGGGTTATTTTTTTCATCTATGGGTTACTTGATTTCCATGGGTATTGGGGGACTTTCCTGAGATTGTTTTGTTATTGATTCTCATTTAATTTTGTTGTGATATGAGAATATACTGTGTGTGGTTTCAATTCTTTTAAATTGGTGCAGTGAATTACATGGCCCAGAGTATGATCCATCTTGGTGTATGTTTTTTTTTTTCATCGTGGCAAGATTTCATCATGACTTACAGGTTTTCTTCCTATTTGTTTTATTGATTAATGAGAATGAAGTCTCCAACTGTAATTGTGGGTTGTTTAGTCTTTGCCTTTATGAGTTTTGGCTTTGTATATTTTGAAGCTGTGTTGTTTTGTGCATACACATTTAATTTTATGTCTTTTCGGTAAAATTCCCTCTTTATTATTATTTAATGTCCCTCATTTCTGGTAATAATCCTTGTTTTGATGCCTACTTTGTTTGCTTTGAATATCACCACTATAGCCTTTTATTCGTGTTTGCCTAATAATAGTATAGCCACTCTAGCTTTAATTTGATTATTGTTGCTTTATTCTCCAATCTGATGATTTCTGTTATAATTGGTATGTTTATGTCATTTATATATCATTTAGTAATTGATATGGTCAGATACAAATCTGTTTTTGGTTACCTTCTGTCTTCATTTCTTTTCCTCTTGTTACACATTTTTTTGCTAATTTTAAAAAATGATTTCATATTGTATCCACAATTAGCTTATTTATACAGGCTGAATATCCCTTACCCAAACTGTTTGGGATTAGGAGTGTTCGGATTTCAGATTTTTTCTGATTGTGGAATATTTGTATTGTAGTTATCAGTTGAGTATTCGCAGTCTGAACATCTGAAATCCAAAACACTCCCATCAGCATTTCCTTTGAGTTGTCATGTCAGCACTCACAAAAATTCAGATTTTGCAGCATTTGGATGTTCAGATTGGGGTACTCAACCTGTACCTCTTTTCATAATTGTTTTAGCATTTACTGTAGAATTTACAATATACATCTATAGTTAATAACAGCCTCTCTTTAAATAATATATACCATTTTATTTATTTTATTTCACTAGGTTTTGGGAAACGAGTGGTGTTTGGTTACATCAATAAGTTCTTTAGTGGTGATTCCGGAGATTTTGAATATATACTACTTTACTTATACAACTGTACACTCCCAATTCCTCCCTTCAAACTTTTGTCCAGTTGTTGTCAAGCATTTGTCTTGCATATGCTATAAAGCCACAATACATTGCTATTATTTTTGCTTTAGGGAGTCAAGTGTCTTTCAGAGCAATTAAAAGTTAGATTCTTAACTGCTTCTGGAAATCTTCATTACTTTGCATGTTTACCAAATTTTATATAGCATCCTTTCTGTTCGAAGAACTTTCTTTAATGTTTCTTGTATTGCTGGTTGGCTGCTACTGAATTTTCTCAGTTTTTGTCTTAAAAAGTTTTCATTATGTCTTCATTTTTGAGGGATATATTTGCTGGGGGATGTATGGAATTATGTGTTGATTTTTTTTCTTTCTATACTGTTTGTAGTCTGGTTTGCATAGTTTCTAATGAGAAGTGTCCTGTAATTCTCATCTTTGTTTCTTTGTATGTATTGTGCCTCCCCACCAATCCCCTGCCTTTGGCTGCCTTCAACATTTTCTCTTTATTTTGAATTTACTGCAGTTTGAATGTGATGTGTCTAGGTGTGATTGTTTTTATTTTTATTTTAAAAATACAGATACTACCATTGAAAATCCCCAGAAATATATTAATTCACCTAGAAACTCTTGTTTCTTACTACACTCTTCATGTAATAAACCAAAGGATGGAAGGGTGTATATTTTAATACATTAGAAAAAGCTCATTTGTATGTCTTTTGTCTTTGGTTATATTTTGTTGTTCAGTAATGTCATTCATATTCAAATCTTTGTACTTTAATTTGCAATTAAAGATTCAGTTGAGAAAAAATAAATCACACTTTCACATAGGACAGTATGCATTATTAAGACTTTAATGTTAGGTTTTAACTTAATATATGCTTCTTGAATTTTTCATATGCACAAAGACCCACTGAAAGTATACATGAAAAACTAACACTGGTCGGGCATGATGACTTAAGCCTGTAATCCCAACACTTTGAGAAGACGAGGCAAACAGATCACTTGAGGTCAGGAGTTTGAGACCAGCCTGGGCAACATGGTGAAACTCTGTCTCTATTAAAAATACAAAAATCAGTCAGGCATGGCTGTGCACATATGTAATCCCAGCTACTTGGGAGGCTGAGGCAGGAGAATCACTTGAACCCAAGAGGCAGAGGTTGCAGTGAGCCAAGATTGTGCCATTGCACTCCAGCCTGGGTGACAGAGCAAGACTCCATCTAAAAAAACCAAACCAACAAAAAAACTAACACAAAGATTACATGTGGTACATGGGCTTTTGGTATAGTCAAAGAACCTTGCTTGGGTCAGAATGGGATGAGTTCTCAACGTATATTGTTTATATTATTTTAATTTTGTACCATGTAAATGTATTACTTAGTATAGAAAAAAATTTAAATTTCCCCAGATGCATTACTGTGCCTTATTTTTTCATTTGCCTAGTTTAATTATTTGATTAGAGTCTCAGTATTCTCTCATTTGTAATACATATAGACAGTTACACATCCATATTTTTATATTTACACAATTTCAGAAAGTATTACATTTCCCTACAGCCTCACTCTATGGGAACAGTATTGTTAACTGGCCATTGTGTTTTGACTCACCACTGGAAAAGAAAAATTAAACACACGTTTAACAACACAGTTTTTTTTTTTTCTTTCTTTCTTTTTTTTTGAGATGGAGTCTCGCGGAGTCTCGCTCTGTTGCCCAGGCTGGAGTGCAGTGGCCGGATCTCAGCTCACTGCAAGCTCCGCCTCCCGGGTTTATGCCATTCTCCTGCCTCAGCCTCCTGAGTAGCTGGGACTACAGGCACCCGCCACCACGCCTGGCTAGTTTTTTGTATTTTTTAGTAGAGACGGGGTTTCACCATGTTAGCCAGGATGGTCTTGATCTCCCGACCTCATGATCCGCCCGTCTCGGCCTCCCAAAGTGCCAGGATTACAGGCTTGAGCCACCGCGCCCGGCCAACAACACAGTTTTAAAACCTAACAAAGACCCAGTCCGCAGACCCCCATATATGTTATTTGCTGCTGCTCAGGATGGTATTTTCATCCCTGAGAGACTGCAATGCTGTTGATTTTTTCTTGTCAATGGATTTTCTCTTTCCTCATTCCAATCTTACTATTTTTCTGCAAAGCTTGTTTCCCTTGTTCTGCTTTCATCCAGAGTAAAGTTAAGTTCTTAAAAGCCTATTTCTGTCATTGACTAACTCTAGCCCTCACAATGAGAACAGTGAAGATATAGTTTCTTTTTCCTGAATTCCATAATTAGAACTATCTTGCAGTTCATATTGTGGACTTTTGTTCATTTTCTTCTCTCCAGCATTAGCTCACTGATCCAATCCTCTGTGATCCCCAGTTGTCTCCATCTCCCCTGTACCCCCTAGAGTTACAGAGACCTCATTTTGCCAGGTGTTTGAACTTCAGGAGTTATTGCTACATTTTGCTCCCCATTCCAGTCCAATTGTACCTGACAATATTCCAATTTCAAATCCATTAAGGGTAAGCTGTTTTAAGAATGGCAAAGTATAGGAAAAAAAAAGCAGGGGTTGCAATCCTAGTCTCCGATAAAACAGACTTTAAACCAACAACAAAAAAAAAAAAAGACAAGGGCAATACATAATGGTAAAGACATGAATGCAACAAGAACAGCTAACTATCCTAAATATATATGCACCTAATACAGGAGCACCTAGATTCATAAGGCAAGTTCTTAGGGACCTACAAAGAGACTTAAGACTCCCACACAATAATAGTGGGATACTTTAACACCCCACTGCCAATATTAGACAGATCAACAAGACAGAAAATTAACAAGGATATTCAGGACTTAAACTCAGCTCTGGACCAAGTAGACCTAATAGACATCTACAGAACTCTCCATCCCAAACCAACAGAATATACATTCTTCTCAGTGCCACAGAGCATGTATTCTAAAATTGACCACATAATTGGAAGTAAAACACCCCTCAGGAAATGCAAAAGAAGAGAAATCATCATAACAAACAGTCTCTCAGGCCCCAGTGTAATCAAATTAGAACTCAGGATGAAGAAACTCACTCAAAACTGCACAACTACATGGAGATTGAACAACCTGCTCCTGAATGACTACTGGGTAAATAACAAAATTAGGGCAGAAATAAGTTCTTTGAAACCATTGAGAACAAAGACACAATGTACCAGAATCTCTGGGACACAGCTAAAGCAGTGTTTAGAGGGAAATTTATAGCACTAAATGCCCACAGGAGATAGCGGGAAAGATCTAAAATTGACACTGTAACATCAACATTAAAATAACTAGAGAAGAAAGAGCAAACAAATTCAAAAGCTAGCAGAAGACAAGAAAGAACTAAGAGCAGACCTGAAGGAGACAGAGACACAAAAAACCCTTCAAAAAATCAATGAATCCAGGAGCTGGTTTTTTGAAAAGACTAACAAAACAGACCACTAGTTAGACAAAGAAGAAAAGAGAAGAATCAAATAGACTGAATAAAAAAATGATAAAGGGGATATCACCACTGATCCCACAGAAATACAAACTACCATCAGAGAATAAACACTTCTATGCAAATAAACTAGAAAATTCAGAAGAAATGGATAAATTCCTGGACACATATACCCTCCCAAGACTAAACCAGGAATAAGTTGAATCCCTGAATAGACCAATAAAGAGTTCTGAAATTGAGGCAGTAATTAATAACCTACCAACCGAAAAAAGCCCAAGACCAGACAAATTCACAGCCAAATTCTACCAGAGGTACAAAGAGGAGCTGGTACCATTCCTTCTGAAACTATTCCAAACAATAGAAAAAGAGGGACTCCTCTATAACTCATTTTATGAGGCCGGCATCATCCTGATACCAAAACCTGGCAGAGATTAAACAAAAAAAGAAAATTTCAGGCCAGTATCTTTGATGAACATCCATGTGAAAATCCTCAATAAAATACTGGCAAAGCAAATCCAGCAGCACATCAAAAAACTTATCCACCACGATCAAGTCGGCTTCCTCCCTGGGATGTAAGGCTGGTTCAACATATGCAAATCAATAAACGTAATCCATCACATAAACAGAACCAATGACAAAAACCACATGATTATCTCAATAAATGCAGAAAAGGCCTTCAATAAAATTCAACACCCCTTCATGCTAAAAACTCTCAGTAAACTAGGTATTGATGGAATGTATCTCAAAATAATAACAGCTATTTATGACAAACCCATAGCTAATATGATACTGAATGGGCAAAAGCTAGAAGCATTCCCTTTGAAAACTGGCATAAGACAAGGAAGCCCTCTCTCGCCACTCCTATTCAACATAGTATTGGACGTTCTAGCCAGGGCAATCAGGCAAGAGAAAGAAAGCGTATTCAAATAGGAATAGAGGAAGTCAAATTGTCTCTATTTGCAGATAATATGATTGTATTTTTAGAAAACCCCATCATCTCAGCCCCAAGTCTCCTTAAGCTGATAAGCAACTTCAGCAAAGTCTCAGGATACAAAATCAATGTGCAAAAGTCACAAGCGTTCCTATACACCAATCATAGACAGAGAGCCAAATCATGAGTGAATGTCCATTCACAATTACTACAAAGAGAATAAAATACCTAGGAATAAAACTTACAAGGGATGTGAAGGACCACTTCAAGGAGAACTACAAACCACTGCTCAAGGAAATAAAAGAGGAGGACACAAACAAATGGAAAAACATTCCATGCTCATGGATAGGAAGAATCAATATCGTGAAAATGGCCACCATACTGCCCAAAGTAATGTATAGATTCAATGCTATTCCCATCAAGCTGCCATTGACTTTCTTCACAGAATTAGAAAAAACTACTTTAAATTTCATATGGAGGCCGGGTGCGGTGGCTCAAGCCTGTAATCCCAGCACTTTGGGAGGCCGAGACGGGCGGATCACGAGGTCAGGAAATCGAGACCATCCTGGCTAACACGGTGAAACCCCGTCTCTACTACAAATACAAAAACTAGCTGGGCGAGGTGGCGGGCGCCTGTAGTCTCAGCTACTCGGGAGGCTGAGGCAGGAGAATGGCGTAAACCCGGGAGGCGGAGCTTGCAGTGAACTGAGATCCGGCCACTGCACTCCAGTCCGGGCGACAGAGCAAGACTCCGCATCAAAAAAAAAAAAAAAAAAAAAAAAAAAAATTTCATATGGAACCAAAAACAGCCCGTATAAGCCAAGACAATCCTAAGCAAAAAGGACAAAGCTGGAGGCATCACGCTACCTGACTTCAAACTATACTACAAGTTTACAGTAACCAAAACAGCATGGTACTGGTACCAAAACAGATATACAGACCAATTGAACAGAAGAGAAGCCTCAGAAATAACACCACACATCTACAACCATCTGATCTTTGACAAACCTGACAAAAACAAGCAATGGGGAAAGGATTCCCTATTTAATAAATCGTATTGGGAGAACTGGCCAGCTATATGCAGAAAACTGAAACTGGACCTCTTCCTTATACCTTATACAAAAATTAACTCAAGATGGATTAAAGACTTAAACATAAGAACTAAAACATAAAAACTTTAGAAGAAAACCTAGGCAGTACCATTCAAAACATAGGCATGGGCAAATATTTCATGACTAAAACACAAAAAGCAATGACAACAAAAGCCAAAGTTGACAAATGGGATCTAATTAAAGTGCTTCTGCACAGCAAAATAAACTATCATCAGAGTGAACAGGCAACCTACAGAATGGAAGAAAATTTTTGGGATCTATCCATCTGACAAAGAGCTAATATCCAGAATCTACAAGGAACTTAAACAAATTTACTAGGGAAAAAAAAAAAAACATCAAAAAGTGGGCAGAAGATATGAACAGACAATTCTGAAAAGAAGACATTTATGTGGCCAAGAAATATGAAAAACTCATCATCACTGGTCATTAGATAAAGGCAAATCAAAACCACAATAAGATACCATCTTATGCCAGTTAGAATGGTGATCATCAAAAAGTCAGGAAACAATAGATGCTGGAAAGGATGCAGAGAAATAGGAACGCTTTTACACAGTTGGTGGGAGTGTAAATTAGTTCAACCATTGTAGAAGACAGTGTGGCAATTCCTCAAGGATCTAGAACCAGAAATACCCTTTGACCCAGCAGTCCCATTACTGGGTACATACACAAAGGATTATAAATCATTCTACTATAAAGACACATGCACACATATGTTTATTGCAGCACTATTCACAATAGCAAAGACTTGGAACCAACCCAAATGCCCAACAACCATAGACTGGATAAAGAAAATGTGGCACATATACACCATGGAATACTATGCAGCCATAAAATGGATGAGTTCATGTCCTTTGCAGGGACATGGATGAAGCTGGAAACCATCATTCTCAGCAAACTAACACTGGAACAGAAAACCAAGCACCACATGTTCTCACTCATAAGTGGGAGTTAAACAACGAAAACACATGGACACAGGGAAGGGAACATCACACACTGGGGCCTTTCAGGGGTTGAGGTGCTAGGGGAGGGATAGCATTAGAAGAAATACCTAATGTAGATCATGGGTTGATGGGTGCCGCAAACCACCATGGCATGTGTATACCTGTGTAACAAACCTGCATGTTCTGCACATGTATCCCATAACTTAAAGTATTATAAAAAAAAGAATGGCAAAGTAATGTCAGGGAAATGATGGAGTAGGTAGCTTCAAGGGCCCATCCTTCCACAGAAACAAAACAACAAAAATGATCTTAAAAAACCTGTCAGATTCAATGTCATCAGAACTCTGAAAAGTAGTCCAAGGTTTACAACAACCCAAGGAATGTTGAATAGAGAAAACAGCAGCTTAAAAATAGTAGGGGAGCTTTGTGGTGCTTTTGTTTGCCCTTGATTTACTTTTCTCTGCAGCTGGGTGATGGTCTTGAAGGAGACAGCCTATATTCCCAGTGTAGGACACTGATCCCTCGCTCCAGCGGCAGTGGAGCAGATCTTGTTCTCAATTCTATTTTTCTGTTTTGAACTGTCTGAGGGCTACTTGAAGGACTGTTGCAAGTCACTTGGTTTTATCTTGTCTGACTTGGAACTCTATCGTGGTGGAAAAGTGGCTAATTGAAGAGTACATTCCTCTAAATCATTGAAAGGCAAATGAACAACCCACTGTCACTTGAGGTGAGAGATTACTGTTGAAGCAAACAATATACAGGATGATAACTTGAGGGGAAAATCTGGGGAGAGAGATTCTGTGAGGAAGTAGGGTATTGAAAAGCTCTACACATATACTAGGAAATTTAGAAAGGCACGTACATGCTCAGAGGAGAACATGTGTTCAGAAACGACCTGAAAAGACTGCAGGCTTTCACCTCTGACTGATATTTGGCTTAGTGCAAGCAATAAGAGAAGGCTTTGGCAGAGTTGTTAAATGGCCTGGTTAAGCATTGAAAGAGGGCCCCAACACAGAGTCATTGCACAAAGAGTGGGCAAATATTTTTCCTTTTTTGTTTGTTTTTCATCCATTCAAGGAAATCCCTGTTAACACAATGGGTAAAAATAAGTGAAAAGAATAGAGGCCTTAGATACCACACAATACAGGAAATACCAGTTTTACAAAAAAAAAAAAAAAAAAAAAGCCGTTTAGAAAACTCACTATTCATTTCCCAGAGCTGCTGTTACCACATGGCACAAAATTGGGTGGCTTGAACAATAAAAATTTATTTTCTCCCAGTTTTCTGCAGGTTAGACCTCCAAAATCAAAGTGTCAGAAGGGCCATGCTCTCTTTCATTACCTCTTAGTAGCTTCTGGTGGTATCCATTCATCTTTGATATTCCTTGGCTTTTAGCTGTATCACTTCAAGCTCTGCCTCTGTGGTCACATGGCATTCTCCCCATGTGTTTCTGTCTTGATATGGTATGTTACTCCTAATAAGGACATTGTCACACTGAATGAGGGTACACCCTAATGCCCTCATCTTGACTGCATCTTCAAAAACCCTATTTCAAACTAAGGTCATGTTCACAGGTTAAGACTTCAACATAACTTTTTGGGAGACACAATTAAACAGTCACTAAACCATTATAATCCACAATAAGATAAAAACAAACTAAGCAGGAGGAAGAATCTGACTTTAAGAGATACCACATTATAAAACAACAACAACAAAAAATACAGAGCATGCAAATAAAAAATTATGGTCCATTCCCAGAATAAATGAACAGAAACTGTCCCCAAGGAAACACAGACACTGTACTTACTAGACAAAGACTTTAAACAAACTGTCTTAAATGTTCTCAAAGAGCAACAGGAAACCATGAACAAAAATAATAATAAAACCAGGAGAATGATGTCTGAAAATAAGATATTGAATAAGTAGAAATAATTTAAAAACCATGAATTTTGGACCTGAAGAGTACAATAACTGAAATGAAAACTCACTAGAGGATTTCAACAGCATATTTAAGCAAGCAGAAAAAGCAGTGAACTAAGATAAATAAATTGAAGTTATTCCATCTGAGGAGCAGGAGGAAAAATAAGTAGAACTAAGATATCTGTGGGATGCCATCAAGCATATCAACATATGTACAATGGGAGTCACAATAAGAGAGGAGAGAGAAAGGAGTATAAGGAATATTTGAAGAAATAATGTTCAAAAACTTCTCAAACTTACAAAAACATAAATCTACACACATAAGAAGCTCAAGGAACTTCAAGAGGAATAAATGCATAGAGATCCACAGCAAGACACATTATAATCAAACCATAAAAAGACAAAGAGGCTGGGCGCGGTGGCTCAAGCCTGTAATCCCAGCACTTTGGGAGGCCGAGACGGGCGGATCACAAGGTCAGGAGATCGAGACCATCTTGGCTAACACGGTGAAACCCCGTCTCTACTAAACATACAAAGAATTAGCCGGGCGAGGTGGCAGGCGCCTGTGGTCCCAGCTACTCAGGAGGCTGAGGCAGGAGAATGGCGAGAACCCAGGAGGCGGAGGTTGCAGTGAGCTGAGATCCGGCCACTGTACTCCAGCCTGGGCGACAGAGCAAGACTCCGTCTCAAAAAAAAAAAAAAAAAAAAGACAAAGAGAGGCTCAAAATCAGCAAGAGGAAGTAACTCCTCATGTAGAAAGGCTCTATAATAAGATTAATAACCCATTTCTAATCAGAAATCATGGTCTCCAGAAGCCAGTATGATGACATATTTAAAGTAACGAAATAATAATAATAATAAACTGTTAGCCAAGAATCCTATATCTGGCAAAACTATCCTTCAGAAATGAAGAAATTAAGATAGTCCTAGATAAACAAACACTGAGGGAGTTCATTGCTAGTTGCCCTGCCCTACAAGAAATACAAAATACTTCAAGCAGAAGTGAAAAGACAGTAAATAGTATCTTGAAGCCATGTAAATGAATACAGAACACTGGTAAAGTAACTACATAGGTAAACACAAAAGCCAGTATTATTGTATTATTGGCTCATAACTCCTATATGATTTAAAGAAAAATGAGTAAAATAATTATAAATCTATGTTAATGGGGCACACAATGTATAAAGATGTAATTTTTTCAAATCCTAAAGGGAGGAAGACAGATATATGGGGGCAGGATATTTTATACTGTAGAAGCTAGGTTAGTATTAATTCAAACTATATTAACTTCTTTAATGTATTACAATATAGTCTGAATTAATACTATTCAACACTTTTGCATCTTTAAATTTTTTCACAATAATACTTGGAAAAATAGGCCAGCTGTGGTGGCTCACATCTGTTATCTCAGCACTTTGGGAGGGTGAGGCAGGAGAATTGCTTGAGGCCAGGAGTTTGAGAACAGCCTGGGAAACAGAGAGAGACCCTGTCTCTACAATTTTTTTTTTTTAATTAGCTGGGTGTGATGGCACATTTCTGTAGCCCTAACTATGCAGGAGTCTGAGGCTGGAAGACCACTTGAGCCCAGAATTCTGAGGCTGCAGTGAGTCAAGATCACACCATTGCACTACAGCCTGGGTGACAGAATAAGACCTTGTTTCAAAAAAGAAAAAAGATGTCAACTGTATTCCAAGGTTAATCACTAAGAAAATAAAATATGCAGAAAAGGGAATACGAAAATTTAAATGGTACACTACTGATCAGGCATGGTGATTTACGCCTATAATCCCAGCATTTTGGGAGGCAAAGGTGGGTGGATCACTTTAGGTCAGGAGTTTGAGACCAGCCTGCCCAACATGGTGAAACCCCGTCTTTACTAAAAATACAAAAAGTAACGGCATGGTGGTGCATGCCTGTAGTCCCAACTATTTGGGAGGCTGAGGCATGAGAATCACTTGAACTCAGGAGGCAGAGGTTGCAGTGAGCTGAGATCACACCGCTGCCCTCCAGCTTGGATGACAGTGAGACCCTGTCTCAAAATGGAAATAAAAACAAAACAGGTATGCTACAAAAATGTCAAACAGAAAAGAAGGCATTAATCGAGAGACCTAGGAACAAAAAAGATAAGCCATGTAGAAAACATATCACAAAGTGAAAGAAGCAAGGCCTTTTCTAAATCAGGAATTAATTTAAAGCAAATAATTAAGCTCTCCAGTTAAAAGGCAAAAGTTGGCAGAATGGATAAAACAGCATGATCCAACTATATGCTGTCTATAAGAGACTTATTTGCAATCCAAAGACAAAAATAATGTTGAGTGAAAAAATGGAAAAAAATTATTCCATGCAGGATGTAAAAAAAGAGAACTGAGGTGACTGTATTAATATTTGACAAAATACACTTCAGGTAAAAACTTGACAAGAGACAAACAATGACATTATATATTGACAAAAGAGTCAATGCAAGAAGATATAACAATACAGACATTACACAGCTAGTCCCCAAATATATGGTGTGAAAATTGATGGAACTGAAGGGAGAAATAGATATTTCTACAGGATTTTCAGACTTCAGTGTCCCACTTTCAATAATGGATAGAACAACCAGACAAAAGATCAATAAAGAATTAGAGGACTTGGAAACACATAAACCAAACTCCTAGCAGGTATATACAAAGCACCCCACCTAAAATCAGCAGAATACACATTTTTCTCAAGTGATCATGAAACATTTTCTGGGATAGATCATACATTAGGGCACAAAACAGGTCTCAATAAAAATAAAAAAAATCACGTATCAACAGAAAAATAAAGTCATATGAAATGTTCTTGGGTCACAAAAAAATGAAATGGGGAAATCAGTAACAAGAAAAACTGGAAAATTCACAAATGTGTGGAAATTAAACAGCACACTCATAAAAACCAGTGGGGATAGAAGTTACAGAGATGTTAGAAAATACTTTGAGATGAAAACAAAACATGATTTAGAATTCCTTTGGTACTAAAACAATAACAAAATTCTGCTGACTGAGCTAAAAAATTTGTAGTAGAAAATATTGAAGACAATTTCCTACCCACCCTATACACAATACCCACCCCCTATAACTTAAATAAAACAGAACAACTTTCTCCTTTCTAGAGAAAACCACATTGGAAAGAAAGTCTCTGCAAGAAGTCTTGATACATGTGCTTTTACAAGGCTGCTAAATATTACTTCGTTTTGGATTCCACATTGACTTGATCTGTTGATGATCATTCTATCGCATTTATCATCTCAAGAGCAAGCTGAGTGGATATAAAAAAATATAAGTTGAAATAAGGGAAGAAGCATTTTCAAGATATAATTTAGGTGTTTTTTTCCAAATTACAATACAGTTGGCCCTTGAACAACACAGGTTTAAACTGCATGGGTCCACTTACATGTGAAAAAGCTCACAGATAAACCATGTAGCCTAGAAATATCAAACAATTAAAAATTTAGGTATATCATGAATGCATAAAATATATGTAGATATTAGTCTATTTTATCATTTACTACCATAAAATATATATGAATTTATTACAAAAAGGTAAAACTTATCAAAACTTACACACAGACTATACATTCACAGTGAAGAGAAATGTAAAACAAAGATGCAATATTAAAACTGCATAAAGTTAACTGTAGTACATGCTGTACTACTGTAATAATTTAATAGCTATCTCCTGTCACTATTGTGGTGAGCTCATGTGTGTGAATATCTGCTTAAAATTCCAAGTGATGCTAATCATCTCAAAATGAGCAGTTCATCTCTCCAGTAAATTGTATATTACAGTAAAAAGTGATCTCAAGGTTTCCTCTTATTTTTTATTGTGTTTAGTGCAATACCATAAATCTTGAATAATACCATGGGACCTATGTGAACTGCCACTAGTGATGCTGGAAGTGCTCCTGAGATGCATAGAAAAGTCATGACATAATAAAAGTTGTATTGCTTGATATGTACTGTAAATTGAGGTCTGAAGCTGCAGTTGCCTGCCATTTCAGAAAGACAGTTTATTAAACAGATGGTGTAAACTTACAGTATCAGTACAGTACTGTAAATGTATTTTCTCTTCCTCTTGATTTTCTTTTTCTTCTTCTTTTTTTAGATGGAGTCTCGCTCTGTTGCTCAGGCTGGAGTGCAGTGGCACAATATTGGCTCACTGCAACCTCTGCCTCCTGGGTTCAAGCAATTCTCCTGCCTCAGCCTCTGGAGTAGCTGGGATTACAGGCATGTGCCACCAAGCCCAGGTAATTTTTGTATTTTTAGTAGAGATGGGGTTTCACCATGTTGGCCAGGCTGGTCTCAAACTGCTGACCTCGTGATCTGCCCCTCCTTGGCCACCCAAAATGCTAGGATTACAGGCATGAGCCACTGCACCTGGCTCCTCTTGATTTTCTTAGTAACATTTTCTTTTCTCTGGCTTATTTCATTGTAAGAATACAGTATATAATACATGGAACATACAAAATATGTTTTAATTGTTTATGTTATCTATAAGGCTTCTGTTTAATAGTACGCTATTTGCTGTTTTTTTGGGAGTCAAAAGTTGTACGTGCAGTTTTTTTAAACTTTTTTTTTTTTTTAAGGTTAGTCAAGTGAAGCAGTTGGAGTGAAGAAGGAACAAAGAAATCTGGAACTGGTTGTGATCACCATTTGTAACACGACTGCACCCAAACCAGCCTATAGATGCATTTTGACTGTGTGATGGGGGTGACTGTCCCAATCCCAGAGTTGTTCAAGGGTTGACTGCATTAATTCTTCCAATCCATAAATATGGGATATCTTTCCATTTTTTTGTGTCTTCTTCAATTTCTTTCATCAGTGTTTTAGTTATCAACCTGGAGTTCTTTCACTTCCTTGGTTAAGTGTAGTCCTAGGTATCATAATTTTTTTGTAGTGTTTGTAAATGGAATAGTTTCTTGATTTCTTAGATAGTTCACTGTTAGCATATTTCCGTCACTTCCCTGCCAGCTCCTTTCATTTGCCAAAAATCCCTGTATTTCAAAGTGAGCAATGAAACCCAACAAAAATGAGAAAATTTTGTTGTTCTGTGACCCGATCAAAGGTTACTTTTCTTTCTTGTGAGTCTTTAACATCTTTGCTCATGATAGACATCATTGTCTAGATATATCCAGGCACATGTAAAGAATGCAGTAAGATTAAAAAACAGTTTGAGATTCTCTGTTCACCTTTCTCTCTATACAGCCGCATTGACTTCATTTTTTAATTTTCTTTTTTTTTTTTTTTTTTTTGCATCTCCACTCATTGAAACAGCCACATTAAACTTTCCAGTCACACTTAGTTGTAGTGTCACTTTAGAGAGGAAACAAAGAAAACAGAATAGGGAAGGAACAGAAAAATAAAGGTCAAGTGCTAATAGCCCCTGAGAACAGTTAACTGAATCCACTTACATAATTAAAAATAAATAAATTTTTTAAAGTGGCACAGTCTGCCTTGCGGAAGATTTTAGGAAGTGCAGTGCGTGAGAACCAGTTAGCTAAGACTACTTCCGTTTGGTGGGGCGGGGAGGTAGCCTGTTTCCTCTCGGGCATTCTGGGAAGTGTAGTGCACGAGCTGTTGCAACCTTGTGCACTTCCGCTGCAGGAGGGCAAAGCAGCCGTCATCAATCCCCTCTGGGAGGTGAGTCAGTGCGGAACCCCTGCATCTACAGCGAGCTTTCCTGGCCTGGGCGTGGGACTCGCAGGTGCCTGCCTTCGCTCTCAGTAAAGAGAGGCCACAGAGGGCGGGGTCGATGTTTTGCTTGCCCTTTGCTTTTTTAGGGCGGTGCATGGGTCTCCAAGTTGGGAATGGCTCCTGGTCGCACGTCTGGTTTGAGGGTGTCCCGGGCGCTCAAGTTCCCTGGTTTTCCCCACCTTCCACACGCTCTGCCGCCTTCTGGCAATATAATCTTGGTATATAATTTCTCCGTTTCTCCTCTGTAAAGTGAATTTCATAGTAGTACCTATCTGGTAGGAGTTTCGTGAGATTTACGTAAGAGAAATAGATGTAAAAATGCTTAGGACCGATCCTGGCACACACTGAAAAGGTGGCTGGTTGTTGCCAATCTCTTATTTCTTTCTGGAGAGGAGAGGCGTTCAGTCTCTGAAAGTTTCTGTGAGCCCGCGGTGGGTTCTGAGCTCCAGGTGCAGCACCACTCACCCTTCTCTGATCCCTGCACTCCGCGGGGCTGTTCCTGGCTTCCTAACGGGGGGAGAGGGGCGTCAATTTTCTCTCCATCTTTATTTTCCTTCTCCTTTAAGGCATGAGTGTGTCTCACCTCCATGTGGTGCCTGGGGATGTCCACTGTCATTCATCCTGGACCAGAAACACAGTTTGGGTATCTTCCAACGCCCTTTCCTTCCTCAGCCCTAACTAACCGGAGGGCTGCGGAGAGGAGGGTGTCGACCCCCTGACTCTTCCTAACATTGTCCCAACGTGAGAGGACTTAATATATGCTATTGCTATTTCTGCTCAGTTGGAGAACAGATTTCCTTCACTCATTAGCAATATTATTTTTCCTGCTGGGCAAATGCTCAAATATTTATGGAATAAACGGGAGGTTGGATTAGGCATGTGTTCATGAATGAGTAATAATTGTTAATAAATTGAGTGCCAGGGTCTCTTCTATAGGCTTTATATGCATTAATTAGCTTAATCTTCATAACAATGATAATATTATCATTCCTGTTTTACAGATGACAACACTGATGGGTAAAATATTTATCTTCCCAAAGTAAAACAACAGGAAAGCTCCTGAACTGGGAGTTTGAGCTCAGGCAGAGTGGGTTCTTGACCTTTGTGCCACACTCTCCTTAAGCCCTGAGAAATGTCAGTCCCATGGGGGTGCAGTGGCTCATGCCTGTAATCCCAACACTTTGGAAGGCTAGGGCAGGAGGGTGGCTTGAGCCCAGGAGTTCAACACTAGCCTGGGCAACATAGTGAGACTCCATCTCTACAAAAAAAATTTAAAAATTAGCTGGATGTGGTGGCGCACACCTGTGGTCCCAGCTACCCGGGAGGCTGAGGTAGGAGGATCGCTTGAGCCCAGGAGGCAGAGGTTGCAGTGAGCTGAGATCATGCCACTGCACTCCAGCCTGGAAAAGAGAATGAAAGTCTGTCTCAAAAGAAAAAAATAAAAAGAGGAAAAGAAATGGTTTCACAGCTTAGGCAATGACTGGGGGATGCTCAAGAGTAATAATCAAAAAAATTTTTTTAAAGGATTTGCAGGAAAGAACTCTGAGGAGATGACATTTGAGTAAATACCTGACACTGCTATTAAAATAAATAAATAGGGTTTACATTATCCACAGTCTATGACTGACCCTTTTATGAATGATTTCACTTTTTTTTTTTTTTTGAGACTGAGTCTCCCTCTGTCTCCCAGGCTGGAGTGCAGTGGCACGATCTCAGCTCACTGCAACCTCCCACTCCCAGGCTCAAGCGATTCTCCTGCCTCAGCCTCCTGAGTAGCTGGGATTACAGGTGCCTTTCACCATGTTGGCCAGCTGGTCTCGAACTCCTGACCTCAAGGGATCCGCCCACCTCAACCTCCTAAAGTGCTGGGATTACAGGCGTGAGCCACTGCACCTGGCTTAATGATTTCACTGTTAAGGATGACCTTGATGTTGATTGAGCAAAGCAAATGAAATTAAAAAGCAAGAAGAAATTGACAGATAAAGTTCATCTTCTCCTCCCAATTAGGAACAGCCTCAGAATTCTGTAGCTCAAAGGAATCTTGGAGATCAATTAGTACAATCCTTGTCTGTGTGTCATTCTTTGATTCCGTGTGCATCAAATACTCACTATACTCTAGGTGCTTGGGATAAAAAGATGAGTAATTGTTCATTATCTCACAGGCAAAACAGATGCTTGATTTACTAATTATACCCCAAATGCCCAGCTACTCAGAAGGCTTCCAAGAGGAGGGATTACAAGAGAAGGACAGGGAAGCTGGTCCTCTCTGGAGGCAGAGTGGCAGGAGCAAAGGCACAAGAGGACTTGACAATCTAGGAATGAACAAAGTCTGGAAATTCAGGCCTAGAAAAGTGGCCCTGGTACATATAGTGAGCAGAGCTGAGCCAGGCACTCCAGACCCCATTTGCTTTTTTCTACTAAATGTTGTGAAATGTCAAGTCTTGCAAAATCCTGTTACTGAGCAGAGCAGGAGGGTGCAGGGAAATATAGGACCAGAACAAAGGGAATTGGATGTTAAGAATTGATCTCTCCCTAGCTTTGAGAAGAGAATACATTGCTCTTTTCCCTACTAGAGTGTTTCTACCTGAAGTAGGAGGACCCGTGAATGGGAGTAGCTATCTGAATTGAACACTATCTTGTATATACGCACTGAAACCTCTTAATAATCCTACGAAGTAGATGCTGTTGTTGTCCTCACTTTATAGGCAAGGAAACAGGCACAAAGAGCTAGTAAGTCAGAAGAGTCAATTAGGATATTAGGTTCCTCATCATCTGGCTCCAGTATCTCTCAGCAGATCATTTTCAGCAGTTCACACCCTCCAACTCCCCTTTCTCTGATCTCTAAGACATGACTCCTTCCATGTCTTCATATTTCTGATTAGAGAAGGAGACATGATTAAGAGACAGGCTCTGGACTCAGCTGGATTTAGATGCAGTCTCACCTCACCAGCTCTGTGATCTTGGGTAACTTAATCTCAGTAATCCTCAGCTTCCTCATCCATTAAATGGGAACAACAGTCATCATGTCATCACTTACTGAGAGCTGATACAATGTGCCAGACACTGAACCAAGGCTTTTCCTCCCTATTTAAAAAATTGAGTCATAATTCATATACCATAGAATTCACCCTTTTAAAGTGTACAATTCGGTGGCATTTAGTATATTCACAATGTTCAGTTGTACAACCATCACTATTTTCTAATTCAAGAACATCTGTATCACTCGCAAAAGAAACCTCCTATTCCCTAGCCATCATTCTTTACTATCTCCTCTCTCAGCCTCTGGCAACTATTAATTTACTTTTTGTCTCTATGGATTAGCCTAGCCAAGACTATTTGATTTGCTCACTTAATCACAAAAGCAACTCTGTAAATTAGGATCTATTATTAAGTACTACAGTATTTTTCATTTAAGTAAGACAGACACTGTCAAACTTCTGTTTAAAATTAAAAAAAAAAAAAAACTAGCAGAGACACATTTTAAATTAGTATTTCCTTACAACAGTGAGCATGGGAAAGAGAGATATACCACTGAGACTCCCCTGGCTACATGAAGAAAATTCATAAATATTTATACCTTTTATAAAACTGAATGCTGATATCAATTAAATATTACAGGACAACAAAGCAGTAAGTAATGTAGCCAATCAGAATTGTAGACTTTTCAGAGGTAAAGGTGAATTTCATAAGATAAAGCATTGTACAGTCTTTGAAATCTGGATGTTATAAAAGACTCTCTTGTTGGAAATGATGGCAAAAGACATTTGCAACAACAATTTTATGATGCGTAATATCATCTGCTTTTCTGCAACTGCAGGGAAATCATTTATAAGAGTTTCCATCTGTTCACACATTTGACCCTTATAATAATCTTGCAAGAAAGCACTATTTTTCTCATTTGCAGGTGACAGATTTGAGGAATGGGGAGGTTAATGAGCTTAAACAGAGTTAGTAGCCAAGTCAGGATTTGACCCCAGACCTTGTGACCCCAGAATCCACTTTTGTAGCCAGTACATTCTGCTGCCTTTCATTTCCCACAGTATCCAGTATGAGAATGATAACCCTGGAAACTACAAAGGGCTCTTATGTCAGGCTTGCTACTTAGAATTGGGCAGGTTGTTCACTGCAGAAGGGCCCCTGGCTGAGGGGCTAGTGATATGTGCTGAAAAAGAGTCACTTTTTTTTTTCTTTGAGACAAACTTTGGCTCTATTGCCTAGGCTGGAGTACAGTGGCACCATCTTGGCTCACTGCAACCTCCACCTTCCAGGCTTAAGCCATCCTCCCACTTCAGCCTCCAGAGTAACTGGGATTACAGGTGTGTACCACCACACCCAGCTAATTTTTGTATTTTTTTGTAGAGGTGGGGTTTCGTCATGTTGCCCAAGCTAGTCTCGAACTCCTGAGGTCAAGCAATCTGCCTCGGCCTCCCAAAGTGCTGGGATTACAGGTGTGAGCCACCATGCCCGGCCACCTTTTAAAAATTCACCCAGAATGGCCATGTGTGCTACGGCCTATTTCTCATGGCTTCTTTCTCTTTTCCCAGTTCTGCCTTCGCAGGACCCTGCCCTTCCCTAGAAGGAGCAGGAGAAAATGACCAAGTTTCAGGTGAGTTGAGTATTTATTTTTATCTCTTAAAATGACATCTCTTTCCCTCACAGATTAGACACTTTTTTTTTCTCTTCCTTGAGAAATATAAAGGAGGAAAACAGGTATTTGTGATCTGCTAGTTACTTGATTGTCAATTGGTTCAATTTTTTGTTTATGTCTTTAGCTTTTGTCTTGTTTTTAGTTTTGGTAGTTTTATCTTCTTTATTTCATAAGTAGTAGTGCAAAAATTCATAGATATCAAAAAAAGGGAGAAAACATCCACATTACTACACTGCAATACAAATCGTCTATTTCCTCCATACTATTTTATATGTATTTACATATTGTATGTCTTATATGTATACTTATCAGTGTATTTTACAGAACTACAATCACATTCTATATATAATTTTCTTTTTTCAGTTAATGTTATCACTAGAGTTTTGTATGATTTAGTGTTTATGTATTTGTCTCAGAAGGGTTTTCATTTTTTGTCTAATTTTTCAGAGGCTACGAACATACATACACAACGCTGTGTCTCTAAATGTTATTTCATTTTGCAATACTTTTTCATGGGGCTTTAAAAATGCAATATTTACTTACAAAATTACATATATCTTAAGTGGTCAGGTCAGTAACAGTCGTATATCCCACTCTGACAGTTGTATAATTGCATTAACCCACCACTCAGAACAAAATATAGGACATTTACATTACCCCAAAAAGGTCCCTCATGTCTCTTTCAAGTCAGTTCCTTACTCCCCAGAGGCATCCTCTGTTACTCCTCACCACCTTTTCACCCTTTCCCCCCGAGGCCCTGAAGTCCATTGTGTCATTCTTATACCTCTGGATCCTCATAGCTTAGCTCCCACTTATGAGTGAGAACATACGATGTTTGGTTTTCCATTCCTGAGTTACTTCATATAGAATAGTAGTCTCCAGTATAATCCAGCTTGCTGCAAATGCCATTAATTCATTCCTTTTTATGGCTGAGTAGTATTCTATCATATATACATATATATACACACACACACACCACAGTTTCTTTTCCTTTTTTTTTGAGATGGAGTCTTGTACTGTCGCCTGGGCTGGAGTGCAGTGGCGTGATCCTGGCTCACTGCAACCTCCGCCTCCCAGGTTCAAGCAATTCTCCTGCCTCAGCCTCCCGAGTAGCTGGGATTGCAGGCACCTGCCACCACTTTTTTGTATTTTTAGTAGAGATGGTTTCACCATGTTAGCCAGGCTGGTCTCGAACTCCTGACCTCATGATTCACCCGCCTCAGTCTCCCAAAGTGCTGGGATTACAGGCATGAGCCACCGCGCCCGGCCACACAGTTTCGTTATCTACTCATTGATTGATGGGCATTTGGATTGGTTCCACATTTTTGCAATTGCAAATTGTGCTACTATAAACATGCATGTGCAAACACCTTTTTCGGCCTTGGTACTAAATTGAGCCAACATTTCTAGGACAATTTCGTAGTATCAGTCAAGTTATAAAATACATATTCCGTGTGATTCAAGATTTACAGTGCTGGGGCATTTACTGTTGGAATACTTACAAATGTCACCAAATTAAATACACAGGGGTTATTTTTTGGTAGCATACACTTTTGATGTGACTGTGGAAAAGTAGTCTATGAGACTGGCATGTGGGATGGAGAAAAGGAGGAAGCTACTTAAAGTTGATTTGAGGCCCTCACAATCCAGAACATCTTCCTGCCTGTTCTTTCTACCTGCTTAGTGCTGCCTCTCTCCCAGTAGATACTGGCCATGAGATTGAGATTACATCTGCTTGATGTTGTAGGAGATAGTGACATTCAAGGATGTGGCTGTGGTCTTCACCAGGGAGGAGCTGGGGTTGCTGGACCTTGCCCAGAGAAAGCTGTACCAAGATGTGATGCTGGAGAACTTCAGGAACCTGCTGTCAGTGGGTGAGCACAGGCACCTCAAACTGTAACTGAATGTCAGCCCTCTGGACCGCCCTGCTTCCAATTATTTAAGACTTTGGGATGCTTAAAATGCTTCTCTGAACTTGAGGGTGTGAATTTCCTAATTTCCCAGGGACACCTTGTCTATATCTTGTCTATTTTTCTCAAATTGCTGGTGTGAAATCTTGGTGGGCTTTGAAATCAGTTGGTGAGTTACATTATTATTGTGTTTAATGAAATGAAGTAGAAATATTATAGCTCATTGTCAGGAACTGCACTCAAGGCAGCAAAAATTGTAAGTAGAAACAGGAAAGAAAATGTGATAAAAGTAGACAATGGATAGGATATTATCTGATCAGTTGATTCAGTGATTGACACTTATGTATTTGTGTACCAGATCACAAATTAAAAGGTATTCAGACAATAGCTCATGATCACAATTTTGAAAAATACTACTTAGAGCGCATGAAAATGGTAGTGTTGGAATTAAAATTTTTGACTATAATGCATTCACTTTATATATATGCCATTTCTTTTTCACAGGCTATCACCCCTTCAAACTAGATGTGATACTACAGTTGGGAAAAGAAGACAAGCTTTGGCTGATGGAGAGAGAAATCCAAGGAGATGGCTGTTCAGGTGAGAACCATGCAGCTCTGAGTCTTTGCGGGGTACAATCCAGTCCTCTCCTCCTCACCACCTCCTCAGCCACCAGCTTGGCCCAAGCCCTCAGCATTTATCACCCCAGTTTACTGCAGCAGCTTGCACATGACCTTCTTCCTTCTACCTCCCTGCAGTTCATTCTCCACATAGCAGCCAGATCATGTAAGTCAGATCATGTCGCTCCTTGGCTCAAAACCCTTCTGCGACTTCCCATCTCACTCGTGAATTCCAAAATCTGTATGAGCCTTCAGGGTCCTATGTGACCTGGCCACCCACTCCCTGTGAATTTATTTCCTATCCTTTGCCTTTCACTCACTTCTTACCAGCCACACAAGACTGCTATGTGTTTCTTATGCATGCCCGGTGTGCTTTTGTTTTTTATTTTTTTTAAAGACGGGTCTCATTCTGTGGCCCAGGCTGAAGTGCAGTGGTGCAATCATGGTTCACTGCAGCCTCGACCTCCCGGGCTCAATCGATCTTCTCACCTCAGGCTCCTGAGTAGCTGGGATGGGACTACAGGCATATGCCACTAAACCAGGCTAATTAAAAAAATACATACATATATATATATATATATGTATTTTTTAAGTAGAGATAAGGTCTTACTATGTTACCAGGCTGGTCTCAAACTCCTGAGCTCAAGCAATTCTTCCACCTTAGCCTCCCAAAGTGTTAGGATTACAGGCATGAGCCACTGTGCTTGGCCTACATGTATTTCTTTCTACCTGAAGCCCTGCTCTTCTGTCTGCCTGGGATGTTCTTACCTCATACATCTTCTTGGCTCCCTGCCTACTTCCTTTGTCTGGTCAGATGCCATCGCATCACAGAAACATCACAGAAACCTGCTTTGACTACCTTGTTTAAAACACCTATCCTTGGCTGGGCAGGATGGCTCATCCCTGTAATCTCAGCACTTTGGGAAGCCAAGGTGGGAGGATCACTTGAGGCCAGGAGTTTAAGACCAGCCTGGACAACACAGTGAGACCCCACCTCTACAACAAATAAAAAAATTAGCTCGCAGTGAGCTAGAATTGTGCCACTGCACTCTAGCCTGGGTGACAGAACAAGACCCTGTCTCAAAAATAAATAAATACATTTAATTAAATTAAATACCCATCTCTTTATTCCACCTGACTTTGTGATTAATCGTCAATCACCAGCTGACATATTCATGTATTATATTTTGTTTACTTTTTTATGGTCTCTTTCCCCACTAGAGTGTAACTTCATGAGTGTAAGAATTTTACCTGTTTTCTTTTCATTTTTCTTTTTCTTTTCTTAGAGATGGGGGTCTGGCTTTTTCACCTAGGCTAGAGTGCAGTGATACAATCATAGCTTGCTGCAGCTCAAACTCCTGGTCCGGGACTACAGGAGTACACTACTGTGCCCAACGCTAATTTTACCTGTTTTAAAATTGCTGATCCTTATTGCCTTTAATAGGCTTGGCACATAGTACACGTTCATTCAATATTTGTTGAATGAGTGCCTGAATGAGTGACTGAATGGGTTAATAGACCAATGTCAGTAACGTCAGTTAATGGACGACTGGATAGGTGTTTTCATTTGAATAGTAGTGAAATGGCTCCCTCACAGCTCTCCCTAACCTGTGGTATCTGCGTGAGCTTTGGTGAGAGTTGCCTTATCCATACACCCAGGGACAACCTCCCTGCTCTGCTTTCACCCCTCTCCTTCTGTTCTTTCTCTTCCTTATTTCATTCCCCCTTTTCTTCACTCCTTCCTTCATTTATCTTTAATTTGAATATACATCATAAATACCGAAAATATACGAATTAAAGTCATTCCTACTTGACTTTACCCACCAAAACCCAAAACCAAATCAAACAAACAAAAAAGCAAACCAAAAACCCAGGAGAATCTCTCTGCCTATCTTAGAGAGACAGGCCTTGGATTTTGTAAGTAGCTGGGGTAGCAAAATCTTTCCAATCTTCTTATCTTTTATTTTCTTGTATCTCTATGCTGCATGAAAGTTTATGCATTGCAATCAGGAATGCTGGATGCTGACTTCTTTGACTGACTGCCTCATTTTTTAAAATTTTCTTTTTTTTGTTTTTGACTGCCTCATTTTTGTGTACAAACCTAAACTTGGGAATTATGATCCCAGTTATTGTCATTGTCCTTTTTTTTTTTTTTTCTTAATAGGTAGCTTCCCAACTTCTTTGCCTTGTTGAGCAAATCTTTACTTTTTTTCTTTTTTTTTTTTTTTTTGGAGATGGAGTCTTGCTCTGTCACCAGGCTAGAGTGCAGTGGCACAATATCGGCTTCCTGCAACCTCTGCCTCTCAGGTTCAAGTGATTCTCCTACCTCAGCCTCCCAAGTAGCAGGGACTACAGGTGCACACCACCACACCTAACTAATTTTTGTATTTTTAGTAGAGATGGGGTTTCACCATGTTGGCCAGGATGGTCTCCATCTCTTGACCTTGTGATCTGCCTGCTTTGGCCTCCCAAAGTGCTGGGATTACAGGCATGAGCCACCATGCCCAGCCACAAATCTTTATTTTTTTTTTTAATTTTTGGCCAAATTTTTATTGAAATATATACAGAAAACTGTAAAAATTGTAAGTGTATAGCTCCCTAAGTTTTCAGAAAGTAAAATGGCTTGTTTTACAGTTCTTTTTTATTGAGTTAAAATTTACATGTGCACACCCTAAGTGTGCAATTGGATGAGTTTTGACAAAAGGATATAACTATGTAACTCACAGCCCTTGGAAAACTGAACAAATCTGACAGTGTATTCTACCCTCACCTCTCTTTAGAGTAAACATCAGAATTTTTCAGGGTTTCACACTCTGCCTGTCCATCTAGGTACCCAGCTCCACCTACACAAAATATTCCTGAGGTCTATTTTCACTGGACAGAAGTACAAATTAAAGGGCATCTTCTCCCTCAAGGATCAATAAAACAAAACCTCACAGAGAAGGGTGCTAAGTGGATCTCACTGTCTTTACTTCTCCTGGAGAACGTTCACAGGCAGGGAATAAAGAGGTGTCATTAAAGGACTGTTTCAGTACATAGTTACTCTTCTGACATATGTTGAGCCTAGTTATAATTTTATGACACCTATGTTAGTCATCAATTATTGTATAACAAATTACTGTAAAACTTAGCACCTTGGCCAGATGTGGTGGCTCACGCCTGTAATCCCAGCACTTTGGGAGGCTGAGGCAGGCAGATCACCTGAGGTCAGGAGTTCAAGACCAGCCTGGCCAACATGGTGAAACCCCATCCCTACCAAAAATACAAAAAAAAAAAAAAAAAAATTAGTCAGGTGTGGTGGCGGCTGCCTGTAATCCCAACTACTGGGGAGGCTGAGGCAGGAGAATCACTTGAACCCTGAAGGCAGAGGTTGCATTGAGCTGATATCATACCATTGCACTCCAGCCTTGGGAACACGAGCGAAACTTCATCTCAAAACAAAACAAAAACCTTAGCACCTGAAAACAACAAACACTGGTTTACAGTCTCTGTGGGTTAGGCATACGGGAGCAGCTTAGCTGAGGGGTTCTCGCTCAGGATCGCAAAAAGCTGTTGTCAAAGAGTGACGGAGCTGCAGTCCCCGGAAGGCTGGACTGGGACTGAAGGACCTGCTTCCAAGGTGGGCTCGTTCACATGGCTGTGGCAGGAAGCCTCGCTTCCTTGCTAAGTGAGCCGTTCCCTAGGGCTGCTGAAGTGTCCTCAAAACATGGCAGCTGGTTTCTCCCAGACCCAGTGATTCAGGAGAGTGGAAGATAGAAGCCACAGTGTTTTTATGACCTAGCATCAGAAGTGACAGATCATCACTTCTGCCATATTCTATTGGTTTCACAGACCAAGCTTGATACAGTGTGGGAGGGGACTTCAAAAGGGAGTGCATTCCAACAGGGAGTGATCACTGGGGACCATCTTGTATTAGCCATTTAGGTTTATCAGAAAATTCAGTCAAACCAAGTGGCAACAATTTTCAATGCCTTTACTCTCCTATACGGTGTGTCAGCTATGGGAATATGTTTTCTAATTTTTTTTCATTTATCATGTTCACTAATTGAATATTATATACTTAGAACCTCATTGAAAAGAAGGAGAATTCTCCGAAATCTAGCTCATCAAATGTATATGTTTAAGGACTAAATTAAGAAAATAATGGTACCATCTTATGGGTTCATTCTCAAGACAGAGAAGATATTTTTCTATATTCTCTTCACTTTTGCCAAGGATGTCCCCTCTTCCTCTGAGAGTTCTTGGCATCACTTAATAATCCACTTGTAAATGCTGAAGGAGAGATTCAGGCTTTTCTAACCATTTTGGACTTTTTATCATATACAGATGCAGGCTGTACAATGTAACCGTGATTCTGAGGCTCACATATAGCCAGGATTTTGTAGATTTTATACATCCACCATGGAAAAGAGGAGAGGATTTTTAAGTGATTATTCTTATGGACAAGGAGGCAAAGTTACTCTTCTATAATATCTTTCTAGGACATCTTTTTGTTGCTCTGTATGTGTATTTGACCACATACATAAGTCTTGGTATTGGCCAGGCATGGTGGCTCACACCTGTAATCCCAGCACTTTGGGAGGCCAAGGCAGGCAGATGACTTGAGGTCAGGAGTTCAAGACCAGCCTGGCCAACATGGTGAAACCCTGTCTCTACTAAAAATACAGAAAAATTAACGGGGTGTGGCGGCATGCACTTGTAGTCCCAGCTCCTTCAGAGGCTGAGGCAGGAGAATCACTTGAATCCCAGAGGTGGAGGTTTCAGTAAGCCGAGATCATGCCACCGCACTCCAGCCTGGGTGACAGAGTGAGACTCTGTCTCAAAAACAGAAAAAAAACAAACAAAAACAAAACAGTCTTGGTATAGCTCTAAATGAGTCTCATTAACATTTTATATATAGAAATCAGCCTTTTTTGTTCCCATAGGCATGAAAAAAAAACAATGATACGCCAGGCACGGTGGCTTGTAATCCCAGCACTTTGGGAGGCCGAGGCAGGCAGATCATGAGGTCAGGAGATCGAGACCATCCTGGCTAACACAGTGAAACCCCATCTCTACTAAAAATACAAAAAAAAGAGCTGGGCGTGGTGGCGGTTGCCTGTAGTCCCAGCTACTCGAGAGGCCGAGGCAGGAGAATGGCGTGAACCCAGGAGGCAGAGCTTGCAGTGAGCTGAGATCACACCATTGCACTCCAGCCTGGGCGACAGAGCATGACTCCGTCTCAAAAAAAAAAAAAAAAAAAAAAAAAAAACAATGATAAAGTCAAGCTGAATTCTCCACTGGTTTATTAAGGTTTCCCAATGTGGTCAACCTGTGAAATGTTTTTTATTTCTGAACAAATATTCACTTGTCTTCATTTTCATTTCTGAGTTCTCTTTATCATTCCAGGACACAGGAATCAAAATGAGATAGATACCCCTCAAGAAGTAAGATTAAGATTCCTTTCCTATGAAGAACTTATATGCTGGCAAATATGGGAACAATTTACAAGTAAATTGACCAGTAATCAAGACTTCATAATAAATCTTCAAGGCCAGAGGTCCAAGTTGCTAAAACAAGATGATTCCCCCTGTCAGATGTGGACAGGAGAATCTATTCAGGTCTCTGAAGATGAGAACTATAAAATAAAGGGGCAAGGGGAGAGTTCAAATAGCATCAAAAATCAAGAGCTTCCAATGAGGACCACCTGGGATTTCTGGAGGACAATGTATCTGAGAGAACCACAGAATTATCAGAGTAGGTGTCAGCAAATTGATGTAAAAAATAATCTCTGTAAATGTGATCATTGTGTTAGGCAAAGGATTACTCATCAACATGATGGTCATGGAGTACACAAAAGAGAGAAAGCTTTTAACCACAATAATTGTGGAAAAGACTGTGTGAAGGAATCATCCCAGCATAGCATAATCCAATCAGGAGAGCAAACCTCTAATGAGAATGGAAAAGGCTTCAGTGTTGGCTCTAATCTTGAACTTCACCAGCAACTACACTTAGAAGACAAGCCTCATGTAAGTGTCGAGTATGGGAAGGGCATAGGTTACAGCTCAGGGCTTCCCAGGCATCAATGTGTCCACATAGGAGAAAAATGCTATCAGAATGGTGACAGTGGTGAGGGCTTCAGTCAGGGCTCACATCTGCAACCTCATCAGAGAGTCAGCACAGGAGAGAACCTCTACAGATGTCAAGTATGTGCCCAGAGCTTCAATCAGAACTCCTGTCTTCCCTCTCATGAGCTTACTCACCCAGGAGAGAAGTTGTGTACATGTGGCAGGTGTGGGAAGGGCTTCCATCATAGCTTAGATTTTGACATTCACTGTGTAGATAGTGCTGGAGAGAGAGCCTGTAAATGTGATGTATATGATAAAGGCTTCAGTCAGACATCACAACTTCAAGCCCATCAGAGAGGGCACTCTAGAGAGAAGACATACAAATGGGAAGTAAGTGACAGGATATTTAATAGGAATTCTGGTCTTTATCAGAGAGTTCACACTGGAGAGAAACCATATAAATGTGAGGTATGTGATAAGGGCTTCAGTAAGGCCTCAAATCTTCAAGCCCATCAGAGAATCCACACTGGAGAGAAACCCTACAAATGTGATGTGTGTGATAAGAACTTCAGCCGTAATTCCCACCTTCAGGCCCATCAGAGAGTCCATACAGGAGAGAAACCCTACAAATGTGACACATGTGGGAAGGACTTCAGTCAGATCTCTCACCTTCAGGCCCATCAGAGAGTTCACACAGGAGAGAAGCCATACAAATGTGGGACATGTGGGAAGGGCTTTAGTCAGAGTTCGCATCTCCAGGACCATCAGCGAGTCCATACTAGAGAGAAACCCTACAAATGTGATGTGTGTGGGAAAGGCTTCAGTTGGAGTTCACATCTTCAAGCCCATCAGAGAGTCCACACAGGAGAGAAACCATACAAATGTGAAGAATGTGGGAAAGGCTTCATCTGGAACTCATACCTTCATGTTCATCAGAGGATCCACACGGGAGAGAAACCCTATAAATGTGGCATGTGTGGTAAGAGCTTCAGTCAGACCTCACATCTTCAAGCCCATCAGAGAGTCCATACTGGAGAGAAACCCTACAAATGTTTTGTGTGTGGTAAGGGCTTTAGTAAGAGTTCATGTCTTCAGATTCATCAGAGAGTCCATGATGGTGATAAATCCATTAATCATGATGAGTGTGATAGAGGTGCTCTTCAAGACTTAGACTTCTCATTTTCCTAGAAAATCCGCACAGCAGAGAATATTTATAAAATGTCATGTTTTAAGAATTCATGAGTGAGCTGAGTTTTTATAGTCATCTGAATTCCATTGAAGAAAACCTATTTTTTGTATGAATATGACCAGTTTCAAGCAGAGCTCAAAATGTCACAGTTGTCAAGAGAACACAAAACAGAGAAACCTTATAAAGAATGATACAATACATTTCAATCAGAACCTTCACATTCAATAAGCAATATGCAGGAGTGAAGACTTCAAAATGATAAGTAAGGTCAGAACTTTAGCAAAAGTATAATGAGGGACATGACAAAATCTGTGTCCACTAGAATCTAAGCTCCATGCAGGAACATTGTTTGCTGCTGTATGATCGTGACCTTGAACCAATACCTAACAAATAGTGGCTTCCCTGGAACTGTTTAACTTGATAGGAAAAATCTATCATATATAGGAAATATATTTGAACATTTTAGTGAGCTCAGCCCCAATTCGTCATTATAATTGTACTGGGAAAAGGATTCTTGCAAGAAGCCTTAAAATAAATTCAAGGAAATGACATTTAATTAAAAAACAGAAAACCATGCAGTCTACAATTTGAGTAATATTTTAGCAATTGGCTTCTGTCCTCAGTTCAGCTTCATTTTTCAAGCAGTAACAGGCCAAAATTTCTATCTGATCATTTAAGACTTTTTCCATACAGTGTACAGCTGTGCTATGTTTCTTGGTGGGAGCTTTTGTGATAGAAACAGACTGAATGAAGAAAAAAATCCCAACTGGTTTTTAGTTCCATAAAGCTTCATGAGAAAGGTTTTGCAAAAAAGGGGAACATCATATGGCATGCATTTTAGATTTTAGACTAACCTGTTAAGGACACAGCATTTTGGACAACACTCCACACTTCTCAGACATCATTACACGTTATGCAGTGTGTGATGATCAAATCATAGTAATTGGATGAAGGATTTACTCAGGTGTATATTTAGTGGAGGTGGGAGAAAGTTTCCCACTGGTTTTTTTTTTTTTTTTTGTTCTGGACCTTACCTTCCAGGACAATGAGTACAATGAGTATCAAGTTCCAATGATATCTTGTTTCATGCTACCATCAGAAATAACAGGGCCAATAAATGAAAAAGAAAAAATAAATAAAAAAGATAACACCGGCCGGGCGCGGTGGCTCAAGCCTGTAATCCCAGCACTTTGGGAGGCCGAGACGGGCGGATCACGAGGTCAGGAGATCGAGACCATCCTGGCTAACACGGTGAAACCCCGTCTCTACTAAAAAATACAAAAAACTAGCCGGGCGAGGTGGTGGGCGCCTGTAGTCCCAGCTACTCAGGAGACTGAGGCAGGAGAATGGCGTAAACCCGGGAGGCAGAGCTTGCAGTGAGCTGAGATCCGGCCACTGCACTCCAGCCTGGGCGACAGAGCGAGACTCCGTCTCAAAAAAGAAAAAAAAAAAAAAAAAAGATAAAAACAAAAAAAGAAATACAAGGCCAATAATGCTCTGCTTTGTCACCACCAGATTACTATGGTGGGCTGCTGGAGTTCATGGTTGTTTAAATCAAGATGTTTTCACCAGGCGCGGTGGCTCAAGCCTGTAATCCCAGCACTTTGGGAGGCTGAGACGGGTGGATCACGAGGTCAGGAGATCGAGACCATCCTGGCTAACACGGTGAAACCCCGTCTCTACTGAAAAATACAAAAAACTAGCCGGGCGAGGTGGCGGGCGCCTGTAGTCCCAGCTACTTGGGAGGCTGAGGCAGGAGAATGGCGTAAACCTGGGAGGCGGAGCTTGCAGTGAGCTGAGATCCAGCCACTGCACTCCAGCCTGGGCGACAGAGCCAGACTCCGTCTCAAAA
>NC_045454.1:13557421-13561439 GCF_002776525.5 Piliocolobus tephrosceles | reverse complement strand
TTGCGGGGGGCTGGAACCCACCCACGGCCCCCCAGCCTGGGGAAAAAGGCCAACCCCCGTCAAAAAAAAAAAAAAAAAAAAAAAGATGTTTTCAATTGTGAGAAATAGAAAATCACACTCCAACTAGCTGGAACAAAATTTATTGGCATGCATAATTAAAAAGAAGAGGCTGGGCACGGTAGCTTATGCCTGTAATCCCAGCGCTTTGGGAGGCTGAGGCGGGTGGATCACGAGGTCAGGAGTTCGAGACCAGCCTGGTCAACATGGTGAAACCCCGTCTCTACTAAAAACACAAAAATTAGTCGAGTGTGATGGCGGGTGCCTGTAATCCCAGCTACTCAAGAGTCTGAGGCAGGAGAATCGCTTGAACCCGGGAGGCGGAGGTTGCCATGAGCCGAGATGGTACCATTGCACTCCAGCCCAGGGGGCCAGTGTGAGACTCCATCTCAAACAAAACAAAACAAACAACAAAAAGAATACAGGCAGGACAGGACTAGGTCTGGTTGAAATACGGCTCTGGGTCAATTCTTCTGTGATTCCCTCACCTCTGCCCTTCTGGTTGAGTTGATTCCCATATCTGTTCATTTCAACCTACTGAGGAAATTTACTTAAAGAATAGATGCTCAGTTAACATTCTCATATCATACTCCCTTTTCTGTGCACTTCTAAAGCAGCTATTTTATGAACCTCTTTTTGCTCTTAGTCATGTACAGACTTTTCATTTTCCTAAATATATCATATCTAAACAAATATTCATAGAGGTACTGTGGGTTATGGTTTGCCATTTGAACCATGCATCAACCTTCTGGAGAATCTTTTAAAGTATATACATTTTTCCAGAGTAAAATTAATTTTTTTCTAAAAATAAACACTTGAAGTAGTTTTTATTAATATATTAATAGTTGTATATATTTATGGGATGCATTGATATTTTGATTTGTGCACATACAATGTATAATGATCAAATCATGGTAATTGGGATAACCGTCACCTCAAACATTTATCATTTCTTTGTGTTGGGAACATTCTAAATCTTCTATTTATTTTGAAATATACAATAAATTATTAACTGTAGTTGCCCTGTGTTATTGATTAGATAGAATAAATAAGTTCTAGTGTTACTGACACTGTTCTATCTAATCATATTTTTGTACCCATTAACCAACCTCTCCATCTCTCCCTCACCCCTGTCCATCCCAACCTCTGATAACCACCATTCTAAATCACTTCCTCCTTGGGATCAATATTTTTAGTTCCCATATAGGAATGAGAATATGCAAAATGTGTCTTTCTATGCCTGGATGATTCCACTTAACATAATATCCTCTGGTTCCATCCATGTTGCTACAAATGACAGGAGAAAGAAAATGTGGTATATACACACACAATGGAATATTGTCCAGCCATTAAAATAATAGAATCCTGTCATTTGTGGCAAGAGATTGTCTGGTTTTTGTTTTTTAATTTTTTTTTTTTTTTTTTTTTTGAGACAGGTCTCAGTTGACCAGGCTGGAGTGCAGTGGTGCTATCCTAGTTCACTACAGTCCCAACCTGCCGGACTCAACCAATCCACCTCAGCTTCCTGAGTACCAGGGACTACAGGCATGCACCAACATGCCCAGCCAATTTTTTTTGTAAAGACGCTCTCACCATGTTGCCCAGATTAGTCTGAAACTCCTGAGCTCAAGTGAGTCTCCTGCCTTGGCCTCTCAAAGTGCTGGGATTACAGGCATGAGCCACTGCGCTTGGCCTGAATAAAGAATTTTATCTATATATACTTGGTCTAAAGAGAAAAAGACCTGCAAACAAATCATGAACACTAACTAAGTTTGTTATGTGCATTCATATTATTTGGCAACTCCAAAACTACTTGCCATGTACTGGAGAACTGAACAGATGAGTAAACATACTGATGATGCTGAGGGCCAATTTCTGACTCTTAGAGAAAGAAGTAAATTTGGAATGGGAAAATACCTTAGCAAGAATCCTGCAATACTTATTTAAAATGAGAGGGATCATTATTTTGCACAGACACACACACACACGACTATTATCACAATAATGATTAGTATGCACAGCACCCAGATCTTGGTTTCTAAGTATCATTCCCCACTAAAAGCAATCAGAGCTCTACAGAATCTGTGGCTGGGACAGGGAATATGCAAGATAAACCTAATATATTATTGTACCAGAAAACAAAGGTTCATATGGACGACAGACAGGTAGAGAGAGATGAGGGTAGGGGAAGGAAAAGCTCTTCTAACAAACAGTAGGATGCCAATTCCTAAAAATAGAAGGAACAACGGAGTCAGAAAGTCATCATTTTGCAGTCATCACAATAATAATTGATTCAGACAAGAATCATCAATGAACACTAAAACCAGTGGGTGAAAGATGAGATCTTCCACACAAATTGCTCAAAGATCTTCCCACAAATTGCTTATCAATTTCAAAGCCAAAATAGCCATTTTTTAGTGGAAAAACCTGGGAGACACCAGTTTATACAAGTTATCAATGCTAACACCAACAAAACACATCATGTGTTTCCTATTGTGATGCACTGAGAAGTATGCATTATTCATGCAATACTCAATCTACAAACATTTAACTTGAATCTAATCATGAGGACTCAAACTCAAATTTAGGGTTGTTCTACAAAATAGCTTGTTGTCTTCAAAAAGGCTCATTTCATGAAAGAAAAAATAACTATGGAACTGATCTAGGTTAAAAACTAAAGAAACATGACAATGAAATGCAGGGCATGACACATTTTAGATTGGACCCTGAAATAGAAAATGCTATAAACATTATAGGATGACTGTGGAAATTGAATAAATTCTGTAGGTTAGGAAACATTACTGTATCAACCTACAATGGTCTTAAAATATGTTTACAGATTATTTTCCTACCCCCTTGATTGTGGATAGGCTTTTCACTGTCTCAACGAACTGAGGCAGAAGTGATGTTGGAACTTCCAACGCTAGATTAGAAAAGGCCATAGTACTTGCGCTGGCTTTTATCTGGATACTAGCTTTGAGCCACCATGTAATGTCCAGTTTCTGTGAAGTCACCATGCTGAAGAGGTCACATGCCTGAGGAACCAAAGTTGTGTCGTTCTCTCAGTTCAGGCAGTAGACATGGAAATGAACAGGTTTAACTGCAATCACATTAGAGACCCCAAGAATATGTGGGATTCTTTTGTATTATTCTTGCATCTTTCCTTAATGTTTAGAATTAATTCAAAATCAAATTTTAGAACATTTAAAAAACATTACAAAAATGTTAAAAATTACTACACTAGCCCCTTAAAGTAACAAGATCATATGTATACATACATATATACACACATCACATATACATATATACACATTCATACAAAATCCTGTCTGCGCCCACTTTCCTAAACATATTCTGAGTAACTACCAATGTCAATAATTATAAATTTACCTCCTCTCATTTCACTCTGTATTGCATTGAATTTTGCAAATTTTGCTATTTTCAACAATGCAACTGTGAACATCCATTTACATACATCTGTAACCGAGTGTCTCAGTCTTCAAATACATCTTAAAACTTTTTTCCCTTTCCTATGTGTTGAGGGAGGGACCAGGTGGGAGGTAATTGAATCAAGGAGTCAGGTCTTTCCTGTGCTGTTCTCATGATAGTGAATAAGTCTCACAAGATCTGATGGTTTTAAAAAGGGGAGTTTGGCTGGGCACTGTGGCTCACGCCTATAATCCCAGCACTTTGGGAGGCCATGGCAGGCAGATCACGAGGTCAGGAGTTCGAGACAAGCCTGACCAACATGGTGAAACCCCGTCTCTATTAAAAATACAAAAATTAGCCGGGAGTGGTGGCACGTGCCTGTAATCCTGGCTATTCAGGAGGCTGAGGCAGGAGAATTGCTTGAACTTGGGAGGGGGAGGTTGCAGTGAGCCGAGATCGCACACTACATTCCAGCCTGGGTGACAGAGCGAGACTCCATCTCAAAAAAAAAAAAACAAAAAAAACAAAAAAA
>NC_045454.1:13332459-13557321 GCF_002776525.5 Piliocolobus tephrosceles | reverse complement strand
GAGACTCCATCTCAAAAAAAAAAAAAAAAAAAAAAAAAAAAGGAAAAAAAGGGGGAGTATCCCTGCACAAGCTCTCTCTTTGCCTGCAATCCATGTAAGACGTGACTTGCTCCTCCTTGCCTTCCACCATGACTGTGAGGCCTCCCAGTCATGTCAAACTGTAAGCCCATTAAACCCTTTTTCCTGTATAAATTACCCAGTCTGGGGTATGTCTTTATCAGTAGCATGAAAACAAGCTAATACACTTCCCAATCTCAGAACATAGCCTTGTACTTTAAAACTCTTTGTATTTCCCTTTCCCACCAGGTACTTCCACACACAGTGCTCGCTTATCTAATTATGTGTTTGCTTAGAAATTCCGGGGCTAATTATAAAACAGCCCATAGAGACCCAGCTGCACAATCCTCTCACTTAAGGAGAGTTACAGTTAGTTCACCACTAATTGAGCCAAAATCAGGATGACACAAACTATTTCTCTGGATGGGCAATTACTCAAGATATCCATTGGAACAAGACATACAGATCTGCATTTTCCTGTATCACTCCCACACATATGTCCCACACCAAGTTTTCCTTCTTAAACCCCCTCAGTCAACCCAGAAAGTAAGACTGGACTTTTAAGGCATGAGCTTGGCCATTCCCCAACTACTTGCATTTAATTAATAAAACTGCGTTTCTTTCACTACACCTCACTTGTGTTTTCAGCCTTTGAGTGGCAAGCAGTGGATTTTAGCTGGTTACAAATTTCATGCCCCATGTGAGGAACTGTGTTTTGAGCAGCTCAGCCTGTACACCTGGTTTCCAATGAATGGAGCAATTGGGCACAGCAGATGCCAGAACTTACCCATTCGTGCTACCAGGCAGTACAGCAGTCACTTGCAAATGCTAGCTAACCCTGCAGTTGGGACCTTACAGAATTCCCAACAACTGTCAATACTTTTTGTCTTGGGGATTTGCCCTTCCCTCTTCTTCATGGCATCAGCTGCTATAATACTCTGTTGGAGTGAGGAAAGCCACATCTGGGAAGCTGATGGGCTTCAAGAACTGGGAAACCAGAGTGCATCCAGAAATCCTCTGTCTTTGCCATCTGGGCTTTCCAGCCATCAGGACCTAATGCAGGTCACTCTATGGTCCCATCTGGGTTTGAGACAAGATCTCAGGACTTTTCTCTAAAATACCCTGAGTACCAGTCTGGAACACGGTCTACACTGGATCCATCTGTGGTTTCTGTCTGTTTAGTGGTACCTATCCTTCTGAGGGTGCTTTGGCAGTTTCCATCCCACCAGCCAAGACCAGGTAGGTCCAACTGATTATCAGAGGGCAGCAAGATAGGCTGCTCCTCTCCTTGCTAGGGGAAAAGCAGGTTTTATCATTTTGGCCACCAATTTTGTAACTCTGAGACTTTAGAATGTTTTAGACACTTGTGTCAAGCTTTGTGGGGAGAAGAATGTGTGAGAATTCTTTTCTAGACTATCTGGGAATCCAGCTGGTTACGTATCTATGGCCGTTTTTGTACACATTTTAAATTGATGGGAAAATTACAGCAATAAAAATTCAGAGCTCAAATGGTTAACCTGCAACTATAAAGTTAAGCAGAATCTTCTAAAGCTCTCTATTTATGTTTCTCCTTTGTTTTCAGCCTGTGTTGACTCTACTGTTAGTAAGCTACTGATGTTGAGCTAAAACTCACTGTTTCAAAGTAATGTAGATAATTTTTTATTCTTATACAGTTCAGCTAGTTCTGGCTAAAATATAAACATTGCAAACTCCTCTAAAACTTAATTTAAAAAAGGTAAAAGAGGTTTTTAAAAATTAAAACTGCCATAAAAACTGTTTTACCCAAAATTTTGATCCACCCTTTTTCTTGGATTACCTATCAGGGCAAACAAAGTTTAGCCATGTAAACAGATTCCATTTCATAAAAAAAAAAAAAACAATTTTTGGATATAGCTATCTTTTATAAAATGGTGAGTCTGTATTGCTACCTTATGGCTAGAACTCTAAGGTAAAAGCTATTGGATCTTTGTTTGTATATATGTGTGTACATATTTAGATATGTTTATGTGATTGCATTATTACATGTATGTAACATGTATTGTGTTGCTCTAGCATGCTACCAAATGACCTTATAAGTAGATGAGTAATTATAAATTAAGTAAGTACAAATGCTTTTCAAGTTCACACAGATCTTCAGTAAATAAAACTGGTTTTAAAATCATTAGTAAGATTAAAATGTCTTCAGAATTGTCAGCATACATTTTTGTCTGGGTAAATACGTTTTATAGTTTTATAGTTGCCTTGGCTAAATGTTTTAAGGTGTCACAGTTTGGCACAAAGGTTCTGAGACTATAAACCCAACTGAAAACAGAGTAATCTTTGTGCAATTTTTTTTTTTTGAAAAATAAAATTGACAATTGTTAGTTTAACGAAAACAGCTAAATCTTCTGAGTTATTGGCAAAATGCCCAGTGTTTAAGGTTCTTAGTTAGATGTATATCTGATATTCAGACTTTAAAAATATGGTTAACAGGGAAATAACTTTAAATAATGACCAACTTTATGTGATATCTCAGTTTTCAGTAGTAATCTAGATAAGCTGTTAAAAATGAGAAAATATTGAGTACATATAAATGAGATAAATGCTTATAGACTTATTGTGTAATTTAAAATCCTACAAATTTTAAATTAAATTATACTCATTCACCCTTTCTACTTTCCCATAAATTATGGCATAGAACGGTTGAGGACAGTGTAAATCCAGGTAATGGGTCAAGATCTTTATGAACTGAAAATAAAGTGCTACTAAAATCCTAGAGAAACCAAGGGCCAGACCAACAGCTAGCCAAAAAGTAGACAGTAACTCAACCATCCATTCATCTGTCAGATTGGATGGAATCAGACCATGGATACATCACACTCAGGTGAAGGCAGCTCCTCCTCAACCTGATACCTCAGACAACCAGACTGCTTGGTCATGTAAACCAAGACGACCTGAAGCTATTTATTAAAGAAAAATCATACAAATAAGTAACACCCTTCTGTTAACATGAATTGTTAATGAATTGTACAGTTATAAGTACATTCTTTATCTTTGCTAAAACTAACTTGTTTGCTGAATGGGCACAGCTGGTGAGTCACCTCTACAATAAAAGACTGTTGGGTCTGCGGGGTGCCACCCCTTTCTTTAATCACAGGCTTGCCATGGTGCATACAAACTGCTAACCTGAGCACTTGAGTATTTTTATACTTGGGTTAAAAATAGTCACCTGTTTCCCTTCTATGATTAGAGCAGCACTTACCATGAGTTCCCCACCTCTGAGAAAACACATAAACATATTTTCCTTCTGGTTCATAAACAGGTTAATGCCAGCCCCACTACAGGATATGCCATACATGATGGCATAGGATGGTTGAGGGCAGCGTAAATCCAGGTAATGGGTCAAGACTTCTATGCACTGAAAAACACAGTAACAGTACACCCTGCACTATCTCCCATGATATGGGATGATTACCTCTTCAACAATGTGGCCAAACCCTTGGACTGACTAATAACATGTGACCAGGACACACAATCAAAATAGCATCCACCTCCATAACAGAGCCTTATCCTTCCCCCCTGGGGTTTGCTATGGGTCTGCAGCACTCATGGTTGTCCTTACTGTTGGGGACCAGCCTTAACACCACCCGTAGGGTACCCGAAGTCCAGTGACGAAGTGGCAACACAGGAATGAGAAGAGACAGGTTAAGAGTTCATAAAGGTGGGAGCCAGGGGGCCAGAGCAAATCAGAGGCTGCAAAGGCCCAGAGTTTCAGTCTCTACACTATTTATTGAGTGTAATCACTTAGATCTAAGATGTTCAGGGCAAAACAGTGAAAGGGAGGCAGTGCGTTATACGCGTGATCTACAGCAGTGGTGGTTTAAGTGAATCTCCTTTGTGCTCAAACAGTGTATCTTTAATTTATCGGAGAGCAGCTGGTGGGAGTGGGCTTAAATAGGAGCCTGCATATCTGTCTACACTTCAATGCTTTAAAGGAGTGTCTTTTTTCTTGAACACAGTGTTTACAGATAAGAGAGCCGGTCTCACTCTGAGTATGGGAACATGATGGCAATTAGGAGGCTTTCTTCCTCAGAGGCCTCTTGTGGCTTTCCACAAATTACTGTCCCATATTTTTATGGCCAGTTTATGTAGGCACCCCACGAGCCCTTTTCCCAACACTTACAACTGGACTGGTAGACGCACCTGCGGGCGCCCTTCCCTACCAGGATGTATCCTTTCCCATTTAGACTCTCTCCATGCCAACTGGGAAAGTGTAAAGGCTAGACAACCCCATCAAAAATAGGCATCAAGGTGGTTGTACCCACTAGTCTTTCCCCCCCTCCCCGGGCAGTGGCCACAGATGTAAAATTACAAATAAAAGACCTGGTTAAACATATGGCCGCTACTTTTAATAATATCCAACATGCCATTCCCTTTCTCACTGAAAGACCCTCACAAGATTAGACAAGTGGCCCTGCAGAACTATACAGCCTTAGATACCCTGACTCAGCACAAGGCAGCCCTCGTGCACTGATTAAGACTGAATGTTCTGTCCGGAGCCGGGCGCGGTGGCTCAAGCCTGTAATCCAGCACTTTGGGAGGCTGAGACGGGCGGATCACGAGGTCAGGAGATCGAGACCATCCTGGCTAACACTGTGAAACCCCGTCTCTACTAAAAAATACAAAAAACTAGCCGGGCGAGGTGGCGGGCGCCTGTAGTCCCAGCTACTTGGGAGGCTGAGGCAGGAGAATGGCGTAATCCCAGGAGGCGGAGCTTGCAGTGAGCTGAGATCCGGCCACTGCACTCCAGCCTGGGCGACACAGCGAGACTCCATCTCTCAAAAAAAAAAAAAAAAAAAAAAAGACTGAATGCTCTGTCCGGGAGCAACGGACCACTGTGCCTGTAATCCCAGCACTTTGGGAGGCCGAAAAGGGTGGATCACTTGAGGTCAGGAGTTTGAGACTGGCCTGGCCAATACAGTGAAACCCTCTCTACTAGAAATACAAACCTTAGCTGGGCATGGCAGTGTACACCTGTAATCCCAGCTACTGGTGAGGCTGAGGCATGAGAATTAATCTTGAGAGGCAGAGGTTGCAGTGGGCCAAGATTGTGCCATGGCACTCCAGCCTGGGTGACACAGTAAGACTGTCTCAGGGAAAAAAAAAAAGAGCCAGTATTGTGTATATATACCACATTATTCTCACAATATGACCCAGGCTATGCATGCAGTGGACACCCACATTTCTGATACAGATGTAGGATCTTCTCCCAGGACCCTTGAACAGTGTGGTCCAGCTGACTTCCTCATAAAAGACGTTCATATACAGTACGGCTGGTATTCTTCTCATTGTCCTCATCAGCTGCTGTGGATTTTACTACTGTTATACGCTGAGGACAGACTTTCTCAAAAGTTCCTAGGTCCTTGGTCCTCCCACTGTAAGGCTCCAGCAAGTTCCTGCTATAGATCTGGGAATGCGGATAGATTTCCAACTCCAAGTGAATAGATTCCATTCTGGTACTTCCCAGGTATGCCCCCTTTCAGCAGAAAGCAGCCAGATTAACTGTGTTGCCCACTTTCCACAAAAATAGGATGAAGTTTGACAGTGGGGAATTCTAACAGTATTCCGGCTTGGAAATGCATTTAAAAACTTTTCTCCCTTTCCTCCCCAATCTCAGAATGTGGCCTTATATGTTAAAACTCTTCATCTCTCCCTTTCCCACCAGGTACTTCATGCACAGTGCTCCCTTGTATAATTGTGCTTGCTTAGAAATTCCAGGGACTAATTTTAAAGCAAAACAGACATAGAGACTAAACAAATCAGCCGCACAATCCTCCCACTCAGGGGCAGTTATGAACAGTTCATCCACCACCCCTGGGCCAATATCAAATGATGCAAACTGGACCTCCAGATGGGCAGATGACTCAAGAAAACCATCAGAAGACATGCAAGACCTGCACCTGACTGCACCGCTCCCACTTATTTCCCACACCAAGTTTTCCCTCTTAAACTCCCTCACTCAGCCCAAAAAGTTGGAATGGTCTTTTAAGGCATGAGCCTGGCCATTTCCCAATTGCTAACATTTGATTAGCTTTTCACGTTTTCAGCCTCTGAGTGGCAAGCAGCTGGACTTAAGCCGGTTATACATCCATAACACAGGATTACATGCCATATAATGAGATAAAGCAAACAAGATTTAGCTGTAAGGGATTATAAAATTGATGTCACCGTAATTTTTTGAACAGTTAAAATATCATCCCAACCTTCCATGTCACAGTAGACAATTGTTAGCATATTAATATCCTTCTATTATTTCTATGCATATAATCCCATCATTAGGTGGACAGACTTCTATTAATTGGATCCATCCCAGGAAGGATCTAACCCAGTTTTCTCATGAATAATGTTTTCTCTAGTCATTATAGGCCTCTGATCATCTTAATGGCTGTATATTATAAGGATTTATCAAGACTTACTCAAATAGTTTACTGACATTTTCCTTTTTGAATTCAGGATAAAGATCCTTGTGTACAATCTTTCTCGCTTTTGTCACAATCTCCTAAGTGAAATTTCTAGTGCTAGGACTGCCAGGTCAAAGAGTATTTATTGTCCACTAATACCAAGAGGTATTAAGCATAGAATGCTGTGTAAATGGTAATCCATCTAAATCATTACATTGAATACAATTTCAAGGTTGGGCACAGAGGTTCACATCTGTAATCACAACACTTTGGGAAGCCAAGGTGGGAGGAATGCTTGAGGCCAGGAGTTTGAGAACAACCTGGACAACATTGCAAGGCTCTATTAAACAGAATAAATAAACAATAAGATAAAATTCCAATAAAGACCCAACAGGTTTCTTGCCCTGCCACTTCCTTTTAAGGGGATAAATGTGACAAATTAATGTGTTTGAAATCTGCCAAAGCTCCTTCTAAAGTGGTCTAGATGCAGGAAAGACTTCACATAGAAAAGCAAGTAGCCCTGAACCTGAATGAAAATAATGAAACCAATTATTAACAATTCAAGTTTACTAAGAAACTTTTTGTCATCAGTAACTACGTTTAACACTTTCAGAGTTACAGTAAAGCTTAGTGTCCAAAAATTCTAATCATGTAAATTGCAGAGTCACATTAGATAAAAACAGTATTGTTCCGTCTATAAACTAATGATGGTAAAAATCATACTGTACACAACTGATACACTGTACAAAGAACTAAGACTGAAGGATGGGAGCCAGTCATGTCTTTTTTCCAAATCTGTATTAGTATGGATGGCCGTATTCTACACTTTTCAGTACGTACTGAAACTAACGTTATTAAGGCTACTTGCAGGATTCCTTTTGAATATAAATTAATATAAATTTACGGTACAAAACAGACTAGAATTTTCAAGTATTTGTCCTAATTATAGGTATTTTCTTCACTTTCTTCAGTAATTGCTGGGCCCTATTATGAGCTAAGCACAATTCTACATGGTAGAGATACAGTGGTGAAAAACACCTCCTTACATAGAGGTTACATTTTAGTTGACATCAGTTTTTTCTGTCAATCATACTTTTGTTAAAGGAAGGCCTCCCTCCTGCGCAGACTCTGACAAGACTTTTCTGCTGTGTTACATCTTGAGAACTGGGACACTTGGTAACTCTGATATAAACACTGATCATATTTACAGAACAAAGTTTTCTCTCATCTGTGAAATATGACGTTTGTAAAGAATTCGTGTCCTGACCAAGTCTAAAACACAGCATTTGAGAGACTTCTTTGCCGTCAAGATTCTTTGAAGCTTCTAATTTTACAAGAACTTTTCACAATCATCAGCATGGACTTCCCAACGGAGACAAAGATGTGAGCTCTAACTGAAGGCTGAACCACAGCTCTCTCATTTCTACAGATTCCCTCCAGTGTGGACTCTCTGATGGTAGACGAGATGTGACCTCTGACTGAAGCCCTTACAACAGACATCACATATGTAAGGCCTCTCTCCAGTGTGGACTCTCTGGTGCGTGTGAAAATGTGAGGCCTGACTGAAGCCCTTCCCACACTGCTGACACGTATAGGGTTTCTCTCCCGTGTGGACCCTCTGATGAGCACTGAGACCAGCACTCCAACTGAATTCTTTCCCACATTCCTCACATTTAAATGGTTTCTCTCCAGTGTGAATTATCTGATGGACTTGAAGATTTGACCTCTGGCTGAAGGCCTTACCACAAGTGTCACATTTATATGGTTTCTCTCCGGTGTGGACTCTCTGATGGGCTTGAAGGTGTGAGGCCTGACTGAATCGCTTCTGACATGCATCACACTTGAATGGTTTTTCCCCAGTGTGGACGCTCTGATGGGCTTGGAGATTTGAGGCCTGACTGAAACCCTTACCACACTCTTCACATTTGTAGGGTTTCTCTCCCGTGTGGACTCTCTGATGATTGTGAAGATTCAAGCTCCAATTGAAGCGCTTCCCACACACTTCACATTTGTATGGTTTTTCTCCAGTGTGGACTCTCTGATGTGCTTGAAAATATGAACTCTGACTGAAACCTTTACCACACACGTTGCATCGAAATGGTTTCTCTCCTGTATGGACCCTCTGATGGCTCTGGAAACTTGAGGCTGAACTAAAACCCTTACCACACTCTTCACATTTATATGGTTTTTCTCCTGTGTGGACTCGTTGATGACTATGAAGATTAAAGCTCAAACTAAAGCACTTACCACACTCATCACATTTGTATGGTTTCTCTTCAGTGTGGACTCTCTGATGGGTATGAAGATTTGAGCTACAACTAAAGCGTTTACCACAATCCCCACATTTATAGGGTTTCTCTCCGGTGTGAATTCTTTCATGGGCCTGAAGATGTGATCTCTGAGTGAAGCCCTTCCCACACACCTCACATTTATAAGGTTTCTCTCCAGTGTGAACTCTGCAATGAATGTTAAGATCTGTGCTACGACTGAAGCCCTTCCCACAACTGTCACATCTATAGGGCTTCTCTCCTGTGTGAATAGGCAAATGAGCATAAAGATGTGAGCTCTGATTAAAGCTCTTACCACACTCATGGCATGTATAGGGTTTCTCCCCTGTGTGGACTCTCTGATGAGTTTGCAGATTTGAGCTCTGACTGAAACCTTTACCACATTCATGACACCAGTAGCGTTTTTTTCCAGTACGAACACTTTGTTGAACAGGAATACCTGGGCTATGACTGGTGTCCTTCTCGTGCGTACTATATGCTGGAGACTTCTTTCTCAAGTGTACCTGCTTATGAAATTCGAGACTGGAGCTATCATCGAAGGCTTCTTCACATTCATTACCCTGGTAGGTTTTCTGTCCTGTGTGAACACTACACTGGGTAAGAGGTGATACCTTTAGGGTATCTTTACCAAAGTCACTATTGCTATGAGCTTTATCTCTTTTGTGCAGTATCTTATCATCATGGTGGTGTGAAATGCAACTGAAAATGTCAACATATGGAGCGAATATACATAATTGGTTTTTCATCTGAGTCTGCTTACAACTTCTCTGATAATTCTGTGTCTCATTCAGATATATTTTACTCCAAGAATTCGGAACTTTCCCAGTTGGAAATTCTTGATTTTCAATGATCCTGGAATGATCCCCTACGTGATTCACTAGACAGCTGTCATCCACAGAAGCTTGAATAGATTCTCCTGCTCCCCCCTGACAGGGGGAATCATGGTGCTTGGGGAACTGAGAGCTCTTTCCTTCAATATTTATCATGGAGTCTTGACTTCTGGCTAATTTGCTCACAACATGTCTCTTGATTTGCCAACATGAAAGCTCTCCCAGTGAAAAGCACCTTAATCCTGCTTTGTGAAGAGTCGCCATCTCGTTTTGATTCCTGTCTCCTGAAAGGATAGAGAGAATAAGGAATAAAGGACCAAGAGACTGACATTAGCAAAGTAGAGAAATTAAGAAGATCTAAGCTCTCATTTTCCCCATGGAAACGTTAAAAAAACAACTAGACTGGCTGAAATAAATTTATAGGAGCTCCGAAAAGCAGCTGCAACCAGGAGAACACTAAATTTTTTTAAAAGCCATATTTAAGATAGAAAATTTGAGATCAGCCCAGGGTGAGTGCTTAAGGTATATCTTGGGTCTTTTCTGAGTATGTGTCTTGCTGTCTGAGTGTATTCTCCAGTATACACAACTCCAAAATGAATGCTTTGTCCAGATGTTTCCAAATTTTACACATAGTTCCTTCAGTATCGGGCTTTAGTTCGTGATGGAAATTTTCAGCTTATCTTTACCATCATGGATTTTCTTGGATTTTATTGCTTGTGGAAACACAGAACTACAGATCTAAGAATAGGACAGGAGGTAGAAACCAGCCAGCTGCAGAGCAACAAAATGATATCTCAGTAAGTACTTGGAAAGGAAAATTTGACTTCCTTGCCTATAGAATGGTAAATTAAAAGTCACCTCTTCTTTGGCTACAGGAACTGAATCATAAGTAGCAACTACATAAATCAGGCAAAATACATGCCTCAATTATAGGCTCTCATTATACAACCTGCACATTTAGAAATGTGCTCAAAATAACTGATAGACAAATCCACATTTATAGTTGGAGATTTCAATATCCCTTTCCAACAGTTAGTAAAGCAAGTAGGAAGATGCATGGTGGCACTCATGTAACCCAGTCCATGCTGTGAAAGGGACAGCTGCCCTGGCCCCTTGGGGGTCAGAAGTCACCATGCCAAGGACTGTGTGAAGGGTGCTAAGTTCCATTGGGACCCAAGCTCCAGTTCTTGAGAAGCCAAAAGGAGGGAGCACCAGACTTCCTTCCAAACAGTGGTGCTGGTAGCCTCCAAGTCTCTTCCTCCAGGCCGCCTATGGATATGCCATCCAGAAACCAGTCCAGCCCAGCCAAGATGATGACCTGTGCCCTTGTACGCTGCTCAAAGACTACCAGAACTTTCCTAGAATTGAGAAGGTTGATGACGTTGTGAAGACATGTCTTTGGAGATGGCCAACCAGTAGAAGCCAAAAATTAAGCCAGAATAGTTTTTAAAAAAGGACATGGCAAGCCCTGAGGACACCAGCTCCCCAGAGACTAGAATTATCGACTTGAACATCAAGGTCCATGGTTTTTTTTTTTTTTTTCTTTTGAAATGGAGTTTTGCTCTGCCACTCACGCTGGAGTACAGTGGCACGAATTCGGGTGACTGCAACCCCTGCCTCCTGGGTTCAAGCAATCCTCCCACCTCAGCCTCCCAAAGTGCTGGGATTACAGGCATGAGCCACTGCGCCTGGCCAAGATCCGCAGTTATGAAAAACACATGCTGACACATTGAAAGGACAAAGCCCACAAATGCTATCTGCTGATGAACATCAACCAGAGGAAAAAGATGCTCAAAAACCTCCAAAAGATCTATTATGACAACTCTGGGAAGACATGCAGGGAACTGGGGATTGAAGACACATTTCCCCTCTGAATTATTAAACAGCCCACTGACCGTGGCTTTTGACTAAGAAGGCTCTGTGAATTCAGGTTTTCCAGAATGCACAAAAGCTGAAAAAACAAAAAAGGTCTTAGCAGCAGCAGCAGCAGCAGCAGCCAGAAAACAAAACAAAACAAAAACAATCCATTATGTTAAAAATAAAGCAACAGAAAACAAGTAGGTAATAAATGAAGATACAGGCTTGAAGCAATATTATCAACAAAGTTGACTACTTGGCCTTTACAGGACACTCTATCCAATAAAAGCAGAAAATGTTATTTTCAGGTGTACATGGAACATACTCCAAGATTGACCATATTCGAGGCCATAAAACAAGTTCTAACAGAAGCAAAAGGAGTCAAGTCATACAAAGGGTATTCTAACCACAACTGATTTAAATCAGAAATTATGAATAGAAATGTCTCTGCAAAATCTTCAAATATTCAGAGAATAAATAACATACTTCTAAATAAACTGTGGATCAAAAATAATTCAAAACTTTAGAAATTGAGTGAAAATAAAAAACCAACATATCAAAATTTCTACTTAAAGCAAAATTTATAAAGCAGAAATGTGTGAAAGAAACTAAAAACACAAGAACAAATTAAATGCAAAGTAAGCATAAACAGAAAATAAGAGAAATAAATAGCTAGTTCTTTGAAAAGAATAAAATTAATAAACTCTAGCATGTATGATAAAAACAGAAAGAAGATACAAATTACAAATATCAGTAAATGAAAGGTGACATAATTACAGGTCCTGTATATATTATTAAAAAGATAAGGGACTTATGAACTTTATGGCAATAAATGTAACAATGCAGATGAAATGGACAAATTTCTTTAAACACACAAAATAAGTTTACTTGAGAACATACAGATAATCTGAATAGCCCTTACCTACCAAAGAAATAGAATTCATACTTACAAACATTTCCACAAACAAAACTTGAGGCTTATAGAGCTTCATCCATGAATTTTACCAAACATTTAAGGAAGACACAATACCAATGCTAGACAAACTCTTCCAGAAAAATGAAAAGCTGTAAATACTTCTCAACACATTTTAGGAAGCCAGCATTATTCTAACACCAAAATAAGACAAACACATTCCAAGAAAAGACAACCATAGACTAATATTCCTAATGAACATATTTATAAAATTCTTAACAAAATGTTATCAAATCAGATCTAACAATGTATAAAAAGGATAAATCACGACAAAGTAGTGATTATCTCAAGAATACAAGGCAGATTTAACATTCAATTAGACCTAAATGCTTCCCTCAGAAAATCAGAAACAATGCAAATATATCCACTCTTGCCACCTTTATTCAACATTACTGAAAGCTCTAGTCAGTGTAGTAAGACAGGAAAAAACAACATAAAAGAAATACAGATCATAAAGGAAAAAATGAGCCAGATAAATAATTTGAAATACTAATTTTAAGGAAGCTCAATGAGATACAAAAGAAATTTGAAAAGCAATACAAAAAATCAATTCAGGATATCAATGAGAAATTTACCAAAGAGAAAGAGATAGATATCTTTTTTAAAAAGCCAAACAAATAAAAACTTCTGGAAATGAAAAAATCATTGAAGAAATTACAAAATACAGTTGAAAGCATTTACAATAGACTAGACAAGCAGAAGAAAGAATCTCAGTACTTGAAGACAGGTCTTTTGAATTTTTTTTTTTTTGAGACGGAGTCTTGCTCTGTCGCCCAGGCTGGAGTGCAGTGGCCGGATCTCAGCTCACTGCAAGCTCCGCCTCCCGGGTTTACGCCATTCTCCTGCCTCAGCCTCCCGAGTAGCTGGGACTACAGGCGCCCGCCACCTCGCCCGGCTAGTGTTTTGTATTTTTTAGTAGAGACGGGGTTTCACAGTGTTAGCCAGGATGGTCTCGATCTCCTGACCTCGTGATCCGCCCGTCTCGGCCTCCCAAAGTGCTGGGATTACAGGCTTGAGCCACCGCACCCGGCCAGGTCTTTTGAATTAATCCAGTCAGACGAAAGTAAAGAAAAAAGAATAAAGAAGAAAAAACAAAGCTTTAAAAAATATGAAACTACATAAAGCAACCAAACCTATGAATCATAGGTATTCCTGAGGGAGAAGAAAGAGTAAAAAGTTTGCAAACCTAGTTAAGGAAATAATTGAGGAAAACTTCCTAATCTAGCAAAAGCTTTAGACATCCAGATAAAAGAGATCTAATGAACTCCAGGAAAATACATTGCAAGATGGAACTCACCACAGCATACAGTCATCAGACGAAGGTTTATATGAAGGATAAAAATCCTAAAATCGGCAAGAGAAAAGTGTCTAGTCACCTATAAAGGAAGCTCCATCAGACAATTCAACCTGTAGAAACCTTACAAGCCAGAAGAGATTGGGATTCTATTTTCAAGTTACTTCAAAAAACAAAAAAATTTTGTATCCTACTAGAATAAGCTCTATAAATGAAGGAAAAATAAGCCTTCCCCAAATAAACACTGAGGGAGTTTGTCACCACTAGACCAGCTCTACAGGGAATGCTCAAGTAAGTTCTAACCATGAAAACAAAAGGTTGATACTTGCCATCATAAAAGACACAAAAGTATAAAACTCGTAGGCCTTATAGAATAATTACACAAAGAAAGAAGATAAAGAAATCAAATGGCAACATAACTCATCTTACTGATAAAGATACAGACTGAAGGTAAAGAGGTAGAAAAAGATATTCCATGCAAATGGAAACCAGAAACGAGCAGGAGTAGCTATTTTTAGATCAGATAAGAAAAGACTTTAAATCAATAGCAGTAAAAAAAAAAAAAGACAAAGAAGGTCATTACATAATGATAAAGGGATCAATAAACAAATAAGATATAACAATCCTAAATATATACACACCCAATTCATAAAACAAGTCTTATTAGACCTAAAAAAATACACAGCAATACAGTAACAGTGGGGGACCTCAACACCCCACAGACACCACTAGATAGATGACTGAGACAGAAAATCAACAAAGAAACACTGGACTTAAATTTTAGGTCAAATGGAGCTAACAGACATTTACAGAACATTCTACCCAATAGCAGAATATACACTTTTCTGATTAGTGCATGGAACATTCTTCAAGATAGAACATATATTAGGTCACAAAACAAGTCTCACTACATTTTTAAAAACCAGTATCATACCAAGTATCTTCTCATACCTCAGAATAAAACTAGAAATCAATTCCAAGAAGAACTCTAGAAACTACACAAATACATGAAAATTAAACATGATCCTAAACAATCTTTGGGTTAAGGATAAAATTAAGACAAATTTTAAAATTTCTTGAAATGAATGGAAATGAAAATATAATATACCAAAGCAAAAGCAGTGCTAAGAGGGAGGGTTATAGCGTTAAATGTCTACATTAAAAAAAAAAAAAAAAGGATAAAAAATTAACAACCTTATGTCTCACCTCCAGGAACTAGAAAAACAAGAACGATCCAAACCTAAAGCTAGCAGAAGAAAGATATAACAGACCACAGCAGAATGAAATAAAATAGAGAACCAAGGAACCATACAAAGGATCAATGAAATGAAAAGCTTGTTTTTATCTTTGAAAAGATAAAACTGATAAACTGACAGTAAGACTAGCCAAAAAAAGAGAAGATCCAAATAAACATAATCAGAAATGAATAAGGAGACATTACAACTAATACTATAGAAATACAAAACATGATCAGAGACTATTACGAACAATACACTTGAAAACTAGAAATTCTAGAGAAAATGAACTAATTCCTGGAAACATACAACCTCCCAAGATTGAACCAGGAAGAAACAGAAATCCTCAACAGACCAGTAATGAGCAGTGAGATTGAATCAGCAATGCAAAACCTCCCAAGAACAAAAAAGCCCAGGACTAGACAAATGTACAGTGGAATTCCACAAAAGGAACAAAGAACTGGTATCAATTCTACTAAAACTCTTCCAAAAAATCTAAGAGGGGAGAGAATCCTCCCTAACTCATTCTACAAAGCCAGTATCACTCTGACACAAAAGTCAGACAAATACACAACAACAAAAAAAGAAAACTACAGAGTAACATCCCTGATGAACATAGACGCAAAAATCCTCCAAAAATAAACACAACCCCCCCGCCAAAACACCCCAAACCAAATCTAATAGCACATCAAAAAGATAAGCCACCACGATCAAGTGGATTTTATTCCAAGGATGCAAGAATGGTTCAACATACACAAACCAATAAATGTGACTCAGCCTATAAACAGAATTAAAAACAAAAATCACATGATCATCTCAACAGATATGGAAAACCATTTGACAAAATTCAGCATCCTCTCATGATAAAAACCTTCGACAAACTAGGCACAGAAGAAAAACACTTCAAAATAATCAAAGTCATATATGACAACCCATAGGTAACATGCTGAATGGGGAAAAGCTAAAAGCATTCCGCCTAAGAACTGGAATAAAACAAGAATTGCCCACTTTCACCACTCCTATTCCACACAGCATTGGAAGTCCTAGGAAAGGTAATCAGGCAAGAGAAAGACAGAAAACTAATCTAAATTGGAAAAAAGAGTAAGTCATTTAGTATCTGTTTTCTGACAATCTGATCTTATACCTACAAATCCCTAAAGACTCCTCCAAAAGAATCCTAGATTTGATAAATGACTTCAGTAAAGTTTCAGGGTTAAAAAAATCAATATACAAAAGTCAGTAGCATTTCTATACAACAGTAATGATCAGGTTAAAAACCAAATCAAGAACATAATCCAATTTATATATCTACAAAAAAAATTAAAATACCTAGGAATGTATTTAACCAAGGAGGGGAAAGCGCTAACCAAGGAAAATTATGAAACAATAATGAAAGCAGTTGCAGATGACATTTAAAAAATGGAAAAATACCCCATGCTCATGGATCAGCAGAATCGATATTGTTAAAATGACCATACTGCCCAAAGCAATCTACAAATTCAGTGCAATGGCTATCTAAATACTAATGTCATTTTTCACAGAATGAGAAAAAACAATTCTAAAATTCATATGGAAACATAAAAGAGCCTAAATAGACAAAGCAATCCTAAGCAAATAACAAAGCTGGAGGCATTACATTATTTGACTTCAAATTACACTACACAGCTATAGTAACCAAAACAGCATGGTGCTGATATAAAAATAGATACATAGATCAATGGAATAGAAAAGAGAACCCAGAAATAAGTCACATACCTACAGCCAACTGATCTTTGACAAAGTTGACAAAAACATACACTGGGGAAAGGACATCCTATTGAGTAAATGCTACTATTTAACCCATCTTGAGTTCATTATCTGATATCTCCTGAGATCCATGACAGATTTTAGTAATAGCCATTCTGACGGGTATAAGATGATATCTCACTATTGTTTTAATTTGCATTTCTAGAAATCACTGGTGATTTCAACCACAGGAGGCAACCTGAAAAAGCTCCAAGTGGTCAAAGTAGAAACAACTTGGTAACAAAATAAACAATGCAATACTGGATTATAACACAAAGTATACAATAAATACATATGAGCCCATACTGATTACACAATGGATATTAAGTGACAATAAGGAGTTACTGTTGTAGATAGACACTGATAAATCTATGGGTGATAAGACATTCTCCAGAAAAAAATATGACATTCTCCAGAAAAAAATAGAAGAGAATAGATAAAACAGGAACATTGGAAAGTTAATAACCGCTAAGACAGACAGTATGGATATACAGTTTGTGGCATTATTTACTTTTCTATGTTTTTTAAGTTTTCAAAATAAAAAGTTTAAAGTCATAGAAAAGAAAACAAATAGGTCATCCAAATTATGTGTATGTTGGGGGAAGGGTGGAAAAGCAGAAATTATCCATTTAAACTATCAAGTCATTTTCATTAACAGAAAAAGATGTAAAATGAATGACAAAACTGAACTGAATGGTGGCATTACAAATAGTATCCTACTAAGTCATTTTTATCACATATCTCCCTCAGTCTGGTGGATTATGTGATATCTTAACAAAGGACATAAGCAATTTTAGAATTAATCAAAGTTCTATGTTTTATACATTTTTGAAGTATATGGAAATATATACATGTAGACTATGATTATACAGAACACTCCACCCAATAACAGCAGAATACACCTTTTTTTGAAGTACATGCAGAACATTCTCTAGGATACTCCATATATTAAACTACAAAAAAGCCTTAATAAATATAAAAAGATTAAAATCACACAAAGTATCTCTGCTGATCAAAATGAAACTAGCAATGAACAGCAGAATAAAACCTGAGAATTCCATAAATATGTGAAAATTAATACACAAACAACCAACAGATCAAAGAAGAAATTACCGGGGAAATTAGAAAATACCTTGGGATAAATGAAAACAAATCCACTGCAAAAACAGTGCTAAGGGGGAAATTTATAGCTATAAATGCTTACAAAGAAAAGGAAGAAAGGTCTCAAATCAACATCATAACCTTACACCTTAAGAAACTGAGAAAACTAACAAGCCATCGCCATTGCCGAGACCAAGATGGCTGCAAGACTTGCTGCCTTCTTCAAGAATGCCTGGGCCAAAGAGTCGGTGCTGGTTGTGTCCTTCACCATTGCAGGCCATGCTATAATTCTGCCCCTACTCAGCCCCTATACCAAGTACGCCATCATGATCAACCAGGCCACACCCTACAATTACCCAATGCCTGTCTAAGATGATGGCAGTGTGCCTTACGTGTCCAGCCAACCCCAGGACTCCTAGGGCCCAAGTCTGGAGTGGCTGAATAAACTGTGAACATCTCCACTGACAGGGAGGAGGACCCTCCCCAGTGGCTCCCAGTAAAAATGTGAAAACCAAAAAACAAAACCAAATTAAACCCAGTGCTGACAGAAGAAAGGAATCTAATTTTTTTTTTTTTTTTGAGACAGAGTTCCACTTTTGTTGTCCAGGCTGGAGTGCAATGGTGTGATCTCAGCTCACCGCAATCTCTGCCTCCCAGGTTCAAACGATTCTCCTGCCTCAGCCCCCCGAGTAGCTGAGATTACAGGCATGTGACACCATGCCCAACTAATTTTGTATTTTTAGTAGAGACAGTGTTTCTCCATGTTGGTCAGGCTGCTTTTAAACTCCCAACCTTGGGTGATCTGCCTCCCTTGGCCTCCCAAAGTGCTGGGATTACAGGCATGAGCCACTGCGCCTGGCCAGGAATCTAATCTTATGAAGATAAGAGCAAAAATAAATAAAATTGAGAATAAAGTATAGAGAAAATAAAACAAGAGTTAGTTCCTTGAAAATATCAATAAAATTGACATTTAGCTAGATTGATTAAGAAAAAATAAAGACTCAAATTACTAAAATCAGAAATCAAAGTTGGTACATTACTACTGACTTTATAGAAACAAAAGGATAAGACAGTATCATGAACAATTGTATGCCAACAAATTAGATAACCTAGATGAAATGAACAAATTCTCAGAAACCCACAACCTACACTGAATCAGGAAGAAACAGAATATATGAATAGACCTATAACTGCAAAGGATATTGAATCAGTGATCAAAAACCTCCTAGCAAAGTCCTGGACTTTCACTAGTGATTTCTATTAGACATCTGAAGAATTATTAGCACCAATCCATTTTGCTCTTCCAAAACCCCCAAAAGAGGGGGAATACCTCCTGGTTCATTCTATGAGACCAGGATTCCCCCAATACCAAATACAAAGATACTATAAGAAAAGGAAACTATAGACCAATGTCCCTTATGAACACTGATATAAATATCCTCAACAAAATCCTAGTAAAGAGAGTTCAGCAGCATATTAAAAGAATTATACCATGACCCAAATGAGATTTAGTTCTGGAATGCAAGGATGGTGTAACATATGAAAACAAATCAATGTAATATACCACACCAACAGAATGAAGAAGAAAACATATGATCATCTCAATTGATGTAGAAAAAGCATTTTACAAAATTAAAAATCTTTTCATGATAAAAATATTTAAACCAGGAATAGAAAAATTCTAACTCAACATAATAAAGGCCATATATTAAAAACCCACAGCAAACATCATATTCAATGGTGAAAAATGGAAAGCTTTTCTTCTAGTACCAGAACAAGGCAAGGTTGCCCACTTTTACCATTTCTATTCAACACAGTAGCACTGAAAGTTCTAGCCAGAGATATTATGCAAGAAAAATAAAGAAAGGGCATCTAAATTGGAAAGGAAGATGTAAAATTATCTTTGTTCACAAAAGATGTATGTAGAAACCCTAAAGATTACAGGAAAAAAAAGTTACCAATTTAATATTGTTACCAATATTACCCAAAGCAATCTATAGATTTAATACAATCCCTATTAAAATCCCAATTTCTTCTTTGCAGAAATAGAAAAACTCATCCTAAAACTCACATGTAACTGCAGGAGACCACAAATAGTCAAAACAATCTTGAAAAGAAGAAAAAATACGGAGGAATCTTTTTTCCTGATTTCAAAACTTATTATAAAGCTACATTAACCAAAACTGTTATAAAGACATATAGACCAAAGGAACAGACTAGAGAACTCAGAAATAAACTCTTGCATGTAGGGCCAAATCATTTTTGATAATGCTGCCAAAACCATTCAATGAGGAAAGGACAGTCTTTTCAACAAACGGGGCTGGGAAAACTGGATATCCACATGCAAAAGAATGAAGGTCAACCCTTACCTTACACAAAGATCAACTCAAAATGCATCAAAGACCTAAATGTAAGAGTGAAAACTGGCTAGGTGCGGTGGCTCACACCTGTAATCCTAGCACTTTGGGAGGCCGAGGCAGGTGGATCATGAGGTCAGGAGTTTGGGACCCGCCTGGTGAAGATGGTGAAACCCCATCTCTACTAAAAGTAAAAAGAAAAATTAGGCAGGCGTGATGGCGGGCACCTGTAATCCAAGCTACTCGGGAGGCTGAGGCAGGAGAATGGCCTGAACTCAGGAGGCAGAGGTTGCAGTGAGTCGAGATCGCGCCACTGCACTCCAGCCTGGGCGACACAGTCAGACTCCGTCTCAAAAAAACAAAAAAAAAGAAAGAAAAAAAGAACAAAACCTACACAACTTCTAGAAGAAACCATACGGCGAAAGCTTCACAATGCTGAATTTTGTAGTTTCTTGGATGTGACAACAAAAGCACAGGCAATAAAAGAAAAAAACAGACAAACTAGACTTCATGAAAACTAAAAACTTTTTTTTTTTTTTTTTTTGAGATGGAGTCTCACTCTGTAGCCCAGGCTGGAGTGCAGTGGCACGATCTTGGCTCACTGCAACCTCCACCTCCTGGGTTCAAGCGCTTCTCCTACCTCAACCTCCCAAGTAGCTGGGATTACAGGTGCCCACCACCATGCCTGGCTAATTTTCTTTATTTTTAGTAGAGACGGGGTTTCCCTATCCTAGCCAGGCTGGTCTTGAACTCCTCACCTCGTGATCCACTCGTCTCAGCCTTCCTAAGTGCTAGGATTACAGGCGTGAGCCACTGCGCCCAACCTAAACTTTTTATATCAAAAGACACTGTATCCACAGGATAAAAAGGGCAACAAACAGAAAGGAGGAAAAGATTTTCAAGTCATACATCTGATAATGAACTAACATCCAGAATATATAGAGAACTTCCAAAACTCAGCAACAAAAAAACCTGATTCAAAAATGGACAATGGACTTGAACAGATATTTCTCCAAAGAGGATATATTAATACAAATGGCCAATAAGCATATGACAAGGTGCTCAACATCACTAATCATTGGGGAAATGCAAATCAAAACCACAATGAGATACCACTTCAAACCCATTCAGACGGATATTATTAAAAAAAAAAAAAAAAAACAGAAAATAACAAGTGTTGGTGAGGATGTGGAGAAATTAGAAACTGTGTACTGCTAGTGGAAATGTAAAATGGTGCTGCTGTTGTGGAAAACAGTGTTCAAGGGTCAACTGTACTATAATGAAATATTATTCAGCCATAAAAAAGAGGAAAATTCTGACACATGCTACAACATAGATGAACCTCAAAGATATCAGGCTAAGTGAAATAAGCCAGCCACAAGAGGGCAAATATATAATTCCACTTAACTGGAGTACGTGGAATGGTCAGATTCAGAGTCATAAAGTAGAACAATGGTTAACCGGTGCTGGAGGGAGAGGTCGAAGGTGGAGTCATTGTTTAATGGGTACAGAGTTTCGTTATGAACAATGAAAACCTTTTGGAGGCCGGGCGCGGTGGCTCAAGCCTGTAATCCCAGCACTTTGGGAGGCCGAGACGGGCGGATCACGAGGTCAGGAGATCGAGACCATCCTGGCTAACACGGTGAAACCCCGTCTCTACTAAAAATACAAAAACTAGCCGGGCGAGGTGGCGGGCGCCTGTAGTCCCAGCTACTCGGGAGGCTGAGGCAGGAGAATGGCGTGAACCTGGGAGGCAGAGCTTGCAGTGAGCTGAGATCCGGCCACTGCACTCCAGTCCGGGCGACAGAGCGAGACTCTGCCACAAAAAAAAAAAAAAAAAAAAAAAACCTTTTGGAGATGGATCGTGGTAATGGCTACACAACAATGTAAATGTTACTATATACTCAAAAATGGTTAAAAGTTAATGTCACTATATACTCAAAAATGGTTAAAATGTTAAAGTTTTATGTTATATATATTTTACCACAATTAAAAAATAAATATATGTGAATAAGCCTTGGTGGTGTAGCGCTCACACACAAATTCAGGCAAATTAAGGACATGGAGAGTGAAGGGAAGATGGAATTTTTTTTTTTTTTTGAGATGGAGTCTCGCTTTGTTGCCCAGGCTGGAGTGCAGCAGTGTGATCTTGGCTCACTGCAAGCTCTGCCTCCCGGGTTCACGCCATTCTCCTGCCTCAGCCTCCCGAGTAGCTGGGACTACAGGCACCTGCCATCACACCCAGCTAATTTTTTTTTGTAGTTTTAGTAGAGACGGGGTTTCACCGTGTTAGCCAGGATGGTCTCAATCTCCTGACCTCGTGATCTGCCCACCTTGGCCTCCCAAAGGGCTGGGATTACAGGCATGAGCCACTGCACCCGGCCAGAAGATGGTATTTTAAGAAAGCCTCTCATGAAATGACTTCTGAGCAGAGGTATGAATGAAATAAGGAAGAGGGGCTGGGTGCAGTGGCTCACGTCGATAATCCTAGCATTTTGGAGAGGCTGAAGTGGGCAGATTGCTTGAGTCCAGGAGTTCAAGAGCAGCCTGGGCAACATGGGGAAACCCTGTCCGTACAAAAAATACAAAAATTAGCCGGGTGTGGTGGTGCACACCTGTAGTTCCAGCTACTCAGACGGTTGAGGTGGGAGAATTGCTTGAACAGGAGGTGGAGATTGCAGTGAGTGGAGACTGTGTCACTGCACTCCAGCCTGGGCAACAGAGTGAGACCCTATCTCAATCAATCAATCAGAAAGAGGACAGAGGTTTAAGAAAAAACAGCATTCCAGCCTCTGGTTCCAATCACATGATGTAAGTCTCCTCCCTGCCCCTCCATGCAATGTTTAGGAAACATTTTTTTTTTTTTATCACAAAGAACAGAAAGTAAAAGGCTGTGATGCAGATGTCATATTTGAGGAACAAGTGAGGATGGCAGAGACAAAGGGAGGGGGAAAAACAGAATAATAAAGGTAGGTGAGTAGGCAAACATTATACAGTCTTACAAGCTCCTTAAATACACTGGATTCCACTCAGTGAAATGGGAAGCCAGTGGAAGGTCTGAAGCAGAGGAGTGACATGATGTGACAGATGTTTTCATCCTTTTTTTTTTTTCTGAGACAGAGTCTTGCTCTGTCATCAAGGTTGCAGTGCAGTGGCGGATCTCGGCTCACTGCAACTCACGCCTCCCAGATTCAAGCAACCCGCCATCTCAGCCTCCTGAGTAACTGGGAGTACAGGCACACCCATCACATCTAGCTAATTTTTTAATATTTTGTAGAGACAGGGTTTTGCTATGTTACCCAGGCTGGTCTTGAACTCCTGACCTCAAGTGATTCACCTGCCACAGCCTCCCAAAGTGCTGGGATTAGAGGCTTGAGCCATTGCACCCAGCCATGACAGATATTTTTTAAAAGAGTCTCTCGGCTGGGTGGAGAAGAAATTATCCTGAATAAAGGAAAAATAACAGCTGTTAACTATGATTCCAGCTGCACAGTTCTCACCTGAATGCTTACCTCTTTGGGTCTGAAACTCTTTCATCCAAAGCTTTTCTTCTCTCTCCAACTGGGATATCATATCCGGTTTGAAGGACTGATGTCCTATAAAAAGATAGTATTTAAGTGAAAATGTTAAAGTGTTAAAAGCAGAGAGTACTGAAAAATTCTGGTTCCAATCACATGATGTAAGTCTCCTCCCTGCCCCTCCATGCAATGTTTAGGAAACATTTTTTTTTTTTTATCACAACACATTATAAGAAATACATTTACCATCATCGGAAATACATTACCCTATGTAAACTACTGAAATAAAACATTAAAGGACCTGTTTCTAATCTATATCTGTTTTCATCACATCCCTTACTGCAAGCAGCAGCAGTTATTGCCACAATGTGCACCATTCTGGCTAAGGGGCTCTGATATTGTTACTCTATTTTATTAGAGAAATGCTGATGCAACTTACTAATTTCCTGACCCACCAATGGATCATGACCGACAACTTTAAAGAAATCAGGAGGAGCCAAGCTCAACTGTTCTTTTATAGTTCATTTCTAAAAGAAAATCATTTGTCTTGGAATAAAGACCAGAAACATCTTGTCTCTATGCTCTAAAGAGACAGAAAAACTCTGGTCTCTGAGCAGTCCCAAAGCCTTAACAAGGGGACAGAGGCCAGGGATGCCACTAAACATCCCAAAATACACAGGACAGCCTGATACAACACAGAATTATTTGGCCCAAAACATCAATGGCATGGAGGTTGACAAACCCTGCTGAATTACAGAGGGTGCCTGTCCTTACCCACTGAAACCAGGTTCCTAAAGTTCTCCAGCATCACATCTCGGTACAGCTTCCTCTGGGCAGAGTCTAGCAGCCCCAGCTCCTCCTCAGTGAAGGCCACAGCCACGTCCTTGAATGTCACTGCCTCCTACAACATCAAGCACATGTAACCTCAATCTCGTACCCTCCAATGGCCACTGGCACCTAAGAAACTCTTTCTATAGAGTTACTATTCTTTCCTTTCCACAATCACACCAAAAATGCTAAGGGGAAAAAGGAAAATACCTTGTACATGTAACGTGGTGCCCTTTATATAGTTAAATCCCTAGAACTGGCCGGGCGCGGTGGCTCAAGCCTGTAATCCCAGCACTTTGGGAGGCCGAGATGGGTGGATCACGAGGTCAGGAGATCGAGACCATCCTGACTAACACGGTGAAACCCCCTCTCTACTAAAAATACAAAAAATTAGCCGGGCGTAATGGCGGGCGCCTGTAGTCCCAGCTACTCGGGAGGCTGAGGCAGGAGAATGGCGTAAACCCGGGAGGCGAAGCTTGCAGTGAGCTGAGATCTGGCCACTGCACTCCAGCCTGGGTGACAGAGCCAGACTCTGTCTCAAAAAAAAAAAAAAAAATCCCTAGAACTGTCATTGTTAAATCATGGCATACACACATTTTACCATTTGACTGATAGTGCCAAATTTTGTAAGAAATTTTGCATTAATTTCTTCCCAACAGTGTTTGATGGTACCTATCTTCTCTCATTGGATAGTACCACTATTTTGTCAATCCAACAGGCCTTCATAAAGCTCTGAGACAAGTATGCAGTTCATTCTCTGGGTTCTCAGGAACATGCTGTATCGGTCAATTGCAGCAGCATTTAGGGTCAAGGTTAACAGTGCAGGCTCTATGAGTTTGACTGCCTTAGTTCACATTCCAAGGGTCTATCCACTGTTAGTTTTGTGACGTTGGTCAAGTCACCTAACTTCTCAATACCTCAATTTCCACATCTGTATAAGAAGACCTACATCATAGGGTCCTTGAAGGGATTAAATGAGTGAATACTATAAGGAACTTAGGACACTGTGTGACATACAGTATGTACTCAATAAATGTTGGTCATTACTCTTATTATCATCACCATTATCTCTTTCATCCCATTCATGGCTGCATGATAGCTCAAAAACATGATCTACAATATATTTAACCATTCTAAATAATGCACGTTCGATCATTTTAAATTCAAAAATGACAAACAATGCCACAAAAAACATATTTTTACAAAGATCTCAGCCAGCTCATATGGTTATTTCCTTAAGATAAGTTCCTGCTGGGCGCAATGGCTCACTTCTGTAATCCCAGCACTTTTGAGAGGTCGAGGCCAGTGGATCACTTGAGGTCAGGAGTTCGAGACCAGCCCAACATGGTGAAACCCTGTCTCTACTAAAAATACAAAAATTAGTTGGGCATAGTGGTGCAAACCTGTAATCCCAGCTACTCGGGGGGCTGAGGCAGGAGAATCACTTGAACCTGGCAGGTGGAGGTTGCAGTGAGCCAAGTTCATGTCACTGCACTCCAGCCTGAATGAGAGAGCAAGATTCTGTCTCCAAAAACAAAAACAAAAAAGATAAGTTCCAAAGTTCCAAGAAGTGGTAATTACATTGTAAAAAATATATATACCTTTGTTTTGCTGGTATAATGTTAATTTTCTCAACTAACTCTTCCTGTAAGAGACTGTAAGTACTCCTGATTCTCCGTACTCTAGCCAAAACTGGACCTTATATTATTATTAAAATCTTGAGCAATTTGGTGAGTGATATAAACAGCTATTTATTTAGTTTTTTAAAAGATGATCTGATATTATTTTTCTTCACATATTGCCTTTGCTTAATCCTATTGGGATTTTTCATGTATCAGTAACATTACCATTAAGGATATTAAGTCATTTTCTAGAATATATAAATTCCTACCCCTGCACCTGTTTCCTATTTGTCTCATAAAGTCTGTATATGGCATTTTTCTGTATGGAAATTAACATTCTTTATCTGAAGACACTGCTCATCCCTACATTTGTTTTGGCTGGAGTTCTGATCATCCATGTACTAAACAACTCGATGACACACCTGGCAAAGAGTCATGCACTGAGAAAGGGAATCTGGTGAAGAGTCATGTTATTTTTGGAGCTCTTCATCCACCAGGACATGCCAGGGACACATACACGTGTAGCATAGCCTCAGGTCCCTGAATAGTCTCTTCTGTTTTTTTCTTTTTTGAGACAGTCTCACTCTATCGCCCAGGCTGGAGTGCAGTGGTGTGATCTCGGCTCACTGCAACCTCCGCCTCCCAGGTTCAAGCAATTTTCCTGCCTCATCTACATGAGTAGCTGGGATTACAGGCATGCGCCACCACGTCCAGCTAATTTTTGTATTTTAAGTAGAGACAGGGTTTCACCATGTTGACCATGCTGGTCTCGAACTCCTGACCTCAAGTGATCCACCCACCTCAGCCCCAAAGTGCTGGGATTACAGGTGAGCCACTGTGCCTGGCCTTCAACCAAATGAAATATCTGAAACTCCTGGCTTAGGCACTGAAAGCTTTAACTTCAGCTGGGCATTGAGTGGACTTCAGTAAGTTTAAAGGTTCACACCTGTCTATGTTTAAAATACAGGTAAGGCCATCTACATCCTTACAAAGCTGTTCCATGGAGCAAATTTCCTGGCGAATCTCCAAGTGCTATAACACTTTTAAACTAAGTATGTACATCTTTAAAATATAATAACATGTTAATGAATAAAACAGATACTTAACTATAATACAAGGTTTTACTTAGAATTAAAGAAAGAAATCTAGCTCTTGTTTGAAACTAAAATTACTTTCTCTGAGTTTGGCATCAGTCAGATACTACAACACCAAGCTATACTTTATTCTTTCCATAAAATGAGGTGTCGCATACGAGAAAATAAGTCTAAAACATTAAAGATTAAAAAAATGGTAGAATTCTCAGAATTCCTATTTGGGAAGAGAAGTTATATGGGGAAAAACTGCTATTGTCAATGTCCTTAAAATGGCAAAATTCATAGATTACATAAACATGGAGAATGAGGAAAAATAAAATCAGGTAAACGATGGAAAATGACATGATAAAATATAGGTGATATAAAATTAAATTTAAAAAATTCAAAATTGTACGTAAAGTATGATTATATATATTTGTGAGTGCAAATGAAAAGGAAGGTGGGAAATTATTTGTAAACATATTTGTAATGTGAGAGTTGTTTTCCATTTAAAAAATGTATCTGTTAGGCCAAGGCAGGAGGATCGCTTGAGCCCAGCAGTTCAAGACCAGCCTGGGCAACACAGGAACACCTCCTCTCTATTAAAAATAATTAGCTGGTTGTGGTGGTACGTGCCTGTGGTCCCAGCTACTCAAGAGGCTAACGTGGGAGGATCTATCGAGCCCAGGAGGCCCAGACTGCAGTAAGCCACTGCACTCCACCCTGGGAAACAAGGTGAGACTCTGTCTCTAAATATATATATTTAGAAATTTATATTTACATATATAAATACATTACACAGAAATAGATTTTAAAGTATTTAAGATATATATATATGTTAATGTTTATACTATTATTTGGAAATAAAAGGCAAGAGCCTGGCATATAACAATCTTTCAAGCACTTTTCGTTCCCTTTACTCTTCCAAATGGGAAAAATGTGTCCAATCTTTGTGCAACGAGATGTCATTTTAAGAAACAGAAAGGCAAAATAAACTTACCTGGAACTTGGTCATTTTCCCCCTCTTCCTTCCGGGAAAAGGCAGAGTTCTGGGGGAGGGAACCTGGGGGAGGGAAAGGCATCATGAATAGGTTAGGGATGCCATTAGTCAACATGGCACTTTACGTGGCACTTTAGAGAAAGGTCTCCCTTTCTCTAGGCAGGCACAGTCACACACAGATTAGTGAGGAGAACGGGAGCTGGCTCCCAGCTACCACTGGGCCCCCTCACCCAGCTGCTGTTGTTCAAGAACATTTCATATTAACAGACCTAAATCAAATGCAGCTGCCTGCGTACTCCTTCTGAACCTTAGTCTTCAAGGAAATGAGACAAAGACAGGCAGGGTAATGTAACAGAGCCAAAATGCCTGGCTTCAAATTCTGGCATTTCTACTTATTTTCTACTGATCAGTATAGACAGTATAAGCAGTATAAAGCTTAAGCGAATTATTAATCTCTCTGTGCCTTAATTCAGTCACCTGTAAATGGGGACAATAACGCCTGTATTTTCTATTTCCTGCAGCTTCTGACAAGCAAGTGCTATTATGCTTCATAAAACTGCCCTTTTGAGTATGCTTTCTAGAAAATGAATCTTTTAAGAAACCCAGAACTCAAAGATAATTGCTCTGTCCTGTGAGTTACCATGACCCTCAGAAAAGTCTGTAACTGTGATTGGTTGTCTAACATAATTAGTTCCCTTGGTAATGACAGTTAAACTGCTACGGATTTTTTTTTCCTCCAATAGATGTAATTACTTGCAAATGTTACTAAGCGGGAGGAGCCTCAAGAAAGTCTCTTTTTCCATATGCATGAAAGCAATGACTACTAAAAACCTAAAACTCTCTAAGAAACGGTATTACACTTGAGTTAACCACACGGGATTACTAGTTATAACCACATAATACTGAACACTTATTAGCGCCTCAGGACACCTCCGGCACTCTGCAAATCTGTAATGACGATCGCTTCTCTGAGATAAAACACAGAGGACATTCCCCAGGCTCCGGCTGGAACTAATCTCCTGTCAAGAGGCTAGAAAAGTACAAGAATCCAGGAACGGCCCCACATTAGGCAAGGATTAGAGAAGGGACAGCGGCTCCGTAGCTGAATCTCCGACCCCATCCCAGGTTCAGAGGAGTTTCCAAACAACAGGCGTCTTTTTGAGTATAACAGAATTAACGGCGGCATCCAGCATTTTCCTATGCACTGGTTTTAAGCTTATTTCTATAAAATCTCATTTAATTCTCACAAGAACATCACTGGGAACGCACTCACCCTTTACAGGCACGAGGAAACTGAGACAAGGAAAGATTAAGTAACTTGCCCAATATTTTGCAGCGAGGAACAGGCAGGACTGGCTGGTATGTGCATGAGGATGGCTAGGGCAGCAGAGAGGGCGGGAGACCCTCAACCTCGAAGCACGACGCGAGCCCGCCCCCAACGCAAGAGGTTCGGCCGAGGGGACGCAAACTCCCGCAGTCTCCCAACCCCGCCCTCCAGCGCTGGCCGCAGCTTCTCTTCCCCAAGCCAAGGACCGGTTCATCGCTGGCCCCACGCCCAGGCAAAGAGGGCTCGGAGAAGTCTTGGAGACCGGGAGCTGACTCACCTCCCTGGGAGCTATCTCAGATCCGACCTCGCCTTCCTGGAGCGGAAGTGCCTCCGAGTGCCCACGGTTCGTGGACTCCACTTCCCAGAATTCCTAAGCGGAAGCGTCTCAGAGTTCTCTCACTCCTGGACTACAGTTCCCAGAATGCTCCAAGGGCCGCGCTTCCCACCAGCTGGGTTTTGACTAAGCCGGTTGGGTTTGAGACACTTCTCTGGCGCTACTACTGTCAGATTCCTTTTAGTTTTATTCATTTTAAAAATTCACGAGAAAATAATTGTGAAATTTTTAAAGTGATGGCATATAAAAGTGAAAAGTTCAGCTTGTATTATGAAAATAAGTTAGAAACCAAAATTTTTAGCAGAAACAAAGGGTAGGCTAAAAATGGGATGCGTAAAAGTGACTTATGCTGAGCTCCGATGGACGCCGAACGTTAAGGAATACCAGATCTCAAACTTGTGTCAAATGCCGGCTCCCCGAATATCATCAACTCAACCTGTTGATAAGACAAAAAACAGAATTTGTTGTTGATTGCAGCAATGGAGGACAACACTTCGACGGAGCGTTGGCACCTTCACAGAGCAAAGTGTCAAGGCAAGTTTGGAACTGATTGAGAACTGGATGTTTAAGGCGGGTCTTTCAATGCAAGGGATTTTATTAGTATTGCATAATGATCATGATACTACAGTTCGGGATTGGTGGATATAGCAAGGATTTTTGAAGCAAAAAATCTTAAGGTGCAATCTATTGGTACTTTCTTTGGAAGAGATTTAAAATTTGATGGGTCTCTGCGGAAGCATAATGAACAATTAAACAGTTTGTGTGGGCAGGAATCTCCTGGAATAAAGACCTGCTGATGAAGACAGCTGAACAATCATGTTAGTGCCGAAAGTAAATTGTGATAAAACGGGAAAAGTTCGCTTGTCCCCCTCCCAGGGCATGTAATGGGGGTGTGGCTCGCTTCTTCGTGCCCAGCTGCTCAAACCTCTAGGGGGAGCATGCACACGGCAGGTCGTAGAGCTCCAACCCAACGACAGTGTCTAGGAGTGAATGTTTACAGCTCCTGAAGCCCCAGTGGGCGTGTTTTACAGGGTACTTTTTTAGTTTAGCCATCCATAGAAGGCTTGTGTTAGCTCAATTAGACCCCTGCCTTATCGCAAGCACAAGAGGGATCTTGTATCCCAGAGTTTCTTGCCTTGGTGTACCAGAAGAATCGTATCACACATGGGCTTGGAAAAAGAGTGCAAGGTTTTACTTGCACATAAGTTTACTTATGAATGATCTATGGGGAAAGCTCTTCCCAAATACCTGAGGCTTTTCACCTTTCATGGGGATCGGGCTAGTGCACAGCTGTTCATTTGGAAGAGGGTATTACAATTCATGAGCTCCAGGGCTTAATCTCCACATTTGCCTAAGTTTGGAGGATCCTGAGATTTTTATTTTCCTTTACATACCCTATCTCCTTTAAAAATTTCCTGATTACCTAAAAGTATCTTATGACTGGTTTGTCAAATCAATATCCAGCCCATTCATTTTATTTATCTACTTAGGTGTATTTATTATTGAACACTACTGCATCATCCCTTTTTTCAGACCCTGACCTGTTGAAGGAATTAGGTCAGTTGTTATGATGTTACACATTCTGGATTTCTCCAACTTTTTTGGCCTCTGTCCCTAGTTCCTGGGAGATGGCATTTAAACTCTTAAAATATCCTGAATTATAGAATCTCTGTTATTCACGGTGGGCCACTCACACTATATCTGACAGATTGTCTCTGACAGAGACATATCATGGGCCTCTAGATAAGTTATGCTAGTGAGATTACTTCAGATAGGTGCTGGTTACACCAGACAGATCGATCATGTGATTTGAAGTTTAGGACTCTGAGCCAAATAACATCAGCCTGTGTAGACGATGGGGGCTAGAGATTGAGTTACACGTCAGTTCTTCAATCAGTCACACCTATGTAATAAAGCCCCAATAAAATCTATGAACACAAGCTTGGATAGACTTCTTTGGTTGGCAAGTATTCTCATACGGCTGTGTGCTGGGAGGGTAATGTGTCCTGATTCCAAGAGAAAGAACCATGGAATTTTCTATCTGGAACCCTCCCAGACCTTGCCCTATGCTTTTTCTATCTTTGGTTGGCTTTGATTTGTATCCTTTTGTTATAATAAAGCTGTAATTAATAAATATAATTTTCCTGGGTTCTGTGAGTTGTTTCAGTAAATTATTAAACCTGAGAGGTTAGTGATCAGAAGTGGTCAGCTGATCAAGTGGTCAGCTGGTCAGAAGTGAGGGTGGCATGGAAACCCTTGAACTTGCAGTTTGGAATGAAAAAAGTCTTATGAGGACTGTGCACTTAATCTGTGAAGTTTGACCTAACACTGGGTAATTAGTTTCAGAAGTAATTACACCACTTAATAATATGGGCTAATACCTTTATGAACCTCAGGGCAGAAAGTATTTTGTTTAGAGACAGGGTCTCATTCTGTTGCCTACATTGGAGTGCACTGGTGAAATCATAGCTCACTGTAACTTTAAACTCCTGGGCTCAAGTAATCCTCCTGCTTCAACCTCTTGAGTAGCTAGGACTACAGGCATGTACCACCATGCCTGGATAATTTTTTAATGTTATTTTTTTGTAGAAATGGGGTCTTCCTATGTGGCAGAGGCTGGTCTCTAACTCTTAGCCTCAAGCAATCCTAATCCTCCCACCTCAGCCTTCCAAAGTGCAGAGGATTACAGGCATGACCACCTTACTTGACCAAAGTTTTCTTAATATGTGCATACCTGGGAGATATTGCAGGTTTGGGTCCAGACCACTGCAATAAAATGAATATCTCAATAAAGTGAGTCACATGATTTTTTTGGTTTCTTAGTGCACATAAAAGTTATGTTTATACTATACTGTAAACATACCATTTACCTGTGTAATAGCATTATGTCTAAAAAAAGCAATGTACAGCCAGGCACGGTGGCTCACGCCTGTAATCCCAGCACTTTGGGAGGCTGAGATGGGCGGATCATGAGGTCAGGAGATTGAGACCATCCTGGCTAACACGGTGAAAGCCCATCTCTACTAAAAGTACAAAAAAATTACCCAGGCATGGTGGCAGGCGCCTGTAGCCCCTGCTACTTGGGAGGCTGAGGCAGGAGAATGGCGTGAACTCAGGAGGCAGAGATTGCAGTGAGCCGAGATCGCGCCACTGCACTCCAACCTGGGTGACAGAGTGAGACTCTGTCTCAAAAAAAAAAAAAAAAAAAGAAAGAAAGAAAAAAAAGCAATGTACATACCCTAATTTAAAAAAACACTTTGTTGATAAAAAAATGCTAACAATCATTTGAGCCTTCTGTGAGTTGTGTAATCTTTTTTCTGGGAGAGAGTCTTGTCTTGATGTGTATGGCTGCTGACTGATCAGGGTGGTAGTTGCTGAAGGCTGGGGTGGCTGTGGAAATTTCTTAAAATAAGACAACAATGAAGTTTGCCCCGGTGATTGACTCTTCCTTTCATGAAAGATTTCTCTGTAGCATGTGAGGGTGTTTGATCGCATTTTACCCACAGTAGAACATCTCTCAAAATTGGAGTCAGTCTTCTCAAACCCTGCCACTGCTTTATCGACTAGGTTTATATCATATTCTAAATCCTTTGTTGTCATGTCAACAGTGCTCACAGCATCCTCACTAAAAGTAGATTCCATTTCATGAAACCACTTTCTTTGTTCATCCTTAAGAAATAACTCCTTTTCCTTTCAAGTTTTATCATGAAATTGTAGCCATTTCATCACATCTTCATACTCCACTTAAAATTATACTTTTCTTGATATTTGTAATACATTTGCACCACCTGAATGCTACTGTCCATTTCAGAGTCTACTTCCCAGGGAATGCAACCTGTAACAATGCTTCTCTTTGGGCAAAAGGCTCCTTTCTCTAAAGGCTGCTAATCTTTGACACATCACCCAATCAGTGCATATTTCTCTTGGTACCATGCTTAGCTAAGCTATACTTCTTTCATGTATTCTGGATTGAGAAATTGCATTTTCCACTTCTATCATATAACTGGGTACTTGTTAACTCGATTTCCCCTATTAGTAGGAATATTATTAGTATTAATATTTTTAAATTATAAAATTATCGATAATCTATTTTGTTTTAAAATATTAAAATACTAAAGATACAGTTAACATCTCCTTCGACCACCACAGCTGCCCAGTACTCTTCATTCCCTGTCTTTAAGGTAGAGACCATTATCAGTTTAGTATCTATTCTTATGGACTCTTTTTTGTTTTATTTTTATTTATTTATTACTATTCTGGACTCATTTATATGCATTTAAATGTGTAGAATGTGTATCCTTGTAAGACTTAAAGAACATCATTCACCTTATATGCTACATAATATTTTGCAAATGTGATGAAAGACATTGAAATTGTTTTCAATTTTTCCACTATTACAAAAAAGCTGCAATAAATGTCTCATTCATGCCCTCCTATGAGGTGCGAGCATTCTCCATGGGAGGCGCAGAAAAAATGCAATTGCTAGGTCATGTGGTAAGCATATTTAAACTTTTAATAGCTACTGCTAATTAATTCCTCAAAGCAACTGCACTAGTTTCCACTCCCACAGTTTATGAGAGTAGCAGATTCACCACATTTTCTTGAAAAAAATTTAGACAACCTGGTAGGGCGCAGTGGCTCACACCTGTAATCCAGCACTTTGGGAGGCCGAGGTGGGCAGATCACCCGAGGTCAGGAGTTCGAGACCAGCCTGGCCAACATGGTGAAACCCCATTTCTACTAAAAACAAAATTAGCCAGATGTGGTGGTGCATTACTGTAATTCCAGCTTCTTGGGAAGCTGAGATATGAGAATCACTTGTACCTGGAAGGTGGAGATTGCAGTGAGCCAATACCATGCCACTGCACTCCTGCCTGGGCAATAGAGTGAAACTCTGTCTCAAAAAAAAAAAAAAAAAAAAAAAAAGGAAAAAGAAAACAAAATTTTGACAACCTTAAGGGATAAAAATAGATCTGGTTGTAGTTTTGACTTCCCTAGTTACTAAGATGGTTGAGTATCTTTACATATTTTCACTATCAATTTGAACTTTTATTTTAGTGACTTGCCTGTTCATTATGACAGTTTTTTCTATTTTATATATATATTTTGCAATATGTGTTGTTGGGGTTTCCTCTGATTTCTAATCCTTTGGTTTTGTTCACACCATGAAATATTATTTATCTCACATATCACTGTTAGGGATATTCAGCTGTGTGGGCACTTTTGTTGTCTCCAAGGAGGTAAAATCTTACCACAGCCCTAATTGCAGTATCACATAAAGGGTCTGAACACACACATGTATGGATTCTAACGTCAAGACTCTTGCTATTCTTCAAACCCTTAGATCCCTGTGTTGGGTTGGCTGTTATTAACTTGGCATCACCAACAACCCCTTCTAACAACTTGTCTGTATTGAAGAAGAAAAGCAAGCATCTACCCTTTTCCCAGGATCTCCTTCCCAAGATGGTTTTACATTACAGGCAGAAATGGAGGAGACTGTTATGTAACATTTAGCATGTGGAAGACCATGAGAAGAAAAGACCCAACTTAAAATGGGCAAAGAATTTCAATAGGCAGTCCTCCAAAGAAGTGTCCAGTATACACAAATGGCTAATGTAGAGTCCTCCAGTTACCCTCTTTTTCTGTGTCCTGATCAAAAATCACAGAGTGCTTTGACCACTCTGTGACCCAACCAGCTGCACATTTTTCCAGCAGGCTTGAACCCAAACTGGGGTCTTAAACATTCCCAGACATTGACAAAGACTTTATCTCTCCTTCATATTTGAAGGATAACTTTGCTAGATACGGTATTCTTGGACGATAGTTTTGGGGTTTTTTTTCCAGCACTTTGAAAATGTCTCTCCACTTCCTCCCGGCCTGTATGGCTTCTGTTAAGAAGTCTTTTGCCAGATGAATTGGAGCTCCTTTATATGTGATTTGCTTGTTTTTTTCTTGCTGCTTTTAGAATTCTTTCTCCTTGACCTATGAGAGTTTATTATACACCTTGGGGTAGTCTTAGTTGGGTCAAATCTGTTTGCTGTTCTATTACTTTCCTGTACCTGTATATTCATCTCTTTCTTAAATTTTGGAAAAGTTTTCTGTTATTTTGTTGAATACACTTTCTATTCCTTGCTCTTGCTCAACCCCCTCCTGAACATCGATAATTCTTAGTTTTGGTCATTTGAGGTATTTTCTGTATCTTTCAGGCAATGTTTGCTCTTTTTCTTTCTTTGTTCTTTTCTGACTGTGTATTTACAAATAGCCCGTATTTGAGCTCACTGATTCTTTCTTCTGCTTGATACATTCCGCTATTGAGAGCCTCTAATGCATGTTTCAGTTCAGCAAATATATTTCTCAGTTCCAAGATTTCGTTTGATCTAAAAAAATTATTTTATTCTCTGTTCAGGTTCTCTGATATACTTCTGAATTGCTTTTCTGTGCTATCTTGGAGATTACGGAGTTTCCTTAAAACAGCTCTTCTGTAGTCTTGGTCAGAGTTCACATACTGTCTTCCTGTTAGGATCCGTCACTGGTTCCTTGCTTTGTCCATTTGTGGGACACCATGGCTCCCTGTTTGCTGTTGTTGCTTGTGAATGTGTGTCTGTCTTTGCATCGAATGATTATATATTCCAGTTTTCTCTGTCTGGCTGGTTTTGTTTTTTATTGGATATGGCTCCCTAGAGATTCTTTTTATTTTACCTGTTGATTTTCTTCTTTCCTGCTAGGTTACTGACTTCTTTTTGGTACTAGATGGCACATTAACTCCAGGCTTGTCTCAGTTCTAGTAAATAATCATAGTGCCACCCATCCCAAAAGGGGTAGGTCCCACAGAGGATATCCTAGTTGTAAGAAAGCTGGCTAGTGGTTCGTGACTGGGGACCTACCAGTAGTGATGCTGAACAGCCACTCTGATTGTTGTCTCCTTTGGCTGAGTTGCAGAATAGAGTTTCCATGATGGAGGCAGTATTCCCACCTCCCTCCTTTGTCTCTGGCTGTCCTCAGGGATATTTCTCTCTTCAGTTACTCCTGATGCTCTCTGTAGGTTGAGTCAGGGACAAGTCTCCTGCCAGGGGACCCAAGATGGTGAGGAGGCTGGTTGTCCACCTTAACATTTTCCAGTGTAGAAACTGTGAGACGGGGAAAATTTTCCAGTCTTGGTGCCAGGCAGATTAGGGGGAAGGGCATGTGGATAGGAAAGTCCAATTCTCTTACCATCTGCTCAGTTTTTTTCACTTATTTGTATCCTCAGGAACTGTCTCCTTCTATTTGAGTTCTGGGATATTGCTGGTGATAATCTTGGTGCTGTATATTTGTCTTTAGTTTTCTATTGAAAGGAGTGAAGCCAGCTTGCTTCTACATTGCTATGTTTGGAACCAGAATTTAATCTCTACTAATGACTTATGAGTTGTACTTTAAAAAATTCTTAAATGGTTACTCTAGGGCTTAAAATATATTCCAGTCTATCTTCAAATCATATTATGCCAATTAATATATAGAGTACCAACATATACCTCTAATTTCTGCTGGTATGTTTCTAATTTCTGTCTTCTCTGTTTTGCAGTGTTCTTACAAAACATCTTACTTTTATATGTCCTCTAAATTAATAAAACCTCATTCCTAATTTTGCTTTACTGAATTACATTTTGGAGTAATAAAAATTATTTTACACTTAAAATGATTGAAATAACTATTTTCATAGTTATGTCTTTTGGTAGATCCAAGTCTATTTCTGGTATGCTAAATATCTCTTACACTGCAGGTCTGCTAACAGTGAATTCTATCAGCTTCCGTTCATCTGAAAATGTCTTTATTTTGCATACCTTCTGAAAGATTTTTTCCACCAGGCTTAAATATTTGATTGATCATATTTTTTGTTGTTGTTTCTAAATGTTAAAGATATAACTCCATTGTCTTTTGCTTGCATGGCTTGTGATAAGTCTGATGTTTTTCTCACTCTGCTTCTTACATATAATATAATGTATCCCTTTCCTCTGTCTGCCATTAATATTTTCTTTGCACTATCCATCCATTTTTAGCTACTTGGCAATAATCTAGTTTTGTTCTTTTTTAAAAAAATACTGCTTTGGTATTCTGAGCTTCTTGAATCTGGGTGAAGTCTTATTATTTTTGAAAAATTATCAGCCATTATCTCTTTAAATATCTTTTCTTCCCATTCTCTCCCCCTGCCCCTGGGTTTCCAAGTATGCAAATATCAGATTTGTATTGTTTTCTTCACACTTTTTCTTTTTGTGTTTTAGTTTGTGTGATTTCTATTGACCTATATTCAAGTTCTGACACTTTTCTCAACTATGTTGAGCCTACTCATAAGTCCTTCAAAAGCGTTCTGATAAAAGTAAAAGCAGTAGCATAAAATTTCTTTTCCTAGCATTTCCCATTTGACTATTAAATTTTACTGAAATCCCTATCAGCTCATGCATATTATCTGCCCTTTTCACTGGAATCTTTAGTACATCAATCAGTTGTGTAAAATTCCCCAATATTTCCAAAATATCGTTATCTATAAGTGTGGTTTTATTGATTGGTCTGCTATCTATTGGCAGAAGATTGTTCTTAACTTTTGATCTTGTATTTTTAAAATAAAATGCCAGAAAACATATACAGAACAGTAGAGACTGAAGAAAACATTATTTTTTGCCTAAAACTGGGCACACATGTTCTGTTAGGATGTCAGAGTGGAGTGCTGAATTAATCTTGTCAGGAATTAAGCTGGAATTGGGTTTTGTTGTTGCAATATATATCTTAGTTGTACCACTGGCTTCAAATTTCTCTAGTGTTATCTTGTGCTTAGGGTGAGAACTGGAGGGCTAAAGTTTTCTCAGTGTTCCCGTTGCCCCGTCCTCAGCTTTTGGCCATCCCTTTGCACCAGGGCCACAGAAGGATTCTCCATGTTCTTCCCTTTTCTCATGGTAGCCTGCTGTTGCTTCTCCCTAGGAGTAGGCTAGGGGACCAGCAGTGTCCTTGGTTGTCTTGGTTAGTCTCAGTTGTTAGTGGGAATTGGAGTGTGAGATTCTACGCATTTTTCATTTTAGGGAGCCAGAACCACACAGGACTAAAATGGTACAGAATATCTCTTCCTTCGGCTGTGAAATAAGAAAGCAGGTGATGCGGCTGTGAAATAAGAAAGCAGGTGATGCTGCTATATTGTGAATAATGTGACGACAAGAATTCACAAGAAAAGAGAGGTCAGAGAATTAAAGGAAAGCAATATAAAATCCCCCTACCTTACCCAGACCCTAGCCTTACACTATCTGTATCTTTTCATTTATATGAACTAAGAAACAGTTTTGGTTTAGGCAACTCTAAATTTTCTGTTACTTAGAACTAAAAGCATTCCAATTGATAAAACCACCATGAGCTCTCCCTTGTAAGTGATGATATCAAAGACATGCTTTAGAAGCCCTGGATTTCTGATGACACCGTGCAACTTGAACCAACACCTTGCAAATCAAGTTATGCCAGTGCTTTGGTCACCATATTCATCCAGCAAGGGGAAATCTGATGGAAAAGCTGTGAGCATCAATTTATAAAACTGGATTGTACTAGGACATCCTAGGCAACATGGATTTTGAGACCTAAGGAAATTTCACAGAAATATAAAGTTACTGGATACCTAATTTATCTGTATTCTCAAAAATCCAGGAAATTTAAAAAATTAACTTCAGGGGGTTTATTCTTTACTGTTGGTCATAATGTCATACAACAAAATCGAGCAATCATATCGTGAGTTCTTAAGTATAAGAGATAATATCAATAGCTGTTCACTGCTTTGGTATAATTGGTAAATGTCCATTACAAATATTTTTAAATAAAGCACAAAAAAAAAACTAAGCCAAAAATTTTGCTTTCCAGAGAAAACTACTGTATATATAATAATAAGTAATCTTTCACACATTATCTATAAGCATATATTTGAACATACATGTAAATAGACTTAAATTAGCTGGTTATTATGAACGTACAATCCAGGTTTTTACCAAATAATATGCATGACCCATTCTTGTCATTTTAGAGCTAAATCATACTTTCTGTAGATCTACAGTATAGAACATACAGAAACTTACCCAAATTCATATTGATGGACAATTACTTTCAGCTTAAAACATTACTATCATTGTAAAATCCTCCCTTACTGCTAAAATTGCTTAATTACAAATTACTGTTCTATGATTTCCAGATCGGTATGCACATTTCACATTTTGATACATATGGGCGGCTTGATAAATATTTTGATATATATTAAATGACAAGCTTATATTTTTCACTTTCACCAACAAAATGCATCATTCTTTAAGACAGATACTAGCAAGTAAATGGCAACTGTATCCTACTAGTCAATACATTGATAAATATGCTCAGAAAAATTCAAGATTTTTCCCCTTTTTTGTGTGTCAGTGGGAGAAGTATGGGAATGGAAAACTTGACAAAATTAAAATCCTTCAAACTTGACCCTGCTTAAGGAGGTGTGGATTGGAAAAGGCAACAACATTTAGAAATCAGTCAGATTGAATGGACTTTGAGAGAAATATGGAGAATAAAAAAAAAACAAGTATTGTGATTTTGACATTTATTAAAAAGTATTTGTCATCAGTAACCATTTTGGATACTTGCAAATATTACAGTAAAACTCTGCCTTAACTCACAGGGCAGGAGTAGAAAATCAATTATGTAAAATACAGTGTCCCATTTTTGCAATATTAACCAGAAACATTGTTTATCAGTTTGTACTGATATTTAAAGTGCACACATGTGTACATATACACACACACAAAGCTAAACTTCAACAGATGGTATAATGTATAGAGACCCAACGTTAAGAAATGCAGTACATCTCTGCTCAAGATGGAACAAAGGACAGGAACTAACCCCAATAGGGTTACAACCAAATTAATGTTATTTCAGATCATAATAATGCACATTGTTCTACATTTCAAATATTTACTTGAAATGATTTTATTAAGATTACTTGCAAGATTTCTCTTTCAAATAAATTTTAAGTGAAGTTTTAAAAAATGAGCTTAAAAATTCTCAAACATTTTACCTTTATATACTTTTACTTATTTAGCAAAAAGTACTGAGCACCTACATTGAGTTATGAAATGTCATAGTTTTGTAGACTAGCAATGAACAAAGTCCCGTCTCTCACCAAGCTTACATTCTAGAGAACATGGATTTAGGTATGCTCATCACTGTACTTTTATTAAATTCCTGACCATACTCATATTTTATAAGCCTTAGCTCCTGTGCAATGACTGATGTTAAAGTTCTAACAAAATCCCTCGTGAAACCCCTCTTATTAAATGTCTCTGTTGTGTGGTCTCCCGGCCATTATGAATGTTGAAGTTGGGCAGAAATATTACATTTTAATTTTTAAAAATTCTTTTTCTACTGAAAGAACTCTAGTGACTGGAAAATTTCAGCTCCCATTTGAGGACTTCAAAATAAAACAGAATCTTCATTTCTGTGTAGATTCTCTGATGAAGGGTAGTCCTTACCAAAGTCTTCGCTTCTATAGAATTTATCACTACTATGGACTCTTTGATGAATCAGAAGACCTGAGCTCCAACGGAAACCCTTACCACATGCATCACATTTGTATGGTTTCTCTCCTGTGTGGACTCTCTGATGAGCCTGAAGATTTGATCTCTGACTGAAGCCCTTTCCACATACCTCACATTTGTATGGTTTCTCCCCAGTGTGGACTCTGTGGTGGGCTTGAAGACTTGAATACCCACTGAAACCCTTACCACACTGTTCACATTTATAGGGTCTCCCTTCTGCATGAACCCTTTGGTGTGCTTGAAGGCGTGAACTCTCACTGAAACCCTTTGTACACACCTCACATTTGTATGGTTTCCCTCCTGTGTGAACCCTCCGATGTGCTTCAAGGCGCGAACTCTGACTAAAGCCCTTCCCACACATCTCACACTTATACGGTTTCACTCTAGTGTGGACTCTCTGATGACCTTGAAGATATGCTCTCTGACTGAAGCCCTTTCCACATACCTCACATATATATGGTCTTTCTCCAGAATGGACACTCTGATGACTTTGAAGGTATGATCTCTGACTGAAACTCTTACCACACTCATCACATTGGTATGGCTTCTCTCCCGTGTGGACCCTCTGATGGGCCAAAAGTGTTGAGGCCTTACTGAAGCCTTTACCACATTCTTCACATTTATAGGGTTTTTCCCCTGTGTGAACCCTCTGATGAATTTGAAGATTAAAGCTCCAACTGAACCCCTTCCCACACTCCTCACATTTGAATGGTTTTTCTCCAGTGTGGACTCTCTGATGGCCTTGAAGGTGTGAACTCCGACTGAAGCCCTTCCCACACTCCTCACACTTGTATGGTTTTTCTCCAGTGTGAACTCTCTGATGGCCTTGAAGGTATGAATTTCGACTGAACCCCTTCCCACATTCCTCACATTTATAAGGTTTTTCTCCAGTGTGTACTCTCTGATGGGCTTGAAGATATGAACTCCGACTGAATCCCTTATCACATTCCTCACATTTATAAGGTTTCTCTCCTGTGTGGACTCTCTGATGAACGTTTAGAACTGATCTATGATTGAAACCTTTGCCGCATATATTGCATTTGTATGGCTTCTGTCCAGTGTGGACTCTCTGATGATCTTTAAGTTTTGAGCTCCAGTTGAAGCCATTCCCACACTCCTTGTGCGGTTTCTCTCCAATGTGAATTTTTGGATGACCTTGAAGATACAAATTATGGCTGAAGCTGTTACCACACACATAGCGTTTATATGGTTGTTCCTCGGTGTGGACTATCTGAAGGTCTTGAAAATGTGAGGCCAGACTGAAGCCATTACCACACTCCTCAGAATTGTAGGACTTCTCTTCCATATGAACCCTATGCTGAATGTCAAGATTTGAACTACAAATGAAACTCTTTCCATACTCTATATCTGTGTATAGTTTCTCTTCAGTGTGGATTTTTTGATGGACTTGAAGACATGAACTCTGATTAAAGACATTCTCATTTTCCTCATATTCATGGGGTTCATCCCTAGTATGGACCCTAAAAATACTTTTAAGGTCTAAGCTATGACTGAAGGCTTTCTCATAAATGTTGCGCCTATAGGACATCTCACCTGTGTGGATAAGTTCATAGGTGTTAAGAGGGGAATAGTGATTGAAATTCCCACCATACTCACTACATTTGCATGGTTTCTCCCCTGTATGCACTCTCTGATAGGATTTCAGATGTGAATTCTCAATATCATCTTCTCTCTGAATATTTTGATGAATGTGAAGAAGTGAACTATAACTACAGCCCTTTCCACATGAACTGTATGTATAGGGCTTCCCTTCCAAGTGGAACTGCTGATGAACTTCAGAGCTGGAGTCATTATTGAAGGCTTTTCTATACCCAGTACATGGATAGGGCTTCTCCTCTGTTTGAATTGAATCCTGATTAAATAATGATACCTTCACGATGTCTTCTCCACAGTCATGGCAGCTGTAGTTTTCTTTTCTGTGTACTTCCAGTTTATCATTGTGATGTGAGATCCAACTGACGCTGTCACACTTACAGAAATTATTTTTCATAGAAATGTGCTGACATCTACACTGATAATTACATGACTCTTTCAGATACATTTTTCTCCAAGAATGATGTGCCCTCCAAGATGGATACTCTTGACTTTTTATATAATTGGAGCCATTCCCTATATGAGTCAATATATAGTTCTCATCTTTAGAAATCTGAACTGGTATTCCCGCCCAAACCTGGCAGAGGGAATCACCTTGTTCTTGCAACTGAGAATTCTTCCCTTGAAAAACTTTCAGGAAATCTTGACACCTGATTAACCCACCTGCACTTTGTTGCCAGGTCTGACAGGAGGAAAGCTCTCTGGGGGAAAGGTAGCTTACTGTTACTTCCTGAATACTCTCCATCTTTTGTTGATTCTTCCTTCCTATATGGATAAAGAGAATTCAGACGTGCATGAGTGAATGCTTTATTCAAGAGATTTGAAGATTTTACACTTAGGTCATAACATGAAACTTGAATGAACCAGAGGAAAATTCATGCCACCATTTCTAAGAATACTTACAAAATGCCTCTTCTTTGGTTATACCAGTTACAGGTTGAGTATTCTCAATCCAAAGATCTGGAATCTGAAATGCTCCAAAATCCAAAACTTTTTGAATGTTCTACATGATGTTCAAAGGAAATGCTCATTGAAACATTTCGGATTTCTGATTAGGGATGCTCAGATTTCTGATTAGGGATACTTGAAATACAAAACACTTCTGGTCCCAAGCATTTTGGAGAAGGAATATTCAACCTACATACAAATAGCATCTACATAATTCAGAATATCTGTATACCTCAAAATCAGGATGTTGTAGCACAACCTGGACAGCGAATATGATGGCTATGTTCAAAAGGCCTAGTAAAATCATAAACATGGCTGGGTACAGTGGCTCAAGCCTGTAATACCAGCACTTTGGGAGGCTGAGTCAGGTGGCTCACCTGAACTCAGGAGTTTGAGACCAGCCTGGCCAACATGGTGAAACCCCATCTCTACTAAAAATACAAAAATTAGCCAGGCATGGTGGTGCACACCTGTAGTCCCAGCTACTGGGGAGGCTGAGGCAGGAGAATCACTTGAACCCATGAGGCAGAGGTTGCAGTGAGCTGAGATCATGCCACTGCACTCCAGCCTGGGCAACAGAATAAGACCCTGTTTCAAAAACACAAAATGAAACAACACAACCATAAACATGTTATCATGGATTTATCATGGGTTTCCAGGAAATCTGAAGGGGAAAAGATGATGTTCTTAAATTCGAAAAAATATAGTTGCAAATGGACAAACGCCTTTTGTCCTAATAACTTTTTCTTTTTTGTCTGGTACGTGAACATGATAATGTTGTTCATTTGTAAGGGTATTGTATGCGTTAAATGATACGCTGAAGAAGGTAAACACAGACCTTTACTTTATGCTTGAGGCATCACATATCCTGTCACAAATGAGCTATTAATCCTCATGAGAATAATAAGCTCTTCTAAGTCCCTGTAGGCCATTATAAATTTTACCTCTTTTCAAAATATATTTCACAATTATCAACGGCCATGGCGTAGGTCAAAATGTGAAAGACTGTGACAGAATTCAACTAAAAAAATCAGAAAAAAATTATGGCACCTGTAGGTGTCCTCTGAGGTGCTCATGAGCCATGAACAAAAAAAACTCAATGAATACTGACTTTTGCTTGTGCCATTTTATTGGAAAATTATGTTAATGTTTAGGAAATTTGAGGCACCAGAAGGGGCTGAAGATAGGATATTTGAGTAGAAATATTTTATTATCGAGTTATTAAAGTCCAGATTATAAGCAGACAGCAGATCTTCATATACTAGCGACAAATATCCTCCCTAAGGACAACGGGTTAAACAGGGTTGAATTAATAACATGCACTCTTCTAACACTTAGAAGTAGATTAAGTCTCTATAATATCCAGAAGAAAAGCAGTAAAAGGAATGTTTTTTCATGAATATTACCCTCAAACATAACCCTGCCTTATTTCTTTGTGTTTGTCTGCCTCTCCACACTGGAATGTATTGTCCATGAAAACAAACACTGTTTTGTGCACTGCATTCCTTTCACTGCCAAGTGAACAGTAGTTGCTCAATAAACATTGATGAATAAATCATAGTTTGAGTTGCTCTCACTCATAGAATTAAAAGGGCATGTAATGTAGCTTTTTAAATGGGAAAGGAACTGGTGATGGTGACAACTTTGCTGGAAAGCTGAAAGGCTATAGGAGAGGTAGGGTGACAATTCAGAGTGATACTGCTGATGAGAAAAGCAAAGGTCACAAGAGTCTACTGTGGATGAAATAAAAATGTAAGATCAAAAATACCAACAGGCAGGGCCTGTGGATTGAGTCTTTCTCATTTTTAAAGTAACTTTTTAAATGGTATAACTTCGAACGAACCAGGCATGGTGGTGCAATCCTGTAGACCCAGCTACTCAGAAAGCTGAGGCAGGAGAAATGCTTGAGCCCAGGCATCTGAGGATGCAGTGACCTATTAATATAATCACACCTGTGAACAGCCACTGCACTCCAGCCTGGGCAGCATGGCAAGACTCTGTCTCAAAAAACCCAAAATGGTGTAATTTTTCTTGAACAAAATATTCCCTGTGAGCCCTACCCTATCCCAATTTTTAAAAAAGGAAAAAAGAAAAGGCCATACTGATGACTCTGTGTCACTAGGCTTTGGGGCAGCACACTGATTGTGGGACAACACTTCAAGGTATGTCCATAGGTATGCATCTTGGTACTTTAAAAGCACATTTACTGATGTCTTTGCCTTCTCAAAGGTGAAGCTTTCAGTTATTATAATGATATTTTATCATATAATGATGAAATGAAGGGAAATATTATAGGAGGAATATCAGAAAAAGTATATAGCTTATATGTGAGAAGTTTGAGCTTCCAGCTTGGGTTAATCATAATCCTTGTAGTTTTGTTTTACTATTATAAAAAACACTCAATATACATCCATAAAGATACAGTTTAGTATGTCCTGTCTTTTGGGACTGATATAGTGGCTTGAGAACATGAAAGCAGCTTGTTAGTCTAAACCCAATTTCTTACAAAGCAACTGCTTCCATGCAAATTAGTACATAATTCATGATATAAAAATCTCTCAAATATATAAGAGATTAAAGTTTCTCTCTGACCAGTGGGTTTTGCAACGTTAAGGACACAGAGGAAGAAAAAAAACAAAAGGTCATTTCACTTTGCTTCAAATTCTTCTAAAAAGGACCACACACGTAACAACAACAGTTTCCTTTAGTCAATGGTACAGACTGAAACACCTTGTTACTTTATTTAAATATCTCAACATTTAAGTTATATTTCAATATCAATGGTAGAGTGGTAATAAGAAATTATGTTAAGTTTATAAATGAACTTTATTTGATGGAGAAAATAAGCATGACAAAAGATGACAAAGACCTCATTTGAGGTAAGAAGGTTGAGAATTTATTATGTCTTCATAGCAATCCTGCTTTAGCACTTAGAGGTTGAGAAAGTCAATCATTCAAGCATCCCAGATCGATCAATTCAATAAGAAAGGTGCTATATTTGTCATAAAAACAAATAATTCCTTTGAATTTAATACTTAGCTATAAGGAACTCAGAGAAAAAAAATCTTTATGTCTTCTTCTTTTTCTTCTCCTTTAACAAAAGCTAAGTGAGAACATCAGCTCAGGTAACCCAGCTGAGATCACCTTCCATTCTTACTTTGTTTTAGATAGAGAAACTAAGGCATTTTTGTGGGCACTACAAGGTATAGTGATGACAATGTTTAGATCACAAATATTTAAGCTGCAAAAATATTTTGACTCCTTTCTTAACCACTGATATGGTTTTGCTCTGCATCCCCACCCAAATCTCATGTTGAATTGTAATTCCCAATGTTGGAGTTGAGGCCTGTGGGAGGTGATTGGATCATGAGGGTGCTTTCTAATGGTTTAGCACCATCCCCTAAGTGCTGTCTCATGAGATCTGGTTGTTTGAAAGTGTGTAGCACTCCCCACCCTCTTTCTCTTCCTCTTTCTCTGCCATGTAAAACATGCCTCCTTCCCCTTCACCATCCACTATAATTGTAAGTTTCCTGAGGCCTCCCCAGCCATGCTTCTTGTATAGCCTATGGAACCGTGAGTCAAGTAAACTTCTTTTCTTTATAAATGACCCAGTCTCAGGTAGTTCTTTACAGCAATGGGAGAACGGATGAATACAGAAAATTGGTACTAGAAAAGTGGGGCATTGCTATAAAGATACCTGAAAATGTGGAAGTCAATTTGGAAATAGGTAATGGGTAGAGGTTGTAATAATTTGGAGGGTTCAGAAGAAGACAGGAAGATGAGGGAAAGTTTGGAACCTCCTAGAGAACTGTTACATGGTTTTAAACAAAATACTGATAATGATATGGACAGTGAAGTCCAGGCTGAGGTGGTCTCAGATGGAGATGAGAAAGTTATTGGGAACTGGTACTGGTGATATATTTAGATATATTTAGGTTTGTAAATGTATTTATACATTTTCCCAACACTGGTGCTATGCTTTAGCAAAGAGACTGGCAGCATTATGCTCCTGATCCAAAGATCTGTGGAACTTTCAACTTGATAGAGATGATTTAGGCTATCTGGTGGAAGAAATTTCTAAGCAGCAAAGCATTCAAGATGTGGTCTGGCTGCTTCTAACAGCATATGTTCATATTCATGGGCAAAAAGATTATCTGACACTGGAACTTATATTTTAAAAAGAAGCAGAGCATAAAAGTCTGGAAAATTTGCAGCCTGACCCTGTGATAGAAAAGAAAAATACATTTTCTGGGGAGAAATTCAAGGCTTCAGAAATTTGCCTAAGTAAAGAGGAGCTGAATGTTAACAGCCAAGACAATGGGGAAAATGCCTCCAGGGCATTTCAGAGCCGGTCACGGCAGTCCCTCCCATCACAGGCCTGAAGGCCCAGGAGGGAAAAATAGTTCTATGGGCTAGACCCAGGGCCCTGCTGTTTCCTACAGCTTAAGGACATGGCACCCTGCATTGTAGCTGCTCTAGTTCCAGCCATGGCTAAAAGGGGCCAAGGTATTGCTCAGGCTATTGCTTCAGAAGTTGCAAACCCCAAGCCTTGGCAGCTTCCACGTGCTGTTGGGCCTATGGGTATGCAGAGAGCAAGAGCTGAGGCTTGGGAACCTCTGCCTAGATTTCAGAGAATTTATAGAAACACCTGGATGTCCAGGCAGAAGTCTGCTGCAGGGGTGGAGCCCTCATGGAGACCCTCTACTAGGTCAATGGAGAGGGAAAATGTGGGGTTGGAGCCCCCAGAATCCCCACTGAGGCACTGCTTAGTAGAGCTGTGAGAAGAGGGCCACTGTCCTCCAGACCCTAGACCCACCAATAGCTTGCACCATGTGCCTGGAAAAGATACAGGCACTTAACGCCAGCTCATGAAAATAGCCAAGTGGGCTATACGCTGCAGAGCCACAGGGGCAAGGCCTTGGGAGTTCATCCCTTGCATCAGCCTTGATGCAAGGCTTGATCCAAGCCTTGCATCAGCATGGCTTGGATGTGAGACATGGAGTCAAAGGAGATTATTTTGGAGCTTTGAGATTTAATGACTGCCCTGCTGGGTTTCAGACTGGCATGGGGCCTGTAGCCCCTTTGTTTTGGCTGATTTCTCCCTTTTGGAATGGGGGCATTTACCCAGAGGCTGTACCCCCATTGTATCTTGGAAGTAACTAGCTTTTTTATTAGAATATTATGCATCCATTACAAAAACAAGTTATAACCTTAGACTGGGAGGGATTTCCCCGAGGTAATGGCAAAGAAAAAAAATTAGTATATTAAAAATAAGAATATACATATCAAATTTTTACATTACTATGAGGTATATGATCATATTAGTATAGGTAAAAAAAAATTGAGGTATTTTAAAAGGTGACGTTATGTTCCAGCTGACAGTATCAGGAAGGTAGATTGGCGCGGCGTGGCCTCAGCCTGTTTTTGTACAACCCAGGAGCCAAGAGTGCTTTCCACATTTTCAAAGTGGTGTAAGAAAAACAAAGACTATGTGACAAAGAGCACATGTAGCCAGGAAAACCTAAAGTATTTAATACTGGGACCTTTAGAGAAAAAGTTTAACTCCTACTCTCAAGGGTCATGTAGGACCCTGAATCTTGACCAAGATGGAAACAAACAATTATAGAAGTAAGTTAATTTCTTTTGCATTTTTTGTTGACTCTTAACCAGCAGCATTCTTAGCTACACAGTTGTGACAGTGGCTGTTGATGTCAGTCTTGAGGACTCAAGAAACTATCAAAATGTTTCAATTCACAAAAATGTCCAACTTGAAAATTCTACTTTAAGACTGTGGCTATGTCAAGAGACTGTTTGGGGCAAGAGTATGGGACAGAATGGGAGGATAGGAAGCTGGACATATGAATACAAGGGTGTCTCACTTGAAAATGCTGCATGAGGAAGACCAGTTATAATGTTGGCACTGGTCATTTTTGTTACTTACTTTAGCTGATTGGCTCTTCTTATCTTTTAGGTTTAATGGCTACCCATCTATGAATACCCAAGGACAGCTAAGCAGTTAGAACAGGCATCCATCAGATGAGAAACAGTATTCTAGAATATCCTTCAGTTACACAGATTTATTCTACACCTATTAGCTGCCTCAAGGTGAATAGAAGAGAGCAAAGATCATGCATCTATTACCCAGTTCATTCAGAGAGAAAAGTAAGTCAAGGAAACTGACACAGAAGCATAATTGAGAGGTCTGAGGGGCAATCATGGGGCAGTGCCTCTGAAACAGACTGAATGAGCAAAAACAAACAATAGTAGGTGAATATGGAAAGTGAGAGGAGGTTGAGGGGACAAAGACCTTAGGACCTAATAGGCCACTTTAAGTACTTTAAACTTACTCTGTGTGAAATGGGGAACCACAGGAAAGTTTAAACAGAGAAGTGATGTGTTCTGACTCGTTCTAGAAGGTGCTCCATGGCTGCTGTGTTCCTGCAGCACAGTTCTTACCTGAACACCCATCTTTTGGGGTTTCCATCTCCACCATCAAAAGCTTTTCTTCTCTCTCCAACTGGGATATTAGGTCTGGCTTGAAGGGCTGATGTGCTGTAAAGAAGGCAAGGAGAGCAAAAGTTTTTAAGTTTGATGACATTCAGTTGGTCAAAACTAGACAAAAAGGTATACACAGACAAGTGTGACTCTCCCACATCCCTTCCACCCTGTTACCTTCCACTCACTCTAAGAAACTAACTTCATGATTTTCTATTTTTGAAACAGGCTCTTACTCTTCTGCCCATGCCAGCATGCAGTGGCATGATCATGGCTCACTACAACTGCAGCCTCAACCTCCTGAGCTCAAGCTATCATCCCACCTAAGCCTCCAGAGGAGCTGGGACCATGGGTGTGCATCATTATGCCCAGCTAAATTTTTTGTACAGACAGAGTCTCCCTAAGTTGCCCAGGCTGGTTTTGAACTCCTGGGTTCAAGCAATCCTCTTGCCTCAGCCTCCCAAAGTGCTGAGATTACAGGTGTGAGCCACTGTGCCCAGCCATTATTTTGGTTAAACCTTCCTTCTTGTGTTTCTTCTTATAAAAATAAGTATATATATATATATATATATATATATATATATATATATATATGTCTGTACCCACACACTGTCTATTTACTTATTTTACCTTCTTTTTTAAATGAATTGTAGTATACTATTAATATTCTTTTGGACATGGCTATTTTTAGGGAAAATTGCTAGAAATGAGTTGCTGGGGAAGGGGAAATACCTAGCTTTGTTAGATACTGTCAACTTGCCCTCCCTAAGGGTTGTATCATTTTGCATTCTTCCTTTCAATGCATAAGAGTTCCTCATTCCCCACAGCTTTGCCAAAAAATGTCTATTGTTACGTTTTTGAATTTTTGCCAATTTCATGGGTGAGAAATGGCATTTCAGTATAACTGTAATGAACATTTCTTCTGCAATAAACTGAACATCTATTCATATGTATACATATTTATATGTGTGTATATTTGTATGTGTGTATATATATACACACACACACACACATACACACACCCTAGCTCTATGTTCTGAGACAAAGAAACATAGATACTACAATGACCATATCTAGCATCCAGACTTTGGCATTAAATACCATTCCCCAGCAAAAAAACAAAAACAAAATATGCATAATTACAGAGCCAAGGCAAAGTATAGATGAGCACAAAATATTGTGCTCTGCCAATAAAGTAAGAAAGTGCTCAAAAAAAAAATTGTGGACATGTTACAAGGTCACAGGAGCCAGCTTAAAGAGGCCAAACTTGGGACAATTTTAACATCTAAAAAATTACAGTAATAAACTATAAATCTTTTAAAAAATTCACAAATCCCTACAAATAACAAATGAATTGATGCTTGAGAATTGGGGGGCTCTTGTTGACTGCAAGTTTATGCCAGGTGCTGGCTGCTAAATGTGAAGGAGGTGAAGTTAGAAAAATCGTCATTTTGTAACTGTCATGGTAAGGACCAGATAAGGCAAGATCATCACCGGGTGCTAAATCTACAGGAAAATACTTGTGTTACCCTATAGTTACAAATGGGGGAAAAAAGCAGTAATTATATAGTGGGGAAACTGCATAACATCGTGACTGGGTAATCAAAGTTAACACCACCTTTGAGGGACAGATGACTTCATGTGCCTCCAGATGTGATTCCCTCAAAAGTGCACACTCTACCTATGTAGAGTTCCTGCTGCATGGATCAACTGAATCTAATTTTGTGGAATCATTAGGAATGTTCTATTAAAAATAAGGGAAGAGGTGATAATGTTCTTCAAAAATGTTACTGTCATGAAAGACAAAGAAATGCTGTAGAAATGTTCTAAATTAAAGAAGGCTAAAGAGACAGAACAACTATACTGGACTCTAGACTAGATCCTGTTCTGGAGGGAGAAAAACAAGCTTTAAAGAATAAAATTAGGCTGGGTGTGGTGGCTCATGCCTGTAATCCCAGCACTTTGGGAGGCCGAGGTGGGCGGATCACCTGAGGCCAGGAGTTTGAGAGCAGTGTGGCCAACATGGTGAAACCTCATTTCTACTAAAAATATAAAAATTAGCTGGGCGTGGTAGTAGATGCCTGTAATCTCAGCTATAGTGGCTGAGGCACAAGAATCACTTGAACCTGGGAGGCAGAGGTTTCAGTGAGCTGAGATTGCACTACTGCACTTCAGCCTGGGCAACAGAGTGAGACTCTGTCTCAAAAGAAAAAAAAATTGATATATATATATATAATATATATATATATATATATAATTGGCTTTATGGATAACATTACAGCATAAATGATAAGATAAAAGCATTATATCTGTCCTGAGAATAGGTAAGAGAATATTCCTCTTTTTCTAAAACAGACTGTGCAGTAAAGGAAAGAATTAATCTTGTCGAAAGAGAGATTTGGATTTAGCCTTTGGCTTCTGGAAGGTAATCTCTAAGTCCCTGGAATATTCTGCCCAATTAGAGTGTCTTTTGTTTACCCAGAAGCCTTGGGCCACACACCAGATAATTAAACAACTGATTTATAGTAGGGGCTTTGAGCCACGTGGTATTAGCTTAATCTCTGGAGAAACTGGAATCTAAGAGCAGCCACCCAAGTGGTCAATCATATCTAGGCAACTAAGCTCCAACAAAAACTGTGGACACCAAGGCTCGAATGAGCCTCTCTGGCTGCCAATGCTCCTTGTGTTATTGTCACACATTGCTGCTGGGAAGAGTCAGTGCTGTCCACAACTCCACTGAAGATGACAAGTGGAAGCCGACACCTGGAACACTCATGGACTCTGCTCCCTGGGCCTCTTCCCTAGGCTGACTTTAATCTGATTCCTTTCCCTGTAATGAATCATTTACCGTGAGGACAACTGCTTTCAGTGAGTTCTGTGAGTCCTTCTAGCGAATTACTGAGCCTGAGTGTGGGGCTCAATACTCTTGGGTCTTGGGGACTCCTAATCTTGCAATTGGTATCAGAGGTAAGAGGGAACTTGGGGACTCCTGAACTCTGCATATACACTGAAGTATTTAGAGAAAAACAGCCATGGTATATTCACTACCCTCAAGTGGTTCAGAAAAAGATATTAATGACTATATATATTTTTTCATATACATACATAAGTATGTATGGAGAGAGAAAGAACATGAACATAAATGATAGAGCAAATAAGGTAAAATGTTATTAGAGGTGAATCTAGGTAGAATCTCGGTGAATCTATATGGGTATTCTTGTCCTTTTGTAAGTTTTTGGTGAGTTTAAAGTTATTTACAAATACATTGTTTTTTTAGAAAAACCCTCTAAAAAGTCAAGTTCATCAACAGTTACTGGTGCCCTGAAAAATAAACTTACTAACCTGAAACAACTTACTAAACTGTTAGATGGCAAATCAATGAAGCAGGACCATATTTACTATTCCAAGGATAGACTGGAGAGAACCGTCAGAAACATCTTGTCTGTGTTGCACAGGGATTATTAGGACTCCCAGGCACCCAATCTCAGAGAATAATTTCAGGGACTTCAGAGTTTCTAACAATTGAGCACACAAAGACATCCCAGGAGACTGCCGTTGAGTTACCAAGAGCACCTATCCTCACCTACTAAGAGCAGGTTCCTGAAGTTCTCCAGCATCACATCTCGGTACAGCTTCCTCTGGACAGAGTCCAGCAGCCCCAGCTCCTCCTCGGTGAAGACCACAGCAACGTCCTTGAATGTCACCATCTCCTACCATACCAAAGACACTAAGTTTACAGAAGAAGGGCAGTGCTGAGAAGGTATAAATGAGGGGAAGCTGTTCTGGAGTCTGGGCAACTTGAATCAAATTTGCAGCTCTCTTCTGTTTGCCTTCTTTAATGCTAATACCATTCACCAAAAGGGCTGCAAGAAAAGAAATCCTTACACTTTAAAATTACTTTCTTTTGTTAGCACTTATAAGTAAGCCTCTGGAACTCTGTTGCACCCTAGGTTACCAATATTTTAAATTGTATTAATAATGTCATTTGCTCCACAAAAGCTTTAGTTCTAACAGTGACTGATGCTGTTTCTCCTCATTTACACACACACATCACTTACTTAATTTGCCAAATTTACAGGGTATCAGTCATCCTTACTGCTCAAATACGTAGCTCATCCTCTGTGCTCATCTGGAGACTGTTGCAGTGATGGGCACAGCTCTGGAGCCTGACTGCCTGTGTCTGGATCTGGGCGCTCTGTCCAATGCTAGCTCTATGATCTTGGACAAGTTTCCTTCCTTCTCATTTGTATGGTGAAACTTATACCATAGAGTCCTAGTAATAAAATGAGTGACCACACGTAAAGCATTGAAAAGCAGTGCCTGGCACACAGTAAGTACCCAACAAATGTTAGCTACATTATTAATATTTCATCGTATCTTCTATCCCATTTCTGGGCTGCAAAGTAATTCAGAAAACGAATGGTCTAGAATATAATGATTTGATCCAACTAATGCACGCTTAGTTTGAGGTTACTTATATGAACAATGTTGCAAAAACAGTTCTTTGCATTGACGTTAGCCTTTGGAATTCTGTTGATTATCTCCTCAAAATAAATAGCAAAAAGTAAAAATGGCAATGCTGAAGAATAATGACCTTTAAAGTTCTGAAACCATAATGGCAGGTGTTTTCCCAAGACAGATTTTTGCCTTCCATCTTAGCCTTCTTCCAAGAAAGTATAAATCCTAGTCAACACTGGATATGAAAGCTTTTTAAAAAAATCTTTCATAATCTCACAAGTAAATTTGGGAAATAAAAACCAGTTATTAAAAAAATTCTCGGCCGGGCGCGGTGGCTCAAGCCTGTAATCCCAGCACTTTGGGAGGCCGAGACGGGCGGATCACGAGGTCAGGAGATCGAGACCATCCTGGCTAACACTGTGAAACCCCGTCTCTACTAAAAAATACAAAAAACTAGCTGGGCGAGGTGGCAGGCGCCTGTAGTCCCAGCTACTCGGGAGGCTGAGGCAGGAGAATGGCGTAAACCCGGGAGGCGGAGCTTGCAGTGAGCTGAGATCCGGCCACTGCACTCCAGCCCGGGCGACAGAGCAAGACTCCGTCTCAAAAAAAAAATAAAAATAAAAATAAAAAAAATAAAAAAATTCTCACAAACGTATTAGTAATAAAGTTCATTCTCTTTGCACATATTTGCTGTTCATCTCTATTTCTTGTTTTGTAATAATAATTCATTTGGGGGACAATGAGGTCTTTTCTTCCATGGACATTGTAAATATTTTTCATTCCACTTTCCTCTCTTGTAACTTTTTGCTGTAGGATAATTTTAAATTTTTAAATGAACAACTGTTCATTCCCATATTTCTTCTGGCTGCGGTTCTGAGCATAACAACTTCAGCTCTGAATGCAGAACTCTGCTTTGGTTTGCTTTGCTTTTCTGTCAGTCTTTCCACCCCAGTGATATGCCTGAAACTCTTGACCCAGAAGGCAAAGGCTTTAGAGTTGGCCAGATGCTTATCTTCCTGTATGAACATGAACCTCTTATCTTCAAGGTAGCAGTGCAAATTACTCTACAGTCCCCCTCTAACAGTCATCTGGGGCCATGAATAGTGTGACAGATGCAAAGTGCCTATACATCCTATAGTAAGACTAAAAACTTTAAGTACCTATATTACTCTAATAAAATTAATAATGGAACACACACAGACATACAAACATACATAGACAAACACATAGCTACAGGTACTAAAAAGAATCCAGCTCTTCTTGTACAAAAACATTTATTTTTTCCCCCAACTTTAGCTTCAACATAATTTTGTTAGACAAAACCATATTTTATGTATTCCACCTGAGACATCACTTCGAGAAAATATTTTTAGTTTTGAGTCCCTAGAACATTATGGACAAATAATATCAAAATTCTCTCAGACTACTTTTTGAGTCAAGATTATTTGTAGGAAAACTGATAACTGCAAAGTAAAACTGCAAGAATCCTCAGAAACTTAAAAGCTTGTGAGTTGGAAATAATTTAAAGAAAAGAGCCGGGCATGGTGGCTCATGCCTGTAATCCCAGCACTTTGGGAGGCCGAGGTGTGTGGATCACGAGGTCAGGAGTTCAAGACCAGCCTGGCCAAGAAGGTGAAACGGCGGGCGCCTGTAGTCCCAGCTACTCGGGAGGCTGAGGCAGGAGAATGGCGGGAACCCGGGAGGAGCTTGCAGTGAGCTGAGATCCGGCCACTGCACTCCAGCCTGGGCGATAGAGCGAAACTCTGTCTCAACAAAAAAGAAAAAAAAAATTACAAAAAATTAGCTGGGTGTGGTGGTGGGCACCTGTAATCCCAGCTACTTGGGAGGCTGAGGCAGGGAACTGCTTGAATCCAGGAGATGGAGGTTGTAGTGAGCCAAGATCACGCTACTGCATTCCAGCCTGGGCGACAGAGCGAGACTCCATCTCAACTAAAAAAAAAAAAGAAAAAGAAAAAGAAAAGGGGGGGAGAGGGATAACAACAGTTTACTTCAATAATATTAGATGATAAAAATTAACTGCTATTATTTTATGCTGATAAAAAGCCTAATTCAAAATTGTTATGTATTACTGCCAGAACAGTTACATTTTTAAAAAATGACCATGGACACAAACAGATTTGCAAGCAGGGTAATAAGGTGTAGGATTTTAAAATTTCTATTTTTTCTTTGTATTATTATTTACGAAATAAAAAATAAAACACATTTACAACTAAAAGGAAATTTTAGAAAAGGACAAAAGCAAAAGCAAGAGCCTGATACATAAATGATACTTGATGCCTGCTGTCATTCTTTACCCTTGGCAAAGAAGGGGGAAAAAGATGCGTCCACTCACTGCAAAATGAGGTCACATGTAAAATGGCAGAAATGAAAACCAGCTCACCTGGAATTTGGTCATTTTTCTCTTTCTTTTTCTAGAGAAAGGCAGAGACCTGAGAAGGGAGAACAGGGTAATACGAAAGAAGCCATGATTAAAAGGGAAACGTATCTTTGTGCAAATTAGAAAAAGGTGTCCCTTCCCCCAGCAGATGTGGCCACACACCTGCGTTAAGGAGCAGGTAGCATGGGCTGGATTCCAGCTACCACTTGGCCCTCCTGGCAGGGTGCCCTCATGCATGGAGCAACCTGCACAGCTGTACCCAGTAGCCTCCCACGCCTTACAGCTCCCAGCATGCTCATTCTGATCCTGGGAGAGGTGGGAAAGGAGAGGCAGTGGCATGTCATGTACTGGTTAAAAGTGGACTCTGGGGACAAAATGTCTATGTTGAAACCCGGTGCTACTCTATACTTTCTGAGTAATGGTTAAATTCATGAACCTTTCTAAGGTTTCAGTTCTGTCATCTGCAAAATCCAGACCATATGGTGCCAACAATATATGATTGTTATTAGGATTATCTGTGTGCATAGAGGAAACCTATTATAACTACACCAGGAATCTCTATTTCCTTGCAACTACAGAGATGCAGATAGTATTCTGTATCACAAAATCGCCCTGGCAAATGTATTTTGTAAGACATTTGGACAGCAGAGATTACTGCTCTGTTCCTGGAAAGTCACCCCTAATTTCTGGAATGTCTGTAGCTCTGGCTTCTTACTTGTATTTGTTGCCACGGTATATACTATATACATCGAGACCACCCTTATGAAAAATACAGTGGCTAGTAAATATTCCTCCTGAGCTCAGGGGAAGTTCGGTGGTACATCCCTCTTCCCACAGGGTACAACAAAAATGTGATCCTCTGTCTAGCTATGACAAAATCTCATTGGTGATGAGAACACCTAGCCTGCAGTGTTATTTGCGGGGCTGTGTGTGCTCCTCTGTGAAAAGCAGCTCAGTGCTTGACCCTGAGGAGGACTGGACACCAGGAGTTTAATTTCATGGTTCTTCCTCAAGGTTTGTTACTTTACTTACTGTTCTCGGGCAACTTTAAGGCTATCTGTAGAAGAGAAAGAACTGAAAAAAAATAAAAAAGGAACTGAACATGAACTGGCTCATGCTAGAACATGAGCCTTCTAGCACCACCTCAAAGAGAGGTCCACTACTCCAGTAGGCACCTGCTCCCTCCTCCTCCACCTGGCCTCTGCTATAGAATCCATAGGATGTAAGCACAACTACCAAGGATAAGTATGAACTTGGCTACGTAATCAGCAGTAAAAGAGCTGAGGTTTCTTTCACTTATCCAGTATTTATGGATCGCCTTCTAAAAGGGATACAATGCCCAGATAGATGCCAGGGTAGACGGTGCATGGAGTCCTTTAAGGGAGCATGGAAGGGCCCTCAAACCCATACATGATGAGGGAGGATGGATGAGGATGGAGAAAATGAGGGTTGCTTTTAGTGTTGGAAGGTGACTGACCTATACTTGCTGCTCAAAGAGAAAGGAGTCATCAGACTATTGAAACAGAATGAGAGTTAGTGGGTATCTAGGGCAGGAGAGGAGGCAGAAAATGTGGTGAGAAGACCAACTCATATGCTTTAGAGGAACTCCCTCAGTTAATCCCACAACCACCCAAGAAGTTGGGACAATTTGTAACTCCTTTGACAGTTGAGAATACTGAGGCATCAATATTTTAAGCGGCTTTGTCATTTTAGCTAGCAGAACAGCCAGGACTATTAGCCCAGGGTCTGTGTTCTCAATTACTAGGACAGTGGCTCTTAAGCTGCCAGCTAACCGGCATCAATGGGGAGCTTTAAAAAAGAATACCGACGCCCAGACCCAAGTCCAAGATCCATAAATGAGGATCTGTGGAAGAAGAGTTTTTATGAAATTCCCCAGATGACTACAGCGTGCAGAGAGGATTGCAAACCACAGACCAGGACACAAATAGAGGCAGTCTGCAGGATAAGCCCATGCAATTAACCACTAGGCCATTTGGCCTCTCAAGAAAATTGTCAGAGAACACTCAAGCCAGGAACAGAGAAGGGCCTGGGAGCCAGGCCTCTTGATTCCCAGATCCCCATTTCTCTCTTTTAAAAGATACTCTTGGAGCTGTCACTAAGAGGAAGGAGCAGTAACATGTGCTGTAGATGTCTGCAGGCACGCACTCCATGTGAAGATAGCCTTCCAGTTTAGACCTCTCTGATCACCTTTATCAAGCAAGAGGTCACTAATCAGTCAAGGGACTTTGAGAATTCAAAAGAAAAGGGAATTCTTGTTAAATATGAAGTCACACAGTGGCCATCCTATAGACTATTGTTGCTTCTTCATGTTTGATAGAATTAAAGCCTGATTATGTTCCTTTCTTGGTTAAAACATGTGCATAGCTGCCTTTGGGATAAAGTCTAGATTCTTAGCAAGCCACACAGGAATCTTTCATGTCTGTCTGCTCACGTTCTCTTCAAATCTTCTCTCCCCTTTGATCCCCAGTCACGTAAATCACTTGATCTCATAAAAACGTCTCCAGGCCCTTGCATGTGCCATCCCTCCTGTACTCCTTCTCTTTTCACTTAGAGCAGGGGTTGGAAAGCTTTCGTAAAATGGACAGATAGTGAATATTTCAGGCTTTGTGGGTCACATGCTGTCTCTATGCAATATTGTTCCTTCTTTTCACAACCCTTCGAATGTAAAAACCGTTCTTAGCTGAAGAGGAGACATACAAAAACAAGTCACAGGCAATTTGCCCACCTGTATCACAGATCCCCTTAGCTTTTAACACTGAGCTTGTATGTGCTCTGCTCTATGATACCTTTAAGAAGATTTTGCTGCAGGCTTATTAGCTCCTAAAGCCCATTTTGCCAGCCTAATGAAAGCAGAATGCTTTGGCCAAGAGCCCAGGCTACAGAATCAAGCTGCTAAGCTTCAATCCTGACTCTACCACTTACTGGCAGCATAAACTGACACACATTAATTAACCTCTCAATGCCTCTGTTCTTCATCTGTAAAATGGAGATAAAAGTTGGGTTGTTATGTGAGATAAATGAGTTTAATACATCATAATATTAGAAAGTCAGTGTGAGTGGTAATAAAATCTGATCAACGTTAGCCATTGTTACTACCATCCTCATTGTTATCACTATGAAATAAATCTACAAGTTGCTCATTAGCTCTGGGTTGTTTCAAAGCATGTTTATTTTAGGTCAGTAATTAACAATAGGTGTACATCACCCTTTGACATTCTGAAAAATCTATTGGCTTCAGCATCCCACCAAAACTGATCAGAGATAAGGGACAGGGAATATTCACATCTTTTATTTCTCCTACATCTATTTTCAGAAAATTTGAATACACGCTGAGTTGAAGGTCCCTATTTCCTGTTGCCTGCTGGAAAGCTGCACCAACCACAGACAGGTACCAAATAATTCCTCTCTGCCAATCCCTATGTTTGGTTATAAGCAAATGGAGAATTTGACACAGTTCCCACTACACAGAAATCTGTAGCCAAGCGGGAAAGACAGATCAGAAATAAGCAGCAGAAGCATCAGCGAGCTCAAAGACAGGTCAGCAGAAACAATCAAACCTGAAGCACATGAAAACAGTGTGCATTCTGTTGGTGATAGAGTGCTCTACAAATGTCAATGAGGTCAAGATGTTAATAGCATTATTCAGGTCTTTTGAATCCTTCCTGGTTTTCAGTCTTCTTGTTCCGATCATTGGTAAAAGAGTGTCGAGATTTCTACATAGAACTGTGGGTTTCTCTATTTTTTCTTTTAATTCTGTCAGTTTTTCTTCATGTAACTGTTGTTTTGGGGGTACATATTTAGGATTGTTATGTCTACTTGGGGAACTGACCCTTTGGCATAGTGTCCCTCGGCATCCCTGGCCTTGGCCTGAAGTCTACTTTGATATTAATATAGCCACTCCACAGTATAGCTCCTTTTCTCGTTTTGAGTTTCAAACTATTTATGCCCTTGTATTTAAATGGAGTTCTTCCGGACCGCATATACTTGGTTCTTGCTTTTTATCCAATCTTACAATCTCTTTTAATTGATGTATTCAGGCCATTAGCATTTCCTATAATTACTGATACAGCTGGATTTCTGTATACCATTTTATTATCTTTTTTCCTATTTGTCTTCCCTGATTTTGTCCCTCTATTACCCCTTTTTCTGCCTTGTTTTGGGTTTTTTGATTTTTTTTTCTTTTTTTTTTTTACTATTCCGTTCATTTTATCTATTAGCTTTTGGCTACATGTCCTTTTTTTTTTTTCCAGTGGTTGCTCTAGGGTTCTAATATACATATCTAATCTTTCACAGTGTATTTAGCATTACTGTTTTACTACTTTTTGTAAAATGCAGATGCCTTACCAACAAATAGTTCCCTTTACCTCCCCACTTTGTTTCATTTGTATATACTACTCTATATACACAAAAACCTCTAGCCAAGAAAGTTACAATTTTTATTTAAACAGTCATGCATATTTTAAAGAGTAGAAAAACAGTATTTTATATTTGCCAAAAAACTTACTATTTCTGGTGCTCTTTCATCATTTCTGAAGTTCCTACTTTCCATTTAGTATCATTTCTATTCAGCCTAAAGAACTTCCTTTAGTGCTCCTTTTAGCACAGGTGTGGCATTTTTTCCCTTCATTCCTGAAGGACATTTTCATTGGATATAGAATTTTGTACCGACAACTCCTTTAAGAATCTTAAAGATGTTGTTCCAATGTTTTCTGGCCTCCATGGCTTCCCATGAGAAATCTACATATATCTGAATCATCGTTCTACCAGATATATAATGTGTCATTTTCTCTAGCTGTATTCAATAATTTTTGTTTATTTTTAATTTTCAGAAGCTTGATTATGATGTATCCAGAAGTGATTTTCTCTGAGTTTATCGTATTTGGTATTCAATGAGTTTCTGGAATCTGTAAATTTATGTCTCTCACCAAATTTAGGCAATTTTCAGCTAGTACTTCCAAATAAACATTTCTCTCCTCTCCTCCTGAGACTCCAAAGACAGGAGTATTAGGCTTCTGATATCGTCCCACAGGTTCCAAAGGCTCTGCTCGTTTTTTTTTTTTTTTCAATGTTTTTTTCTCTCTGTTGCTTAAATCACATTTTTACACTAATCTATCTTCAAGTTCACTGATTCTTTCTTCTGTCATCTCCAGTCTGCTACTGAGCCCACTGAATAATTTTTTTACCTCAGATGTTATCTTTTTCATAAAACAAATCTTAATTTCCTAAGAATTCAAATCAAAGTGTTTTCTCTAACTATATTAGATTTAAAGTAGAAATGAACAAGAAAAAGATATCTGGACAATCTCCAAATGTTTGGAAATTAAGCAGCATACTTCTAAGCAACCAATGACATTAGTTACAAAAGAAATTAGATGCAGTGAAGTGGAAATACTTTTTAGAAAATAAATTAGAGCATATTTTAAATGGAATCAAGACTTAAATGCAACATATCAAAATGTAAGAGATGCAGCTAAAGCAGATATTATAAAGAAATATATAGCAATGATGCATATATTAGAAAAGAGGTCTTAAAGGCAAACAGAAAAAAGAACATAATAAACCTAAGACAGAAATCAATGAAATTGAAAACACAAAAACACTAGACAAAATTAAGCCTAGCAAAATATGGCTGGGCCAAATCCAGCCCATGGCTTGTTTTTGTACAGGATGTAAGCTAAGAATGATTTTTACTTTTTAACGGTTGAAAAAAATCCTAAAAAGATTATTTTGTGATGTGACAATTACATGAAACTCAAATTTCAGTGTCCATAAAGTTTTACTGTAACACAGCCATGCTCATTTGTTTACGTACGGCCTACCACTGTTTTTGCATTACAGCAGCAGGGCTATGTAGTTATAACAGAGACCATAGGTGGCACTCTCATTTCTTCATATTGTTGCTAAGCATAATTTAAACCACAGTGACTCAGCATTAGGTTAACTCAATTGGGTTAAATGCCGTTAATTGAACAGCATTTCAAGTACCATATGTATTGCTGTACCACTACATTTTAATTTTTGTATTACTAGGACACACTTATCAAGCCAAACACAAGAAGAAAAAAAAAAAAACAGAAAAACAGACTTTGTTACACTTTGAAGGCACAACAGAGGTGAAATATTTTGTTAATGAATTAGATGACAAAGCTTATCATGCTTGTTGTGCTTCCTATGCAGTGACAACATATCTATGCTAAAATAATCAAACATATGTCAACACTCACACTAAACACTCATCACAATGTCTCAATTCACAATAAATGGTCAGAAAAACTAGAAAATTTTAAATAAAATGTCTCATCAGAGCAGAATTTTTTCACAAAAAAATGAAATTGAGGTAGCAACTACAGTACACTTTGATATTCAGATATTCAGCTTCTTTTTTTTCTTTTTTCCTGTTTTAATTCACCACAATCCCAAACTATGTAAGATATTTTCCAATGAGCCAGTACAGAAAATGGTATCAAGAGTGCAACACATTTAAGGCAGATTTGAAAGTCTTTCCACTTCTAATGCAGATCTGCTCAATATGTTTCACATGTAAGTAAACCGAGTGGATTTTATTTTCATTTTAATTGCTAGCACTGGCCATTTTAAAAGACAAACTATTTTTGAATAAAACCAAGTTTTTAGACACTAAAATAAATTACACTGAAGCATGCAACCTTTTGAAATCTATTTTTTCATTGTCAATATAGCGCATCCCATTATTTCAGATCTTAACCATAATTAAATGTCAGAAAATGTCAGTGAGTTATCTTTTAGTAATGATTTGCTAATTATTCCACTTGGGTACTTTAAAAATCTTTAGATACTACAGTCTTTTGTTTCAAGATCTTCAAGTTTGGTAAGTTTAATCGATATTCAGCTTCTGTTTCTGCCTCAAGCAAGGAAAGTACTTTACCAGTGATGAGTTAATTAAATCATGTTCGATTGTAGAAGGAAAAGAAATGTGTCCAGATAAAATAAATTTGTTTACGATTATTAGACTTTGGGCAAGACCAACGGCTCTAAGAGTTGAGGACAATGGGAACAACATTATGGACCATTAAAATACAAGGGAAATGATTTTGATAAATTTTATTTGGCTCTTGATGATTTCACGGATGTTACTAATGTTGCTCAGATGTTGTGTATTTAAGGAATCAATGCCAAGTTTGAGGAGTTGAATAATTAGCCTCTAGGAACAGTCGATATGGAACAACCACAGGTGAAAATATTACCGAAGAAGGTGCAAACATTAATTCAGTAAACCTGAGGCAGTTTTAAATGCTGTGTTAAAATTGAAAGTGGTAAAAGATATGCTGGAGCAGAAAAAGGCAGAGGTTGGATTTATAAAAACGTGTATTTAAAGCCTATGGTTACTCATTGTATTATTCATCAGCAGGTACTCTGCAGAGAATATTTTAATCTATCATGTGCTATTGAACCAGTAATGGCAACAGTGAACTTCATTCAAACTCAAAGATTTAACCATCTTTCATGAATTTCATGAGAAGTAGTTTCATGAATTTCATGAGAAGTAGAAAAATCCTGACTTGCCCTACCACATGAGAGTTCAATGTCTGAGCAGCAATAAAGTTTTACTGTGATTTTTTTAAAATCTCAAGGCTGAGACTGAAATATTTCTGAGTAAGAACTTCCCTCAAGCGTGAATGACATTGGAAATTAGCTTTAGCTGCAGACTTGATAATGTTTCTTAATGAATTCAACCTAAAATTAGAAGGCAAAACAGTACTTATTTGTGAAGCTTATAGTGTAGGAGAATTATTTCAAAGACAATTAATGTCTGAATCACAGGTAATGCTAAGCTACTTTACAAATTTCCAGTGCTGTCAAAAGTTGTTATCTCAATTCTCACATAAATTTGTAGCATATATATTATCTGAGCCCAAACTTCAGAATTGTAACAGTGTTTTCAGACCTTGATGCAAGTGCAAAGGACTTTTCCACATTTCAAAGTCCATTTCATTGTACACTGCATAATTCTCCTAACCTTCCATTGGAAGTGATTATTCTGAAACGCAGTGACATACTAAAAGGTAAATATCAAGAGTCTACAAGAATTCTTTAAATGTCTTCCGTATTAGTTTCTATTGCTGCTATAATAAATTACAACAAACTTGGTGACTTAAAATAATGCAATTTATTCTTTATTAGTTATGGAGATCAGAAGTCTAAAATCAGTTTCCTTGTGTTAAAGTCAAGGTGTCAGCAGGACTGATTGCTTCTCACCGGAATCCATTTCCTTGCCTTTTCTAATTTCTAGAGGCTGCTGGAATTCCTTGGCTTATGGCTGCAGCACTCCAATTTCTGCTTCTGTTAATCATGTCACCTTCTTCTAACTGTGATCCTTCTGCTTTTCTCTTATACGAATCCTTGTAATTACACTGGGCCCAATCAGATAATCCAGGATAACCTACGCATCTTAAAATCCGTAAATTTAATCACACCAGTAAATCTCTCATACCATGTGAAGTAACATTCACAAGCTCTGGAAATTAGGATATGAATATATTTAGGGAGTCATTATTCAGTTTACCACATCTTTCAACTCATTAATATTCACAATTAAAATCATTTGCTTGTGGATTAGTATCAGTATCTGGTAGAACCTATTTGTTTAAAAAAGTTCTTTTCAAAGATAAAATACATAAAATCTCATTACAAATCAGCATTAACAGATGAACATTTACAGTCAATTTTGATGACAGGGAATAGCAACCTTGAACTTCAATTAAGTTGTACTCAATCATTATATCTTACATTTTATCAATTAAAGTTTCCTCTCATTATATAAATACCTAAATAATAGTACTGATATTTCTAGTTAACTGGAAAAACTGAAATATTTACAGTCTGGGCCTAAAAAAACAGGTTTGCCGGCTCCTGGACAAAATTAATTAAACCCACAGGGGGTTCTTTGCAAAGATTAGTAAAAATTAAATTCCAGATGAAGAACAAAAAAGACACAAATTACCAAAATCGAGAATGAAAGAAGAGGTATCACTACAGACTTAACAGGCATTAGAAATATAAATGAATTCACATTAATGAATTCAAAGTGATAGATGAAATGGTTTAATTCCTTGAAAGACACAAACACAAAATACTGATGGGAGAAATCAAAGAGAAAAATGAAAAAAAATCACTCAAAATTCTACATACTGCATTGATTCGTTCATGTGATGTTATGGAAAAGGCAATGGGGTTGGGGAATAAACCAGGGGTTTCCTGGGATTAAGAGCTGGGGAAGAGTTTGACTACAAAAAGCTACCACAAGGGCATGTTTCTGGGCAATGGAACTCTAGTGAATCTTGATTGTGGTGGTGAAGTCTACATGACAATGCAATTGTCAAAACTCAGAAATGTACACCAAAAAGAATAAATTCTACCATAAGTAGATAAGTTAAACAATAAATGTTAAAAAATTGAATAAGGCTGTTCTACAGGTACTTGTCAAACTTTTAAGTGCACAACAATCACCAGCTCCAGTAAAAGTGAAGCAGAAAAAGCATTTGACAAAATACAACATTTACTCATGACAGAACTTTCGCAGACTAAAAATATAATGGAACTTATAAAAATGCTATCCCCTATGATCAGGAACAAGGCAGAGATGTGTACTCTTGACATACCTATTCAACACTGTACTGAAAATCAGCCAGTGTAGTGAGGCAAGGAAAAGATTAGATTAGAAAGGAATACAGATTAGAAAGGAAGAAGTAAAACCGACCCTATTAATAATACACAACATGTGTCTCCATGGAAAATCCCAAGGAATCTACCAAAAAACAAAAATTTCTAGTGAGTATGGCAACACCAGAGAACACAAGGTCAATGCACAAAAATCAGGTGTATTTCTATACACTAACAATGTACAACTGGAAACCAAAATTTTTATTTTTTTATTGTTATTTTTTTTGAGACGGAGTCTTGCTCTGTTGCCCAGGCTGGAGTGCAGTGGCCCGATCTCAGCTCATTACAAGCTCCGCCTCCTGGGTTCACGCCATTCTCTTGCCTCAGCCTCCCGAGTAACTGGGACTACAGGCGACCGTCACCACTACCAGCTAATTTTTTTGTATTTTTTAGTGGAGACGGGGTTTCACCATGTTAGCCAGGATGGTCGCGATCTCCTGACCTCGTGATCCACCTGCCTCAGCCTCCCAAAGTGCTGGGATTACAGGCGTGAGCCACTGTGCCTGGCCGGAAACCAAAATTTTAAAACAATATGATTTAAAATAGCTCTAGAAGAATAAATTATATATTATATAATGTAACATATGTCTAAACAAAACATGTCTAGATCTGTATTCAGAAAATCATGAAACATTAATGCAAGAAATTAAAGAACACTTAAATGAAGGGACATGTTATATTCATGAACTGGAAAACTCAATGTGATACAGACAGACCTACTGATTTAACACAATGTCAATGAAAATCCCAGCTAAATATTTGGTAGATGTAAATAAGCGAATTCTAAAATGCATATGGAAAGGCAAAGGAACCAGAATAACTAAAAACAATTTTGGAAAAAAAGAATAAATTGGGAGGAATCAAACTATCCAGTCTTAAGATTTACTATCAAGCTACAGTAAATATGATTATCTTGGTACTGGTGAAGAGATATACACATAGATCAATTTAGCAGAACACGGTACAGAAATAAACCCAAACAAGTGGTGTTGGGATGGCTGGTCATTCATATGTAAAGAAATATACCCCAACTTAACCATCACATATTATTAAAACGTTAACTCAAAATGGATCACAGATTTAAGTGTAAAACCATAAAACTTCTAGAACAAGAGAAAATCTTCATGACCTGGGGCTAGGCAGACTTCTTAGAGATGACATCAAAAGCACAATCCAAAAAAGATAACATTGATAAATCAGATGTCATTAAAATTAGAAACTTTTGTAAAGCGCTATTAAGAGAATAAAAAGACAAGCTACAGGCTGAGAAGAAATATTTGCAAATCACACATCCAACAAAGTACTTATATCCAGAATATATAAATAGCTCTCAAAAATCAACAATAGGAAAAATATAACCCAATGTAAAACTGGGCAAAGCATGCATACAGACACTACAGCAAAGAAGATATAAGGATGGCAAAGAAACAACAACAACAAAAAGAAATATCTGCTGAACACCATTAGCCATTAGGGAAAAGTAAATTAAAGTCACAATGCTTAGAATGGCTAAAATAAAAAAAAAAAAATAAGAAAAATACTAAGTGCTGATGAAGATGTAAATAAACTGGAATTTCTACATCATTAGTGGGAATGCAAAATGGTACAGATACTACAGTTTGGCAGTTTCTTAAACATACATTTCCCATATGACTCAGTAACCCCACTCCTGGTTTCATACCCTACAGAAATAAGCACAAAAAACTGTACATGAATGTTTACATCAGCTCTCTTCATAAATGCCAAAAAGTGGGGGAAAAAGTCTATCAACCAGTGAATAGATAAACTGTGATATATGCATAAAGTGGATACTTCTGTTAAACAGAAGTAAACAGAAATGAAGTATTGATACATACAACAACTTGGATGAATGTCAAGCACAATTTGCTAAGTAAAAGAATCCGGTCTCAAATTTTACATACAGCATCAGTTCATTTACATGACATTCTCAAAAAGACAAAACTATAGAGTTTTAGTGGTGATGGTAGTTGCCAGTGGTTACAGGTATGGTGAGGGGTGATTATGAGGGAAGACATGAGGGGAGTTTTTGGGGTGATGGAACTGTTCTTTTTCTGACTATGGTAGTTGTTATACAAACTATACCTGTGTTGTAATAGAATTGTACACCAAAAATAACAAAATTGTCAATTTTACTGTAGAAACATTTTTTAAAAACCCTGTTTTAAAAACCTGGAAACACGACCTCAGTTATAAGGCATGGTCTATAAATGTTATCATTTCTAACAATTGGTTTCCTAGGAATTTTATTTTAGATTATCAAAACATAACCAACCATTGTTCTTCAACTCTTCATTACTCTGAAATAGTTGGTGGATTCTATAACCTACCAATATTCAGTGAGATTAAGGAATATCTCCAGGGATTATTCCTATTCTATTTTGATACCTAATTCCAATTCTACACTGCAAATCCTTGATGCCAGCTGTCTATTGAGTAGCTACTCTAACCATAAACCTTTAACAACCTTGTACGGTGTGCTGGGCACACAGAGAAAAATATGACATGGTCCTAGAAATAGAAGAACTTTCAGTGCATGGATATAGATACAGAGAAATAACAAACAAAGAGCTACAAGACTTAGGCAAGGCAAACTCTATACTTGAACACAAAATTCATCACCATCCTTCTCCAAGGTACAACTCCCTTGCATCCCCTAGCTTTCCCAAGTAAGGACCATTCTGTAAGCTGCAACGAATGAAAACCTTAGAGTAGCTGCTGGCATTTCCCTTTCACGGTCTTGGATATAAGCAATTTGTGATCATCAAGGTTTGACAATTATGACAATCAATCAAACAATATTATACTAAGTCGATATTAGAGATTTGCTTTAAAATACTTAAACAAAAAAATAGGGGCGGGGAGTTGATACAAGACTGGCAAATGTTAACAAAGGCTGAAGCTGGGTGATGCTTCCACAGAATTATTTTAGTCATATTACATTTGGCTATGCTTATAAATTTCCGTAGCAAAAACTTAAGGGAAAATTAAACCTATGAAGCCTATTTGGTTAAACATGGGTAAAAATTCAAAAAGAAGTCTACCGAAGAGGAAAATATTGAAATATTAATATTGTTATTGTTATAGCCTGTAGTTAGCATAATTAGTTTTTTCTTTTACACTTTCTATACTTTCTTAATCTTTTACAATATGCAATCATTTATAGAATTAGAATGTGAACCATAAATATTTCAAGTAAAATTAAATTACAGATAACTAAAACAACATGAAAAATTCAAAGCTTATTAACCTCGCTTTCAGGGTCCTCTAGAAAAATCCAAACATGTCTTCTGAAGCTGATAATAAACACATCAACAACTAAAGCAATGGATAGAAACTATTTGAATTAAAATCCCAGCTCAGGCTCTTACCACCTGGGTGACCTAAACCAGCCTATGCTCTGTGTCTGTTTGCTTATCTTTGAGATGAAAATGGTACCCAACCCAGCCTCAAAGGGCTCTTGTGAGGATTAAATACGTTAATTCATATCAAACTCTTAGAATAATCAGCACTAAATGTTTAAATACTATCTTTATTACTCATACCCAAGTACTCCCTCATCCGTTTCTGCATTTATTGAACAAATATCTGGGCATCTTCGAGCAGAATTTCCCAAGGAATGAAGGAAATATCGTCTCCCCTGGAAAGAAAGGATGATAAGTACTACTCAGGTGAGACTCCACTGCCAAGTGCCAAAGGGTCATTCCCTCCTTCTCCCTGCAGCCTTTTTCAAGAAGTCAAGGCTAAAGAAGGAAAGCAGGATGGGAGAAATCAGAACTCCTGCATGAATTACAGCGCACTACCCAGACAGCCGGGAGTGATCCTCTCCTAAAGAAAAATCTCTCAGTGATCAGAAAAGGGCCAGAGATACTCTGCAGCTGGAGCTCTGACCCCATCCTGGGTTCACAGACGCTTTCAGAGAACTGAGTGCTTCTCAGAAAATGAAAAAGTGCTAATAACAAGAGACCCATCTTTTATCATCTGTCAGGCTCTGTTCTAACTCTTTTTATTTAACTCTCAAAAGAACTCCATCAGATAGATACTAGTACCATTTTTAAGAAAAAGAAACAGAGGCAGAGAGATTAAGATACGCGCCTGTTATTACACTGCTATTAAGTGGCAGAGCTGGCTGATGGTCAGGGGAAAGGGCTGGGGGAGTACAGAACCCTGGAGATCCCCAGTCCCTGCGATGTAGGATCCTGGACTCCCAGCGCTAAGTGGGGATGCGCCAGCCGCCCCACACTGGAGAAGGCTCATTCAAAGAAAACACAAATCCCGCCCTTCGCCGCAAGTGGATTCTCCTCGCCTAGAGCGACTGCCCGGTTGCTACGGGCCCCCAGCAAAAGGAACATCAGTATGGACAGAAGGAGCAGGACGCAGGGCGGGGAGGGCTCACCTTTCTGGGAGGAACGAAGGCCGCGGCCTAGCGTACCTGGGGCGGAAGTGGCTCTGCCTGCAGAGACCGCCTGGACTACGCTTCCCAGAATTCCCGACGGGATCCGGGAGCCGGCCTCAGCCTCCTAGAGCGGAAGTTACCCGACTACACGGGGCTCCCAAACTACACTTCCCAGAATTCCTAGAATAACGCTCTGCCTCTCTGCTTGCCTAGGACGCAAGTGCAGGCTGCCAAGCTGACAGCCTGGATCGTATGTCACATGTGCGGGTCCCAAAGGAATTCCTTAACGCCCCCTTCCCGGAACCGAAATGCTGCCAAAGACAGAGAGCTCGTATATATGTTTCTCTATTTTCCCCAGCGGACCGTGCATGAAAGGCGCCTTTCCTGGCGCGTGTGTCTCTGACCCTGTGGATCTTATGGACAATTCCCGGAATTTCTTGCGGGGCAGCACTTCCCCTTAAGTCATCTCTTTCTCGTTTGGATAGTCAGTATTTCTATAGTCACTATTCTCTTTTGGTTAGCTGTTTAATTTTCTACTGCTAGTCCAGCTCTACTGCCTTCCCCCTAGAGTCTGAATTTATTTTTTCTTCAAACGCGACACAAACCCAAATAAACTCAACCAAATCGGACTTTATCTAGCTACCTATCTACCAACCAAGAAAATATCCCATAAAGGAGAGAACGGAGAAGCTTGCAATACAGGAAGAAAAAAAAAAAAAAAAGAATTACAGAATGGAAGCGATGTGTGCGCTAAAAATGCAGGTACTGAAAGGAAATTGGGCTGACTTGTACTGGACACCGAATTTAAGGAATACAGGATCTCAACCTTTCTTTGGATTACTTTTTTATTCCATTTTGGTGTGGACGCTTCTGAAACTGATAGTGCTGTTGCTACCTACCATAATGCGTTTGTTGATCCACAAGAACGTGGATGCCAAGAATCCACAAAAAACAGATGCAGCCGTTGATGAGGCCGTAAGCAGAAACAGCAAATGGTTCCCACGTTTCCTCTGCTTTAACTACTGATGATGAAATGCGAGTCATAAGGCAAATGGAAAGGCTGTAGTGATACAGATAAAATGTTATTATTATGGGAAGGGATAAGTCCCTTGCAAAATCTTGAAATTTTTTTCTTCTTTGAGAAAAATCTATCACCTATTTTCACCCTGCTCTTGATATAGCAAATACTGTAAGTTGTCTCATGGAGGACAGGATGATTTAGGGAGGACCGTAAAGGGGTTGACTCAATCAAGAAAAGGAAGGCGAAAATAAAAAGACGTAATGACCAATCTCTGAAAATGCTAAGTGGCTTAAAAGACACTATTAAGAGATGAGACTATTTGATTCTTAACAACTCCTTTCCAAGGAAATGTTTTTGAAAATACATATGGTTTACCTATTAAAGAGGATCAATCTGATAATAGGTGAGGTTTTTTTTTTTTTTTTGATAAAATGAAAGGAAAATTTAAAAATACAAGGGACAGAAAAATACTTTGTGTACTTCCACTTCCAGTGATAATAAAACTAGTGATTTGGAACAAACATCTGGCAGATGAAAAGTTAGCAAACTTTTTAAATGTCAAAAGGCATCAAAAGACAAGATAATGGAGAAATGGTGGGTCAAAATTCAGAAAGAGTTGGGACAATCATGCATTTGGGGCTACTTTTCTCCTGGGGATGATGGGCTAGTCTAGGATCTGAAACGCCTAGAAGCTCTGCAGCACTGTTGACACCTATATGAAGCTGGTGGAACAAAAGATTCTAGCAAAAACTAAAATGCACATCTTTTCTTTTTTGTTGTTGTTTTTTTTTTTTTTTTTTTTTTTTTGAGACGGAGTCTTGCTCTGTCGCCCAGGCTGGAGTGCAGTGGCCGGATCTCAGCTCACTGCAAGCTCTGCCTCCCGGGTTCCCGCCATTCTCCTGCCTCAGCCTCCCGAGTAGCTGGGACTACAGGCGCCTGCCACCTCGCCCAGCTAGTTTTTTGTATTTTTTAGTAGAGACGGGGCTTCACCGTGTTAGCCAGGATGGTCTTGATCTCCTGACCTCGTGATCCGCCCATCTCGGCCTCCCAAAGTGCTGGGATTACAGGCTTGAGCCACCGCGCCCGGCCTAAAATGCACATCTTTTCAAGCGCACATAAGATTTGTACAAATGAGTAAAATGATAAGGGATTTCAAAATACTGAAATACTAAATACGTTTTTGAATACAATGAAATTTGGCTAGAAATCAATAAAAATACAACTAAATGATTCATGTGTGCATTTAATATTGTCTCATCTCCAAACCCACCATTTTTCACTCTGCTTTATGGGGATGGAATGGCGGAATCTGCAGCCAATCTTTCCCGACCTCTACACCCCCAATCTGGTTCTGTGTTCCGCAACTATTAGCAGAAGAGTATAGGGGTGGTGGGGGCAGGGAGATACACTATATCCTGTGCCTGCCAGTCAACAGTACTTTTTCTTGTAGCAGCTGCCTAATTTGCAGTTTTTCTAACACTTGAATAACCAATTTCATCATGGCTCCTTGTAAACATTACTAAACAACTTCCCAAAGACTGATCCTTAGTTGTCTAAGTCCTGAAACCGCAGGGCCCTGCTTCTGAGCTCAGAGACAGCAGAACCGCCGAACACTGGCCTCTCTTCAGAGGTCTGAGTTTCAGAAGAGCATGACCTTCCTCGAGACGTCTAAGTTTTAGTAATTCCTGTCTCTTCACTTTGTTTCCGCAGACCTCAGGTGGTTGATGCTTGCTGCAGGCGCTACTTCCAGCAGTTGCTACTTCTATCATATATTAGAGTTCTTTTTCCGCTCTTTCAGAAATCTAGCTACCAACTCTGTAACATGTGAATTTTTCTTTTCAAATAATTGGTAAGGTTTCTATCTCCTCAGTGGACCCTAAATTATAAACTGTGTTTGGAAATTAATTAAAGCACTTTTAAGTAAGCCACAGATAAAAGAGTATGGCATTGAAATCTGGTGTCATCAGTGAATTCTACCAAATATTTAAAGAAGAAATCATGTTCATCTTAAAATTATTCCTGAGAATAACAAAATAGGAAACACTTTCCAACTAACTTTATGAGGCCACTATAGTAACACTGACACAATTTATGAGAGGCTTCATTAGAATAGAAAATGACAGGTCTGGCTGTGCGCGGTGACTCATGCCTATAACCCCAGCACTTTGGGAGACTGAGGCAGGCAGATCACGAGATCAGATCAAGACCATCCTGGCTAATACAGTGAAACTGCGTCTCTACTAAAAATGCAAAAAAGAAAAAAAAAAAAAAAAGCCGGGCGTGGTGGCACGCACCTGTAGTCCCAGCTACTCAGGAGGCTGAGGCAGGAGAATCACTTGAACCCGGGAGGCGGAGATTGCTGTGAGCTGAAATGGTGCCACTGCACTCTAGCACTCTAGCCTGGGTGACAGAGCGAGACTCCATCTCAAAAAAAAAAAAAAAAAAAAAAAAAGAAAGAGATAAAAAGAAAATGACAGGTCTATCTCATCATAAATACTAACTTGCAAAAATCCTGAACAAGATGTCGCCAACAATATATAAAGGGGTAACACATCATGACCTAAGTATCAAAAACTGAAAAAAAGAGTTTGATTAAATTCATCACCCATTCATCATGAGAAAATTTAGGCAACTAAGCAATAGTAAAGATCTACAAAAATGGCAACAAATATCAAAAGGAACGGTGAAATATTGAAAACATTTCCTCTACGACAGGGAACAAAATAATGATGCTCACCCCAACCATTTCTACTAAATACCACATTTGCTTCTTTATCCTTCAATCTTGTCAACTAATCTAATTAATTTTAATAATTTATGTGTAGATCTTTTGAATTTTACATGCACTGTCATGTTGACTTCAGAACTGCAACAAATGTGGCACTGCAGCGCCATGGGAACAGGGCAAATATTCAATACATGTTGCTGTTAAATTGAGTATTGTGAAATAAAACTGAAATTGACCTATACCTCCGACTATATGCAACAATCTAAGGCTGGTGGATTGTAGAGCCCGATTTGAAAAGCATTTCTTATGACACTTTAAATCTACTCAGTGTATAAACTCATAAGAAATGTGTACCAAAATACACATATAAGAATGTTCATACAGCATCATTCATCACAATGACTTGCTGAGAATACTCCAGATGTCTACCGATCATAGTATGGATAAATATTTTTGTTATTTACACAAGGTAAGAGCAAGGACACTGAACAAACTTTAGCTGTGCATGCAACACCATGATTACTCCCATAAATATGTTGAGCAACATAACTAGACAAACCCAGTAGATGCAGTGTGATTCCATTGGTACAAAGTTCATTAGACATGAAAAATTCATCTGTAGGATGATTTTGGACATTTAAATCGTAAAAATATAAAGAAAAGCAAGGGAATCTTAAAACTTAGTGTAGTGGTTTCTTTTCATGGGGAAGAAAGCATCATGATGCTGTGAGAGTGGGGTTTTTGCAATTCTACCATGCTTCATTTTTTGTTGTGGGTGGTGATTATACAGCTTTGTTCATTTTATGTTCATGCTTTCACATGTATATTTATGATTTTAGACACTTTTCTGAATGTGAGTGATATTTAAATCTGTTAAAAAAAATGATATATGACCAACAAACTGTGGTACATCAATACAATCAAGTATTATTCAGCCATAAAAAGAAATCAGATATGAAGTTATAAAAACACATGGAATAACCTTAAATGCATATTGTTAGTGGAAAGAAGCTAGTCTGTGAAAGCTACATACTATAATTCAATTATATGATAATCTGGAAAAGGCAAAACTAAAGGTCAGTAAAGTTATCAGTGGTTGTTAGAGGTTCAGGGGTGGGAGATTAATTGGTAGAGCACAAGGTATTTTTAAGCAGTGACACTATTCTGTATGATATGGTATGCTGGATAAAGGACATTATGCTTTGTCAAAACCCATGGAATGTACAACACAAAGAGTAAGCCCTAATGTAAACCACAGACTTTAGTTAGTAATAATGTATTGATATTGGTTCATTAGTTGTAACAAATATGTCACACACATGCAAGATGCAAATAATAGAAGAAACTGGGCAGGGGAAAGGAGAGTATATGGGAAATATTAATACTTTCTCTGCAATTTCTCTGTAAACCTAAAACTGTTCTTAAAGTCTATTTCAAAAAATCAATGATATGCTTCAAAGGAAACTGAATACATGGCATAGAACTTTTTTCAGAACTTAGAGGGAAGGGCTAAAAATAATGAGAAACTCTATAATGAATATGAACATATTGATCAAGGTGTATCTTATAAGCTAATGAGAAAAAATGAGGATTAGAGAAGGAAGCAGATGGTAACAAATAAATCATTAAGAAAGAATAAACAATTTATCCTCATGGGCAATATCACATATTGGAAGGAGGAGAAGAAGCTGGAGGAGAAGGGGGAGGAAGGCGAGGGTGTGTAAGAGGAGGAGAAGTAGGAGGAGGAAGAGTAAGAGTAAAAAGAGGAAGAGACTTGTAGAGATGCACTTGTAGACATTGACAAATTTTTTAATGGCAAGGCTGAAGAATAAAGAATTGAGTCAATTTCAAAGGAATGAAAAAATAAGCTTTGCATTTTAATTATTGTCTGCAACATTAAAAGTAGTAATAAAATATAAAAATAATCTATGGAATTTTGAGATGAAAAGATTGATCCACGGTCAGAGAATGTTTTGTTCATGTGCTGTATTCTTGGCATACAAGATTCAATTGTGAATCACTTCTAAATTATTTCTGGAAAATATTCTTCAAAAAATATTACAAGCCTTTGGCAACAACACAGATAAAGCTTCCACAGACTGTCTTCCTAGTTTGTTTACATAGAACTGCTGAATAAAATGTGAACATAAAAATATTTATTTGAATAGGAGAATGTTTGAGGGCATACATATTAAAAATAAAGGCCGGACACGGTGGCTCACGCCTGTAATCCCAGCACTGTGGGAGGCCGAGGTGGGCTGATCACGAGTTCAGGAGATCGAGACCATCCTGTCTAACATGGTGAAACCCGGTCTTTACTAAAAATACAAAAAAATTAGCCGGGCGTTGTGGCGGGCGCCTGTAGTCCCAGCTACTCAGGAGGCTGAGGCAGGAGAATGGCGTAAACCCGGGACTCAGAGTTTGCAGTGAGCTGAGATGGCACCACTGCACTCCAGCCTGGGCGATAGAGCAAGACTCCGTCTCAAAATAAATAAATAAATAATACATAAAAGAAAAAGAAAACAAAAACCATATCATTTATTTATTCCATTATATCCCCCACTACCCACTCTCATTTTCTCCCCTGCTGCATCCATCAGTAGCCAGGCGGATCTGTTTAACGTGTGTCTGTTGCTGGTATGTCCTTTTGGCAAAATGTGTGGAATTTTGGAGATATATATATAGTGTTATAAAACTCTTTTAAAATTTTTCACTCAAAATTATGTTTTTCTCAATAGTTTACTACAAAACAAATTTTTTTGAGACAGGGTCTCAGCTTGTCACCTGGGCTAGAGTGCAGTGGCATGATCACAGTTCACTGCAGCCTTGACCACCTGGGCTCAAGCCATCTTCCCATCTCAGCTTCCAAAGTAGCTGGGAGTATAGGTGTGCCCAACCACACCTGGCTAATTTTTTTTTTTTTGCAAAGATGGGGTCCCACTATGTTGCCCAGGCTGGTCTCAAGCTCCTGGCCTCAAGTGATCCTCCCACCTTAGCCTCCCAAAGTGCTGGCATTACAGGCAGAAGCCACTGTGCCTAGCCCTGAAATTGTATAATGTAAAAAAGAGTTGGAAGGATTATACAGTAGTCACCCATATATTCTCAGCTTAGATTCTAAAATTGGCAACATTTATGTCTTAACCATCCATCTAGCTATTTTACTTATCACTTATCCATCAGAGCATTAACATTACCGCACAAATTCCCTCATGACACTTCCCAGTCGGTCTCTAACCCCTTCCCCCAGTGGCAACCACCGTTCTACTTTTCCACCATAAATTTTACTAATTTTAGAATATGAAATATATGGAACCATATGGTAAGTACTCTTCTGCATTACAATTCTTTGAGCATAGTGTTTTTCAGATCCATCCATGTTGATGCACGTATCAGTCATCTGATCCTTTTTATTACTGAGTGATGTTCTATTGCATGAATATATGTCTTTGGAAACTTACTTACATTTTAATTGTTTAAATATTTTTATGAATAAAGATCCTGCAGCATACTTATAAAAGTCTTTTTGCGGGCATATGCTTTCTTTTCTCTGGAATAAATATCTATGATTAGAATTGCTTGATGTGTTTAACTGCTTAAGAAACCACCAGATCATCTCCCAAAAGATTACTTTTACACTCCCTCCCAAAATATATGCACTTTCTGATTGTTTTGAATCCTAACAAGCATTTGCTGTTATCTGTAAATTTTTTTTTTTTTTTTTTTTTTTTTTTTTTTGAGACGGAGTTTCACTCTTGTCATGCAGGCTGGAGTGCAGTGGCATGATCTTGGCTCACTGCAACCTCTGCCTCCTGGGTTCAAGTGATGCCTCAGCCTCCCGAGTAGCTGGGATTGCAGGCATCTGCCACCATGCCTAGCTAATTTTTGTATTTTTAGTAGAGACGGGGTTTCTCCATGTTGGCCAGGCTGGTCTTGAACTCCTGACCTTGGATGCTCTGCCCACCTCGGCCTCCCAACGTGCTGTGATTACAGGTGTGAGCCCCTGCACCTGGCCTGTTATCAGTATTTTTAATATCTGCCATTCTGGTGGTTATGTAGTTGTATCTCTCTGCAGTTTTCATTTGCTTTTTCCTGATGATCAATAATGTCACACTTCTTCACAGGCTATATTAACAATCTGTATGTCTTCCTTTGTAAAGTAATTGTTCAAGCCCATTATAATTGAGATGTTGGGCTCTTTAATATTGTATTGTACAAGTCTTTATATATTCTGGGTATCAGTCAGTCTGAAATTTGGGCCGAGTTTAATGTAGAATAAGGGGCAGTTCTTTGCTTGACATCTTTTTCCCTGGATTTCTTCCCTCACTTTCCAGGTCCTGTGGTCACCTCAATCTCTGTCATCAAGATCTTCAAGCCAGTGGAGACTACAGAATCATCCACAGATTCAATGAAACAGGGATCAAAAATATTAAGAAAAAAAACAATAAAAATTAGCAACACAACAATAAAAATAACACAAATAAAAAACCCAATATAGTATAACAACTATTTACACGGCATTTTTATTGTATAGGGATAGAAATAATTTGAAGTATGCAGGATGATATGAAAAGGTTACATGAGAATACTATGGCCATTTTACATAACAGACTTGAGAATCCATGGATTTTGATATCCATAACGGTCCCTGAACCAATTCCCCACAGATACAAAGGGACTACTGTATTCAGGATTTTTCACCTAGTTCATGAAGGATATTCATCTGCAGTTTTCTTTCCTTATAATTTCTTTGTCTGGTTTGGTATTGTCAGATTAATGCTGGCCTCATGAAACAAGCTGGGGGTGGGTGGGTGTTCCCTTCTCTTTTCATTTCTGGGTTTATTTAAAATTCACATCTTTACTGTTTACTAGAATCCACCAATGAATTAATCTCAATATTGGTTTTTCTTTTTTTTTTTTTTGAGACGGAGTCTCGCTCTGTTGCCCAGGCTGGAGTGCAGTGGTGCGATCTCCGCTCACTGCAAGCTCTGCCTCCCAGGTTCACACCATTCTCCTGCCTCAGCCTCCCAAGTAGCTGGGACTACAGGCGCCTGCCGCCACGCCCGGCTAATTTTTTGCATTTTTAGTAGAGACGGGGTTTTTCCGTGTTAGCCAGGATGGTCTCGATCTCCTGACCTCATGATCCACCCGCCTCAGCCTCCCAAAGTGCTGGGATTACAGGCGTGAGCCACCGCGCCCGGCCTTCTAGTTAATTTTTAATCGCATTTAAAGTGTGAGCTGACAAACTTATTCAGCATCCCACATTATAGAGTTTCTCTATTGTATGAGATTTCTTACGACTGTGGGTTGTACTTTTCTGTAAAGTTTTACCACAGCTATATCATCTGGAACATTTCTCTTTGGTGTACATACCAATGAATGAAGTTATCACTGAAGAAGTCGCATCCATACCATTTTAGATGGTTGCACTGCCACATCAAGCCTTAAAGATTTAAAAGTTTTGAACTCTGAATTATATTGTTACTTCTGTATACGGACTCCAATGACAATGAAACATATGGCTATAAAATCCCTCCATGCTAATCAAGATAGCCTAGGAAATGCTGCAGTAACAAAATACCACCAAAAATCTCAGTGGTGAGACACAATGAATTTTTATTTCTTACTCTAAAAAGAAATCCAACACAGATCAGATAACAACCTTCTATCACCCCAGTCTGGAATAAGCAGCCTCCAAGGTCACCTTGGCAGGGATAGAGAACCCTGAGAATGTGTATAAAGGCTAGACCAGAAAGTGGCTTCTATCACTTTTGCTCACACTCCATTGGCTAGAACTCAATCACATGGGCACATTCTTAACTGCAAGGGTTACTGGGAAACAGAGCCTTATTTGCAAGGAAATGATAAACACAGCACTGCCACTGCCATATCCTTCAAATACCACTTCTTTAGAGCTTCTCACCTGTGTACAGAATCTCATGGAAAACCTGAGTACTAATGTTCTTTCATAGTAAAAGCATAGGTTTCATTTCTGAGCACACTTTTGAATGTTCTTCATACAGAGAGTATTTTTCTAGTGGGGACTAAAAAAAATCTAAAGACTTTGGCTGAATTGAAGACCTTATCATAATCATCCAATTAGAATTTCCTTCCTGGATACACCCTTTAAAGGAAATTTGACCTTTAACTACAACCACTACCAAAAACCACCCATTTGTCGAGAGTCACCTACTTTGCCATTGCAGCATACAGCAGTCGATGGGAACTTCACAGAAGTTCTTGAAATCCACAGTCTTTGCCTGGCACACTCCAGTGCTCCAGGCTGACATCATCGATGGCAGTGCTGCTGTCTTTTGCTCCCCCAGCCCTCCCACAGGCTGAGGAAGCCTCTATCATCTGGAATACAGTGTGGCTTCTGTTTTCCTAATTTAACCCTGACTTACTACATTTATAATATGTTTCTCTCTGCTCACGTAGTCTTTGATGAGTCAGAAGGTCCTCGCCACGCTCACAATGTGTGTACTGTGTCTCATCTATATGCACTCTCTGATGGGCAAGGAGGTACGAATTACGACTGAAGCCCTTACCACATGCCTTACACTTATAGGGCCTCTCTCCTGTGTGGACTCTGAGATGAACGTGAAGATCTGAATTCCGACTGAAGCCTTTACCACACTCATCACATTTATATGGTTTCTCTCTGTTGTGATCTCTTTGATGTAAGTGAAAATATGAGCTGTAACTAAAGCACTTTCCACACACTTCGCATTTATATGGTTTTTCTCCAGTGTGAACTCTCTGATGAGTGTGAAGAACAGAGCTATATGCAAAATCCTTTCCACACACATTGCATTTGTATGGTTTCTCCCCTGTGTGGACTCTCTGGTGAATGTGAAGGTGTGTACTTTGGCTGAAGCCCTTTCCACACTCACCACACCTATATGGTTTCTCCCCCGTGTGAAACCTCCAGTGGACTTGAAGAACTGAGCTTGAACTAAAGCACTTGCCACACTCAGTGCATTTGTAGGGCTTCTCTCCAGTGTGGACTCGCTGATGGACAAGAAGGTTCGAGCTCTGATCAAAGCCCTTCCCACACTCATCACATTTATAGGGCTTTTTCCCTGTGTGTACTCCCTGATGAATACAAAGAAGTGACCTAAAGCCAAACCCTTTCCCACATACGTCGCATTTGTAGGGCATGTCTCCTGTGTGGACTCGATGATGGTTGTGAAGGGAGGAGTTGCGCCTGAAGCCCTTGCCACATTCTTTACATTTGTAGGGTTTGTCTCCCGGGGGGACTTTCTGATATCTGGGAAGGTCTGAGCTCTGTTTGCAGCCCGTAGGCCATTCGTGGAACTCATAGGGAGTCTCGCTTGAGTGGGTTTTACAATGAACGATAAGATCTTGGCTCTGAATAAAGTTCTTTCCATACTGGTCACATTTATAAGATTTTTCTTCTAGGTGAGCGCTGTGATGGACACGAGGATCTGTATCATCTGCAAAGGCCACCCCACAGTTATTACATGTGAAAGACTGTGGTAATACATGGGCCGCATTACGTTGCTCAGCTGTTGATTTTATACCCAAGTTTTTCCCACAGTCGGGGTGTCTACCAGGGTCCTCTCCTTTACATTCTTGGGACTCATGATGATCACGTGCGGTCCAGTTGAGGCTGCCATCATGCCGAGTACGTCTGTACAATTTCTCTTCTGTGTAAATTCCCTTATACCTTCCCTGAGAGTTCTGGGGCTCGGTCATTATGTCAGCTTTCCTCCACGATTCTGGGGTAAGAACCTGTGTCAGGCCTTGCCATGCTATGATATCTTGATTTTTGATAATGGCATTTACTACATAGTTTTCATTTTTAGAAATCTGAAGAGACACGCCTGCCCACTCTTCACAGAGGGAAACATCTTCTAAATGTGGGGAACACTCTTCTTGAAGGTTCATGACATAATCCTGACTCACAGTTAAATCCCGGATCCTTTGTTTCCAAATCTGCCAGCAATGAAGCACTTCTTGCAAAAGGAAACTTAACCCCTTTTCCTGAAGATTCAAAATGTTGTTTTTAATCCCATCTCCTATGAGAAGAAAGAGAATGTGGCTGAGAGAGCAAGTCAATCATCTGTCCAGAGGTTTTGAGAAAATGAAACATGATGGGGTGGGAACTTGTCCCTGGCTTCTATGACATGTGAAACAATTAGAGCCATGGTAATTCTAACCTGTGAGCTGCCAATTCGAAATCAAGTGTTGTAGGGAAATTAAGAGAAATCTTGGCCAGGTGCAGTGGCTCATGCCTGTAATAGCAACACTTTGAGAGGCTGAGGTGGGAGAATCACTCAAGCCCAGGAGATCAAGACCAGGCTGGGCAATATGGTGAGATCCCATCTCTACAAAAAAATTAAAAATTGGGTCAGTTTTGCCTATGATCCCAGCCACTTGGAAATCTGAGGTTGGAGGACTGTTTAATCCTGGGAGGCAGAGGCTGCAGTGAGCCAAGATTGTGCCGCTGCACTCCAGCCTGGGTGACAGAGCAAGACCTTTCCACCCCCATGCCGCAGAAAAAGAAAAAAAGGAAGTCTTAGCAAAAACTTATGAAAGAAGAAATTCACCTCCCTGCTACAAGAGTAGTCGATAAAAAGCTTTTAATAATCTTGCTACAAAAGGTATGGGAAAGGCTCCCATTTTATGTAGTGTATGTGTGTATATAAATAATACTTATTGATAGAGTGTTTTCTATATGTTGGGCAGAGTGAGGGACATAAAGGCTCACAAGAGGTTTCAGAAACAAGCAATAAGTCCTGTCTCCTGATAGCTTCCCTTCCTTCACATCACTGTCATATGGAGGACTATCATGTATGTTTGTGTACAACCTGCACAACTGTACACGGTGAGCCTAAAGGGGATGGGGATGAAAAGGCAATGGGGATTGAAATGGGGATAAACATTGTGAAATATGGTCCTGGCATTGTGCAGGGATGCATACATAAACCTCTGAGACGAGCTTTAAGAGACATCCCTTTTATTTTCCCCAAGGTTCTTTGTCTTCATGAAAAGATAAAGACCACTTAGATCCTACAATCCATTTCCTTAAGTTCTACCCTTTTAAGTTACTGCAGAATCTCAAACAGCCATGACTATGAGAATGGGGAACAGATACTGTGGCACTGTCAATGGCCTGGCACCCAGGGAAGCAAGACTGTGGTATATAACAAACAGGGGCCTGAGGCAGAAGACTATGATCATATTCTTGGGACCCTAAGATGGGTTTCAAAATGGCATGAATATCATAGTCAAGTCCCACTGGATACCGCTTCTGGTTCAAGCTCCTTTCTGGGTTAACTGAAAGTGACTTTAAGTTTATAAGATAGTATCAGGGAAAAGGAGACCATGAGCTGCCCCGAATGGGCTTAAGCAGTGGTTTCCCAATTGTTTTGATTGTAACCCACAGTAAAATTGGCATTGTGACTCAGTAGGAATAGGCACAAGCATCAACACAGATTGGTCACTAAAACAGAAGTTTTATCAGCTGATGCTTACATACTATGTGCAATGCACTTTGATAAATTCTTTTGTTTTCTGTTCTATTAATCTACTTTGCTTTTTAAAAATTGCTAGTTATGACACAGTAATTTGATTTGATTTCAGGACTCACCAAGAGGGTTTTATCCTGCAGTTTGAGAAACAACTGCAAGGATATGCAGATTTATGCGAAAAGCCCTGTGTCTACAGTTTACACTTTGGTTTCATGAGGTTATTTATTAAAAACATAGGACCTAGGGCCAGATTAGGAGGGCTCAAATCCTAGTTCTTCTTACAAGCAGTTGTGATCGTGGGCAAGTTATTAATTCTGTGACTCAGTTGTTTCATTCATTGATATGGTTTGGCTGTGTCCCCACCCAAATCTCTTCTTGAATTGTAACTCCCATAATTCTCACGTGTCGTGTCCCATAATTCCCACATGTCAGAGCCCCCACACAGAGTCCTTACCAGGGCACTGCCTAGTGCAGCTGTGAGAAGAGGGCCACTGTCCTTCAGACCCCAGAATGCTAGATGCACTGACAGCTTGCACCGTGTGCCTGGAAAAGCCACAAACACACAACACTAGCCCATGAAAGCAGCCAGAAGGGAGACTATACTCTGCAGAGCCACAGGAGCAGAGCTGCCCAAGACCATGGAAAACCACCTTTTACATCAGTGTGACCAGGATGCAAGACTGAGAGTCAAAGGAGATCACATTTGAGCTTTAAGATTTGACAGCCCTGTTGGATTTCAGACGTGCATGGGGCCTGTAGCCCCTTTGATTTGGCCCCAATTTCTCCCATTTGGAACAGCTGTATTTACACAATACCTGTACCTGCACTGTACCTAGGAAGTAAATAACTTGGTTTTTTTTTTTTTTTTTTTTTTTTGAGATGGAGTCTTGCTCTGTCGCCCGGGCTGGAGTGCAGTGGCCGGATCTCAGCTCACTGCAAGCTCCGCCTCCCGGGTTGACGCCATTCTCCTGCCTCAGCCTCCGGAGTAGCTGGGACTACAGGCGCCCGCCACCTCACCCGGCTAGTTTTTTGTATTTTTAGTAGAGACGGGGTTTCACCGTGTTAGCCAGGATGGTCTCGATCTCCTGACCTCGTGATCCGCCCATCTCGGCCTCCCAAAGTGCTGGGATTACAGGCTTGAGCCACCGCGCCCGGCCAATAACTTGTTTTTGATTTTACAGGCTCATAGATGGAATAGACTTGGCTTGTCTCAGATGAGACACTGGACTGTGGACTTTTGAGTTAATGCTGAAATGAGTTAAGACTTTGGGGGACTGTTGGGAGGCATGATTGGTTTTCAAATGTAAGGACATAAGATTTGGGAGAGGCCAGGGGTGGGATAATATGGTTCAGCTGTGTCCCCACCCAAATCTCATCTTGAATTGTAACTCCCACAATTCCCATGTGTCATGGGAGGAACCCAGTGGGAGGTGACTGAATTATGGGGGCGGGTTTTTCCTGTGTTGTTCTCATGATAGTGAATGAGTCTCATGAGATCTGATGACTTTAAAGAGGGGAGTTTCCAGCTGGATGCAGTGCCTCATGCCTGTAATCCCAGCACTTTGGGACGCCAAGGCAGGCGGATCTCGAGGTCAAGAGATTGAGACCATCCTGGCCAACATGGTGAAACTCCGTCTCTACTAAAAATACAAAAATTAGCTGGGCATGGTGGCACATGCCTGTAGTCCCAGCTACCCAGGAGACTGAGGCAGGAGAATTGCTTGAACCTGGGAGGTGGAGGTTGCAGTGAGCCAAGATAGCACCACTGCACTCCAGCCTGGCTACAGAGCCAGACTCTGTCAAAAAAAAAAAAAAAAAAAAAAAAAAAAAAAGGGCAGGGGGCAGTTCCCTGAAGAAGCTCTCTTCTCTTGTCTGCCACCATGTGAGATGTGCCTTTCACCTTCCACCATGATCGTGAGGCCTCCCTAGGCACGTGGAACTGTAAGTCCAATACACCTCTATATTTTGTAAATTGCCCAGTCTCGGGTATGTCTTTATCAGCAGTGTGAAAACAGAGTAATACATCATAAAAGGGGGATAATAATGTAACTATCTGTATTAGTCCATTCTCACGTTGTTAATAAAGACATACCCCAAACTGGGAAAGGAAAGAGGTTTAATGGACTCATAGTTCCATATGGCTGGGGTGGCCTCACAATCATGGCAGAAGTGAAGGAAGAGCAAACGGACGTCCTATATGGCGGCAGGCAAAGAGAAAGCCTGTGCAGGAGAACACCCATTTATAAAACCATCAGCTCTCATGAGACTTAGTCACTCTCATGAGAACAGCATGAGAAAGACCCCTGCCCCATGATTCGGTTACCTCCTACCAGGTCCCTCCCACAACATGTGGGAATTATGGGAGCTACAATTCAAGATGAGACTTGGGTAGGGACATAGCCAAACCATATCTCTATCTCATAAGCTAAACTTAGGTAACACATAACTGTATATGAACCTCTGAGAAATAAAAATGAGGTTAGATATTTATCAAAAAGTAATCAAATAAACCAACACTCAGATTACACTTACTACATACCAGTAAGTGTTGGCTATTGTAACTGCCAACCAAACCAAAGTTCTCCCTTGGTTCCTTTAACACTGGTTTATCCAAAACATTAGATAAACATTGATTTTTCTCTAGAAGCAACCAATAGATCAAGGCCCTTGGTGATGTGTGAATTTTATCAGTCCCATTCTGAGAAATATGAGGAAAGAATGAGAGCCTAAATGTGTGAGTAGGGAGGGAGGGGTTACTACCTGCACTGAATGCCCACAGGCCAGGGGTATGAGATTTGGGGAGAGCTCCCTCATATCACAAGGGGCCACATCCTCACATTGATCTGTAAAAGCTCATTAACTGCAGGGTTCTAACCTGCACATGCATCTCTTAGGATTTTTCTTTCCAGTGGCCAACGCTTCTCTTTGTGATCTAACTAGAATATTCTATCTGGTTTGAAATGATGATTTGAGGAAGCAGGTTCAGTGGTCTGATGCTCAGTTACTCACCCACTGAGATAAGGTTCCTGAAGTTTTCCAGCATCACATCTTGGTACAGGTTTATCTGGGCTTTATCCAATAGTGCCAGCTCTTCCTTGGTGAAGACAACAGCCACATCCTTGAATGTCACCCTTTCCTAAAATATCAACCACACGCCACATCAATCATCCACACAAATGACTGGTTTTAGTCTGTTTGGGCTGCTTTAATAAAATACCACAGTCTGATTAGATTAAACAAAATAAACTTATTTCTTCCTGTTCTGGAGGTTGGAAAGTCTAAGATCAAGTACCACCAAGATAGGTTTCATTCAGGTTTCTTCTCTTGGCTTGTAGACAGCTGTCCTCTCACTGTGTCCTTACGTGGCATAGGGAGAATGAGAGCAAGCTGTGTTGAGTCTCTCTCATAAGGACACTAATCCTGTTGGATCAGGGATTCCCAAAGGACAATATTAATCAAATTATAAAATATGGCCCAGGAAACAGGCGCAGATAAATCTACACTAAGGTGGTGTGCCAATACACAAGTCTAGTAGTGTTCCATGAGTTCATTTCTCATCACACACCAAGATTTGGTATTTTCACTTTTTCATGGCAGATTAATCTATTTTTATCATGTTAAAAGGAACTAAGAAGACAGGGTAACTAAAAGCATTGGCCCCTAGATTCAAAAAACACAAAAGAGAAAAGGGAGATTAGGATAAATAAGAACACTTCTATATCAACTAGGTATTAAAAAATAGTGGTATCAATGTTAAATTTCTTGACTATGTTAGCAGTAATGTGGAAATGTAGGAGAATGCTCTTATTCTTAGGAGCTATAAGCTGAAATATTTAGGGATGAATCATAATGATGCCTGCAATTGATCCCCAAGTGGGTCATCAAAATAAAATATAGATATGTGTGTGTAGTTTGTGGGTGATTCTGAACAATTGGTGAATCTAGGTGAAGATTACACGTTATGCTATTCTTTCATTTTCCTGATAAATTGAAATTTCTCAAAATAAAAGGATATGGGGAATAAGCTGATATTAATAACCATCTCCTAATCAAGAAACCAATTTTTACATAAAATATTCCTATCGCTGCATACATCACACTGCGCAGTTAAGTATTTACAGATATGTTCTCTCAATAGACTTTGCATCTCTAAATAAAGCAGAGCTTTCAAACAAAAGTTGTAAGCAGTTACAAAGGACTTCACAAGGAATATGTTACTAACAATTGTCCAATTACCAAAATCTGACGATTAAAACCAAAATCTAGGGGAGTCAGCACTGTTGTCCTAACAGCACCACTCTCTCAGTAGCACTACTGTTAGAGGCAACAAAATTGAATTGGAGTTAATCATTCAGGAAATACAGATACCCTGAAGCCTGCTTGGGGTGTTCCAACGTAGGGAGAAGGGGTTAGGAATAGAGGTTCACTCGGCATACTCCCCATTCTCCATTTTCTGCCTCAACTATAGAGCCTGGGAAAATAAAACACTCATTTCTCCACCACCCTTGTAGCTGGATGGATCCCTTGTAGGAATCCTAGGCAGCGATTGTCACAGGATACAGGTACAAGGACAACCCCAGAATATTAAGAAATCAAATTTATAGACTAATAAACACATGCAAAAATCCTTAAATCTTTTCCTCTATGAAGTATTCTTGTAAAACCATCTATGAAGTATTCTTGTAAAACCTTGAACCTGAGTCTATTCAAGCATCTGGTGCTTCCACTTACAAGAAATACTGTGGATAGAATAACACATTGAAAGACACCAAAAGGAAGCAAACAAATGCATTCCAAACGTAGGAAAGAACACAGGACAACTTGGTTTCTACAACAAGTCAATAGCAGGAGAGAATAAAGTAGAGGGGCAGATTTCTCTGGATTAAAAGAGATTATGAGATGTAACAACCAACTATATGATAGTATAGACCTTGTTAAGATCCCATTTGAACAAACCAACTGTTAAAAAAATTTTTTTTAGATAATCAGGGAAATTTGATTATTGTCTGGGTATTAGATAATACCAAATAATTATTGATTATCTCATTAGTCCATTTTTAAGGAAATACATACTGAAATACACAGGATGTGGTAAATTAGATTGCCGTTTAGAAATATCCTCTTCTATGCTCTCCAGTCCCACTAAAGGACCAGAGTGTGTTTCCTTACCCCTTTAGTTTGGACTTGGCAATGTAACTTGCTCTGGCTACCAAAATGAAGCAGAAGTGATAATGTGCCAGTTCTAAACCTGGGTCTTGAGAGATCTCACGTGTCCACTTGCTCTCTTACCCCTCTGTCTTCACTATGAGGACACACCCAAGGTAACCAAAACCAGCAGAGTGCTACCAAATATTCATGGCATTGGCTTTAGGTCCAGGAGATAACCATTGAGGACACTGTTATAGGAGGCTGGAAAAATGGTGACCTGGGTGATGTAGTGGTGAACATCTGGTAAACTGTAAGTTAGAAGATAGAAAATGGACATAATGAATCTTGGACTTGGGCAAGATGGTTTCTAGGCAGAAGGATAAAAGTGTGAGCTCATTCATTTTAGTTGCATATATAATAAGGTACTATACAAAAGTGAGGTACTCAGAGAAAAACCAATACAGTGTGAAATAACATGCCTCTTTAAAATACTTTGGGAAAGAAAAAACTGAAAAAGAGATTAAGCAAATCTCTTTGGCAAAAAGTTAATTGTTGAAACTGCATGATGGGTACTGCAAATGGAGGATCATAATACCATTTGCTCTTTTTGTGTATTTTCATAATTAAATTTTTTCATGATTAAAAGAAAATCCTTCCTCCACACTGTGATGGTCTTTTTCATGTGTCAACTTGGCTAAGCTACAGTCCTCAGTTATTGAATCAAACACTAATCCAGGTATTGCTGTGAAGATAATTTGTAGATGTGATTAAAGTCCATAATCAGTTGACTTTAAGGGAGATTATTCTAACTAATCTGAGTATGTCTGATTCAATAAACTGAAAGGTCTTATGAGCAGAACTGAGGCTTCCCTGTGAGGGGGAGAAATTCCCCTCACAGACAGTAGCTTCAGTCTGTCCAACAGTTCTGGCCTACCCTTCCTGATGGGCTGCCCTGTAGATTTTGGACTTGCCTAGTTAGCCCCCATAACCATATAAGTCAATTCCTTACAATAAATCTCTTAATATATATCTCTTACTGGTTCTGCCTTGCTGGTTGAACTCTGACCAATACATACCCATTCAAATCTTGCTACTTTTTGAACTAGACCAGTGACACTTAAGAGTATGGTCATGTATATGCTGCCCATGCACTCGGATGCTGTGGCAACACCAAATTGCTATAAAAGTTTCTGAACTTACTCTTGATTCTTTTTCCCTCATGGGGCAGTGACAAGCAGTTCATGGACTGGTACTGGTACCAGTACATGAACCACACTTAGAGTAGCACCAAAGTAGACATCTTGAAATCTGTGAGTTTGTTTCTTCACTTCTATAAAGGGAGTCAAACCACGTGCCTCACAAAGTCATTATGAGCAAGATACAGTACCTAATACATAGTAGTCACTCAAAAAATGCTGACCTCCTTTCAGAAAACAGAAGTGTCTGGTTCCTCAGAATGAACAGTATATTTAAAGAGAAAGAAACCCTTAACTTACCCGGAACTTAATCATATCGTCTTCCTTTTGGAAAGGGCAGGATTCTGGAAAAGCAGAACTGCAAAGAAGAAAGAATCCATGAGATCATGGATTCAACAAGTTGTTAATGAACATTGGTTCCTTTCTTATCTGTAAAAGTTTCTCACAATCTCTCCACTCCCTAGATATCATCTCTTCTCACTCTGAACAGACTGAACTCCCACCTCCTCAAGACTTCCCTCGATTTGGCCCCAGTCCCTCAATCTCAAACCACTGTGTAACTCCTATCTCTCTCCTCAAGGTTTTGGGTCAAAACCTGCACATTTTTTTCCTTTGCTCAGACTTGTGAACGAACTGACATAATCTACATCTGAATTTCGCAGGAAAAGAGGCCCCAGAATGGCTGATTAAGGGAGCAATCTCAGGGCTGGGCACAGTGGCTCACGCCTGAAATCCCAGCGCTTTAGGAACCCAAGATGGGTGGATCGTTTGAGGCCAGGAGTTCGAGACCAGCCTGGCTAACATGGTGAAACCCTGTCTCTACTAAAAACACAAAATTAGCTGCGCGTGGTGGCGGGCGCCTATAATCCCAGCTACTCAGGAGGCTGAGGCAGGACAATCACTTGAACCTGTGAGGTGGAGGCTTCAGTAAGCCGTGATTGCACCACTGTACTCCAGCCTGGGCAACAGAGACAGACTTGTCTCAAAAAAAGAAGAGAGAGAGGGAGCAATCTCAGGATGACAGGAACCTTCTGCTTTTTCCACTTTCACATGCAAGACTTGATCTTGTATGGCTAGGCCTGTGGTCTAAAAAACTTGAGGTTAGCCAAGATATACAAATTAAATCCCAATTTTTATTATTATATTAATCAATAACACAAATTTTTAAACATCTACACCTTGACTCTTGGCTTCCTAAACTATCTCTCCAGCATCCATTCTATCCCCTGCTTTTGCAAATATTGATGACACACATATGACATATAAGACACATCCTCTGCACTGGAAATGCTCACAGTATACTGAACTATAAATGTTCTTAGACTGCAGGTAGACCAAAGTAGGTAGACAGAGACCTTCTAAGCTTGCCACTTCATATACACTAAAGCCCCTTCCTGTTCTGCTTTTATCAGTGGATTCCCTTGCCAATTAGCTTCCAGTTGGGTTCAGCCAATGGGGAAAGCCAGCAAGAGATCCAGGGAAAGGACAAGAGTGAAATCGGGATATTTATCCCCCCAGGTAAGCTGTGGAATGGCTATGTTCCATATCAATTTACCAAAGGTCGTGGCCTCCATCAGGCAGCTGTCATCCCATAAATCTTTCTTCCGGTTTTAGGACTGCCTCCTCACTTAGCCCTTCAGTCCTGAAGGCAGTAAGTTATCCTGCCTCAGAGCTATCACTAGCTCTGAAACATTGCAATATCCTTTGTTGATTACCACAGCCTGCCTTCAACTTTATAGATTGTCCCTTTATTAAGCTCTTCTCAAATTACCCAATTTGAGTGTTCTGTTTATTTTTTATTGGGATTCCATCTGATAAACCCTGTAAACACAATTGTCTCTGGCCTTTGTGGAGAAACTTACTGTATAAAGTTGCCACTTTAGGCACTGTGGAAACTGCAAAGATTAAAAAATAAAAGCCCAAAACCATGTTTCTGCCTTCTCACATAGTGCTTTTCAGACTATCTGTGATAAAGAATGAGTTTTAAAATTATTATTACTGTTACTTTCAGTCTGTCACAGACTGATATTTTGGTAAGATGCAGTAAAAAGAAATTACTGGAAAAAGGAAATTAAGAAGGTATGCAATTTAAAGCCCAGTTGTTATGATTATGTTAATCGATAAGACAAAATTTTAAACACCTACACTCAAGTTCTCAAATTATCTGGTCACAGACCAACATCATTTATTGGCACTGGTCTGCTGGCTACCCTTTGAATTGCAGCTCACAGGGTTATAGAATCAGGTTAAAAGACTATGAAATGTCTTTTTGGTAAATTCTTGGACTCCTTTTCTCTCCTTTCCTACCTTTAAGAGACATCATTAATCACATCTTATTTTGGGTTCCAACAAAGGGCAAAATAAGGAGTATTCAACTCATTAGTATGGCATGAATTACATCGTTTTACAATAATTAAAACCTACCAAGAAAACACTCCTCCTTTCCCCTGTCAAAAAACTACAAATCCTAAAAACAAAAATAACCAAGCTGTAGTCTTTTATCCACTGTACTTGGTAAGGATCTTATCATTTAACAAGCACTCACTCAATGTTTCTCGATATTAACAAATGCAGAAATAGAATTGACTTGGATATTATACATTAGATGCATGTGCAAAGACATAAACTCACCCTCTACCTCCAGTACCCGTTCTCACTTAAGAGCCAAAAATGGGACAGGTTTATTTTCAAGCACACATCTACACACATGCACTCACACATATATGGTTGGGGGTTTGGTTTCCTGAATTTCTGGCTTCAGACACTACCTGCCTGTATCAAGTCAGGGCCATGGCAGGAACCAGAATGGCATATTCAAATTTGAAGGGAATTTAATAAACAGACGGCTTACAATGGTGTTGGCTGGGGGTAAGGAAATCACAGTGGATAAGACTCTATCCTGGGAAGTGACAGGGAGGTGCCATTATAATACCTGGGCCTTAAGAGGTAAGGGGAGGGAGCAGTCCCTGGAGCCAGGAACTGAGAGGACTGTGTGGCCAGGGCCACCCAAACCATGATCTGTTGTTAGAAGAGCAGCTAATCTGTGACAATCCTGCAGAGAGAGAACTGGGGGACAAGATATCCCAAATCACAATTCTTCCTCTCTCCAAACTTTTCTGTTGAGACTTCCCATTGGCCAAAGACAAGCAAGGCCAGAAGGCAATTGTGGCCTTTCAGGGCAGACAGCAGGGGAAAAGGTAGGGAAGCCAAAGACATGGGGCACATGTCACCTCAAGACTCTTGTTTTTTCCCTACCTGCCAAAGTCCACACAGCTCTCGCACACAAATGCCTTTCTCATCCTTCAACCTGACAACTACTCTGATCTGAGGAATGCATCAGGAATGAGACCAGAAGCCCATATCAACCTCTTCAGGGAATGAGGACCTAGAAGAAAAGTGCAGCTGAATCTGGAGCTACAATTGCCCAGAAACACAATCAGAAATGTAATAAATGCTGCTATTACACCTAAAATAATTAACACAAATTCTCTAACTTGTTATATCAAATATACAGAGAGCGTTCAAACTTCAAATTTGTTGAGTGCAGTTTAACAACTTACATTTGCTCACCTGCTTTATAATCCTCAAAGTCCCTACTCCCTGGCTCACAGCATGTGAGGTGAGAATGGAGTTAATAATTTGGGGCAGTTCTTTTCTTTTGGCGCGATCTCCGCTAACTGCGAGCTCCGCCTTCCGGGTTCACGCCATTCTCCTGCCTCAGCCTCCCGAGTAGCTGGGACTACAGGCGCCTGCCACCACGCCCAGCTAATTTTTTGTATCTTTTTTAGTAGAGACTGGGCTTCACCGTGTTAGCCAAGATGGTCTCGATCTCCTGACCTCGTGATCCGCCCACCTGGGCCTCCCAAAGTGCTGGGATTACAGGCGTGAGCCACCGCACCCGGCCTGGGGCAGTTCTTTTCAAAATAAATTCGGTGACATTAAACTTCAGAGTTATTACAGTCTGAGTTGTTTCTTTATTGCCAGAAGCCAGAACCTCTGCCCTGAAGTTAGAAATGCCCCGCTGGAGTCAGAGTTGCCAAAATCCAGAGTTCAGACCCAAGACAACTCCCCCCGCCAAGAACCTAGGGGTGCTGAGCCAGAATCGCCCCCACCAAACTGAGCGAGAACAGCCCAAGCCATCCTCTATACCCAGAGACACGCTGATTAGGCAAATCCCTCATCCCATTCAGGGACGCACAGCCCCAGCCATTACTCCTAAACCCTGAGCCAGCGCCCCGCTGCCCTCATTTAGAGATGCACATCCCAAGACTGACACTAAGCTTCGACCCGAGGACGCACAGCGCGAGTCGCTGTCACGAAACGTGAAGATGCACTGTTTTCTCAAACCCAGGGCTGCTCCCCAAACCGAGCCCAAGCTCTCCCCATTCCATCCCACGTAGGTCGCGCCGCTGAACTTCCCCAGCCTACCCCACCCACGAGGCCTTATCATTGGTCACCAGTCCCCTCTTCCACTTCTCCTACTTCAGTCCACAGGGACGGGTCGCAGCTGCGCATCCTACACCCCTACTCCTGGCTACGCCTCCAAGAGGGGCGCGGTCCAGGCGGGACTCACCCCAGCATTCCAAACAATGTCGCCTGCAGCGTGCGTCCGGTACCATGGCGCATGCGCCAGGAGGCCTATGGACTACAATCCCCAGAAAGCCCCGCGCGCCGCAGTGACCATTCGCAAGGCTACCCAGGTAAAGTCAGGGGTTGGCCGGAAGTCCTTTAACTTCCGTGCATTCGTCTAAAATAATGACAATCATAATAACGATAAAATAATGAAATGTTAAATAAATCACTAATGAAATGTTGAATAAATCACTATCAACGATGAAAAGAAAAAGTTTCAATATTTTACTACTTGGAAATGAGCACTTTACCATTTTAGTGAAGACTTTCATAGGTTCTTATTTTATAGGCATGTCCTTCAATATTATAACCATGAAACTTTTCAATTAAAATTCATTTCAATATTTTCCCTCCCCGCCCCTCACCATGTTTTGTTTCTGTTGATGAAGACTCTGGATAATCTACACTTGCGATATAACATAGCCCTGTAATTTGTTTCCTAGACTCAGGAGAAGCAGAAAGAATTAACAACCACTGTCTGAATCCTTAACAGCGGAATTGCAGGAATACTGAGATCCTCCTAGAAGAGACACAACACAGCATAACAAGAAAACAGGAAGTTTTTAGATTCTTTTTTGAAAATTTCCCCTTGTTTGGCCTTAGGCTTTATTTTGCTATATGTTATTGCATTTAAGATTTAAGATTTCTATTAAAGAAAAATTTGGGTACCCTAATGGGGTAAGAAAATTGAATAAGAATTCCATTAGAGGCCCACAGTTTTAGCCTGGAGGAAAGCCCTAATAATGGGTGAGAACAATCTCTCCTAGGAATGGTTGCCTGGTCCTGCTGGCAGAGGCTCTGTTTGGAATATCTGGCTGGCATTCTCTTTTCCATGCACCCTCAAGCTGTAGGGGTTGTGAGGCAGTTCCAGTCCGGGACTAGACAGGTAAGTGAAGACCCCCACCTCTAGGCAATGGGAGGAAATGGTTGAATAATATCCAGCTATAGCTTGACATTGCAACTTAGGGCACATAAAGGGACAGTGAAATTCTTTTGGCTTATCTCTGTCTTTTGATGTTTACATGTTTGATGTTCTTATACATTGCTCTAAGTTGAAGGATTACTTGATTTAATTTGACATACTTGAATTTTAACGAGTTCAGGAATATTTTTATTTTTGGCCTAATACAAGGTTAATTTTTGTGACATCTGTGTCTATTGGAAGACCATGTGTGTCCTCTATCAGATGGATATGCATACATTTATGTTTTCACCAAACTTGCTAACTGTGCTATTTAAATTTCCTACGTGCTTATTTGTGTGCTTACTTAGATTTTTTCATTCGCATCTGTCAATTATTGAAAAGTGCATGTCAAAAAGGCTCCCAGGCTGGGGGTGGTGGTTCACGCCTGTAATCCCAGCACTTTGGGAGTCTTCTTAACTTACTACATTAGTAGCACAAATCCTAGTATAATCTTGATAACCAAATTATTCCATAAGAGAACAACAACAACAAAAGCCAGAAAACTAAAGGAAAATGTCTCAATGAATAGAACTGCAAAATTTTATGAAAAGCAGCAAACAAAATTCATCAATATATTAAAATTATTACAGTACAACAGTAATACATGGAAATCCATCATTATAACTTTTAGCAATATAATTCATTTTATTAAGAAATATTACTTTCTAAAACATATCACCATGAAAATAAATGTCAATCAACAGGTTGAAAGTAATTTTCTTGTTAATACATATAACAGAAGATAAAACATCAAAACCTATAAAAATACACAAAAAGAGTTCATAAATAAGAGGAATACCTAAACAGAAAGAAACAAGGAGTAATAGCAAGGGAAATACAAAAGAATAAGCTTATAAGAGGATGAAGAGGCAGGGAGAGGTGGCTCATACCTGTAATCCCAGCACTTTGGAAGGCCAAGGCAGGAGGATCACTTGAGACTAGGAGTTTGAGACAAGCCTGGGCAACATAGTGAGACCTCGACTGTACAAAAAAATTTAAAAGGAAATTAACCAGGTGCAGTGGTGCACACCTATAGTTCCAGCTACTCAAGAGGCTGAGGATCACTTGAGGCTCTGGTTCCACCATTGCACTAAAGCCTGGGTGACAGGGTGAGATCCTGTCTCAAAAAAAAGCCAGGATGGCCAATATCTTCTACCTGGAAAAATTCACAGTAATATAATGCCATAATTGTTCACCTGATGGAAAAAAATTAAAAATTAAAAGGGTTAATAAGAGCCAGTTTTTGTTGTTTTTTGTTTTTTTTTTCGAGCTGGAGTCTTGCTCTGTCACAAAGTCTGGAGTACAGTGGCATGTGATCTTGGCTCACTGCAACCTCCGCCTCCCAGGTTCAGGTGATTATCCTGCCTCAGTCTCCCAAGTAGCTGGGATTACAGGCATTTGCCACCATGCCCCACTAATTGTTGTATTTTTAGTAGAGACAGGGTTTCACCATGTTGGCCAGGCTGGTCTTGAACTCCTGACCTCAAGTGATCTTCCTGCCTTGGCCTCCCAAAGTAACAGCCAGTTTTATTGTGTGCTTGAGGAGATGAACATCTCATCTATTCTGGTTAAAGTTGGTTCAGCCTTTTACAAGAAAATTCCTAGACCAGGGACAGTGGCTCATGCCTGTAATCCCAGCTTTTGGGAGGCCGAGGCAGGTGAATCACCCAAGGTCAGGAGTTCGAGACCACCCTAACCAACATGGAGAAACCCCATCTCTACTAAAAATACAAAATTAGCCAGGTGTGGTGGCGCATGCCTGTAATCCCAGCTACTCAGGAGGCTGAGGCAGGAGAATTGCTTGAACCTGGGAGGCGGAGGTTGCAGTGAGCCAAGATCGTGCCACTGCACACCAGCTGGGGCAACAAGAGTAAAACTCTGTCTCAAATAATAATAATAATAATAATAATAATAATAATAATAATAATAATAAATAATAAATAATAATAAATAAATTGTAAAAAGTAAAAATAAAAAATAAAATTCCTTTTTAATTATTAAATTTGCGATTTCTAGGGAACAATCCTACATAAATACACATTTATAGGAATATGTAAAAAAGCAGTTCACTGCAGAATTATTAAGAGAAAAAAGTAGATGTTCACCAATAGCAGTTTATTAACCTAAGATATCCATTGTATGAAATGTTATGCACAGTGAAAAATATTAAGGTAATTTACATATATGAACATGGAAAGATCTCCGAGGCAATGTAAAAAACCAAACCAAAACAAGATGCAGAATAGATAGTCAATGTGACAGCACTTAAGTAAAAACAAACACACAAACCCCAAACTCTGTTCCTAACTATACACAAATATGGGTATAAATATTTAGAAACCGATCTGAAAAAACTAAGGTGAAATCGTTAATAATGGTAATCTGGGGAGACAAACGAAAGTAACGAGAGAGGAGGTTGATATAGCAATGGGACTTTCATTTTAACTTAAAAAAATTAAAACATAAGGAAACATCTTAAACATACATGTAATTTGCAATAGCAAAAAGAGAAATGAAGTCCTAGAAATATGCAGACATTTAAAAAAACACTAGTGATGTGAAGTCATTATCCTCAGCAGACTAACCCAAGAACAGAAAACCAAACACCACACATTCTCACTCATAGTGGGAGCTGAAAAATGAGAACACATGGACACAGGAAGGGGAACAACAAACACTGGGGCCTGTCATGAGGTGGGGTTGGGGGAGGGATAGCATTAAGAAAAATAGCTAATGCATCCTGGGCTTAATACCTAGGTGATGGGTTGATAGGTGCAGCAAACCTCCATGGCACACGTTTACCTATGTAACAAATCTGCACATATACCCTAGAACTTAAAAACAAAACAAACAACAAAAAAACCCAAAAACGAAACACTAGTGGCAAAATAAACAAAGTCTCAAACTGAAAAAGTGACAGACCAATTTCTGGTTCAAATTCTGGTTCTCAACCCAGGTGCCATAAAGTAAAGACAAAGAATTTGATTACATATTGCAATTAAGACATACAGCAAATAACTAGAAAAATTATTCTCAACACAAATGACGGTTAGTAGCTAATTTCGTGAAGAGGAAGTGGTCACAATACAATGAAGGGGGGGAAATGAACACTTGAAAAATGGGTGAACAGCTAAGCCTGGTGCTGTGTGCCTGTGGTCCCAGCTACTCAAGAGGCTGATGTGGGGGAATTGTTTGAGCCCAGGGATTGGAGATTGCAGTGAGCTATGATTGGGCCACTACAGTTCAGCCTGGGTGACACTGCAAGACCTTGTCTCTACACTTTTTTTTTTTTTTTTTGAGATGGAGTATAGCTCTGCTATCAGGCTGGAGTGCAATGGCGCCATCACGGCTCACTGCAACCTCTGCCTTCCGGCTTCAAGCAATTCTTCTGCCTCAGTCTCCTGAGTTGCTAGGATTATGAGGCACGTGCCACCACGCCTGGCTAACTTTTATATTTTTAGTAGAAACAGGGTTTCACCATGTTGGCCAGGATGGTCTCAATCTCCTGACCTCATGATCTGCCTGCTTCGGCCTCCCAAAGTGCTGTGATTACAGGCGTGAGCCACTGCGCTCGGCCTAAAATTTTTTTTTAATTCAAAATTAAATAATTAAAAAGGGGTGAAAGGCTTGACAAGTCAGTGAAATGAAAAATGACAAAAAGACATCAACTATGACCACCTTGATTGTTAGCAATGAAATGAAAACCAACATCCTTTTTATATATCAAGTTGACAAAGATTAAACATGTTTATTATAAATCACGTGAACCTCAATAGTGTGAGAAAATAGACACTTTTACATTTTAGGTTCAGTGAAAAAAGAAAAACGGTTTTTCCACCGCTCTCACATCACAAGAATTAACACAGAAGATTTCTGTGATGACGTGTATGGGGATTTCTCCCTGTCAGTCATGCACACAATCCATTCTGCTGTGGACCCCAGCTGGGTGTCTTCTAATTCAGTTATGATACTATCTACCTGGACATAGCATTAGATTACACAGGGCTCAGTTCCGCAAGACCGGCCTCCCACTCTAATAACAATGGCAAACCCTATGTTGTTTACCTGTGCTTCTGACCGACTGGCTACCAATCAGGTTTCCACCACTCCCTGTTTTAGTTGCATTAATTTGCTAGAACAGCTAACAGCACGCAGGGAAACACTTACATTTACCATTTTACTATAAAGGATATTGCAAAAAATTCAGAAAAATGATTCATGGGGCCCCGCATAGGTGGAGGGGCACAGTACGTTCCAGGAAGTTTTATCCAGAAGGTCTCTAAACCCAGTCCGTCTGGGTTTTTATGGAGGCTTCATTACATAGGCACGATGGCTTAAACCATAGGCTATTGGTGATCAGCTCAACCTCAGGCTCTCAACCCTCCCTGGAAACTCTCAGCCCTCCCTGGAAATGGCAATGGATGGGGCATTGCCATTCTCAGTCTGAGTGATAGGATTTACACAAACGTAATTTTAAAACGGATTAGCGTAACTGAAAACTTAATTAGATGATTGAATTATCTGGAACCACACCTTGATATTCCTAACTCAATCACCTTCATCCAATGAATGCTCCACCCAACTGGCCCCGAAGTCTCTAGATGGTTCCAGAGCAGAAGAATGTTTATACAACGCATATCTCCACTTTTTCTTAAAAGTCTTTTCGCTTACACGGGTAATTCTTAAATTGCCATGCATCACGGTCGGGGAGAGGGCTTGTTACAACACAGATCTGCGGATCTCCGGGGTTTGAGGGTTGCAAGGATGCTGCTGGTCTCAAAACCACAGTGTCAGAACCACAGCACTAGATGGTTTTCAGTGTTTAAGTGCATTTAATTCATAGTATATTTGGCCAATAAAACTTGAAGTTCTTAGATGGTCTCAAATACGTGACATGACATCAAATCAGGAGAAGAATTTCCTACGAGGTGGAGCCTGGGAAAGTTGGAGGAGACTCATGGAAAGGAGGAGTGAAGCTCCGCCCTTTCCGCTGACAGGCTGCGCCCAAGGCTATTTAAACCCGCCCTGGAGGCCTCTGCTCAGATCTTCCTTCGCAGAGGAGAGCAGCGGCCGGAGTGTTTTGCGGTCTCTGCGTGGACCTGGTGCTTACAGCGTCTTGCGACTTGGAAGCGGATTCAGACGACAGGACAGAACACTTGGGTAAGTGAATCTCTGTCTGTCTGTCTCATTGGTTTGTTTATTTCCATTTTCTTAAGGAGCACATACCTCATACCACACACACACACACACACACACACACACACACACACTCCTTTATTCTGGGGGTCAGAACATTGGTAGGGGGCCCTGGGAGCTGCAGGTTTCCTAATCATGTCTGCGTCTAAGAACAGTGGCGTCTTTTCTGGCTCTTCCTATGAGCGGTCCCCCAGCCCGGACTCCCCAAGATCCATGCTAGCCTCACCCAGCTTGTCCCTCTCCCCTCCCAGAAACTCAGACCTAAGAGAAAGCTCCTCACCAGGGATCAGGAGCTACCATTCACCATCCTCTAGGGCTTCACCACACTCACCTACGTCATCACCAGAAACCCACAAGCTCCCATTTCCCTTTCCTAACGGTGATGGGCAATCAGTGAAGGAATTGGGCTCGCCCGTGTCCTCCTCTGGGGATTCTTTAGCTTCACCACGTTCATCAGTAATATACCACATGTTCTTACTGCCATCACCCAGCAGCTCACCCCCAGCTCTAGGGGAGGCTCCTGTGTCTCCCAGCTACTCTCCAAACAACCCCAGATTTCAGCTGGAGTCAGCCCCCCACACCCAGGAATCACCTACAAACTCACAAGCCTCACAGCGCTCCTCCCCTATGTCTTTCATCTCTCCATCCCCAGCCCTCAGGGACTCTCCTGTGTCTCCCAGTTACTCTCCAACCATCCCCAGGTTTCTGCGGGAGTCAGCCCCATGCAGCCAGGAGTCCCCCAGAAACTCACAGGTCTCAGGAGATTATGAGCGGTCCCCCAGCCCTGACTCCTCAAGATTCATGCCTGCCTCTCCCAGCTTCTCCCTCTCCCCTCCCAGAAACTCAGAGCCAAGGGGCAGCTCCTCACCAGGGATGTGGAAGTACCCTTCATCATCCCTCAGGACTTCACCACGCGCACATCCATCATCAGCGGAATTTCACAACTTTCCATTTCCCCTGGCTAACCAAGCAGGACAATCACCGATGTCATTGTGCTCTCCCGTGTCCTCTTCTGGAGATTCTTCACAGTCACCCCGTTCCTCAATAATATACCATATGTTCTTACTGCCATCATCCAGCAGCTCACCCCCAGCCCTCAGTGACTCTCCTGTCTGTTCCAGCTCCTCTCCAACTACGCCCAGATTTCAGGGGGAGTCAGCCTCCCACACCCCAGAATCACCTACAAACTCACACAGCTCAGTGAGATCCTCTCAAGTCTCTCTCATGTCTTCACCCACATCGCTCAGGCACTCTCCTGTCTCTGTCAGCTACTCTCCAACCCTCTCTAGATTTCAGCTGGAGGCAGTTCCAGGCGCTCAGGCCTCACCACCAAATTCACCAGTTTCACTGAGTTACTCCACAGTCTCTCTCATGTCTTTATCCCCAGACCACAGGGACTCTCCTGTCTCTCTCACCTGCTCTCCAGCCACACCCAGATTTCAGCGGGAGTCAGTTCCAGGCAGCCAGGAATCACCTACAAACTCACCAGTTTCACTCAGTTATTCCACAATCTCTCTCACGTCTTTATCTCCAGGCCACAGGGACTCTCCTGTCTCTCTCAGGTACTCTCCAAGCACGCCCAGATTTCTGCTGGATTCAGTTCCAGGCAGCCAGGGATCACCTACAAACTCACACACCTCACTGAGATATTCCCCAGTCTCTCTCGTGTCTTCACCCCCAGGCCACAGGGACTCTCCCGTCTGTCCCAGCAGCTCTCCAACCACACCCAGATTTCAGCGGGAGTCAGTTCCAGGCACTCAGGAATCACCACCAAACTCACCAATTTCACTGAGTTACTACTCCCCAGTCTCTCTCATGTCTTCACCCCCAGGCCACAGGGACTCTCCCGTCTGTCCCAGCTACTCTCCAACCATACCCAGATTTCAGCAGGAGTCAGCCTCCTACCCCCAGGAAACACCTACAGACTCACAGACCTCACTGAGATCCTCCCCGGCCTCTCTCAGGTCCCACCGGGACTCTTCTATCAGTTTCAGCTACTCTCAAACCATCCCTAGATTCCAGCTGGAGTCCGTTCCAGGCACCCAGGACACACCACCAAACTCACCAATTTCACTGAGTTCCTCCCCAGTCTCTCTCATGTTTTCAGCCCCAGGCCTCAGGGACTCTCCTGTGTCTCTCAGCTACTCCCCAACTGTCTCCAGATTTCAGCTGGGGTCAGCTTCCCACACCCAGGAATCACCTACAAACTCACAGTCCTTACTGCAACCCTCCCCCATTTCTTTCACCTCTTCACCCCCAGGCTTCAGGGACTCTCCTGTGTCTCCCAGCTTCTCTCCCGCCTTCCCCAGATTTCTGCAGCAGTCAGCCCCAGGCACCCAGGAGAACCCGAGAAACTCACAGGCCTCACGAGATTATTTCCCTATGACCTGTGTCTATACAGGGATGGCTCCCACGTATCCCTCAGTGACCCCCAACCCATCTCCATTTACACTCAGACACTCCCAGGGCCTGACAGCTACTCCCCGTTATTGTCCTTCAGTTCGAAGCCCTGGCCAATCTGCTAGCCAACATGACGCAGTTTCCTGGCCATTTCTCCACATTTCTGGTGAGGGCCCCACACCCAGCCGCAGAAGAGCCCCTCCTGCATTCCGTCCTCACACACAGGCCTGTCCATCTACTTGCTACTGTCACACTCTTGCCAGCAGAAGAGGCTCCTCTAACGGCCGATATCACCACCCAGGCTATCATCGCCCCACAGCTGTGCAGCGGGACCCTCCTGCTTGCCGACGTGGCTGCCAGCGCCCATACTGACACCAACCTCTAGCATGTCAGCGTGCCTGCGGGAGACAATACCGCTAATACCGCTGACATGGCTAGCATGACCATCCTACATGGCAGTGACACTGTTGATGTAAGCCTCCCACATAGCTGGGACCACAGGTGCTTACCTCCACAACGGGCTATTTTTTTTTAATTTTATTTTAGAGTTGGGATTTTACCATGTCACCCAGGCTGGTCTAAATCTGCTGGGTTCAAGTGATCTTCCTTCCTCAACCTCCCAGGGTGCTGAGATTACTGGCATAAGCCTCCATATTTGGCCTATTATTCTTTTTGATGCTATTGTTAATAGAATTATTTGCTACATTTCATTTTCAAATTGTTCATTGTGAATGTATGGAAATTTAATGGATTTTTGAATATTAAGTTTGTATCCTGAAACCTTGCTGGACTCACGTATTAGTTCTAATAGATCATTTAATGCTTTCCTTAAGATTTTCTATATTCAGGATAATGTCTTTGAGAAACAGAATCTTTTTTTTTTTACTTAATCCTTTGTTATCTGGATGCTTTCTATTGCCTAGTTTTCCTGGTTAGAAATTCTGGTAAAATCTTGAATAAATGTGGCAAGAGTAGACATCCTTGTCTTTTTTAAAAACTGATTTTTCGTAATTGTCATTTATCGTAGAGATTGGCTCTCACTGTGTTGCCTTGGCTGGTCTCAACCTGCTCGGCTCAAGCGATGCTCCCAAGTAGTGGGATTATAAGCATGAGCTGCTGCACCTGGCCCTTTGTGTTGTTTGTGATGTCAGGTGGAAAGCATTTAATATTTTGCCAATAAACATGATGTTTGCTGTGGGTTTCTGGTGGATGTTCTTTACCAGTTTAAAGATGTTTTCTTAGTATCTAGAGTCTTTCTATCATGAAAGATGTTGGATTTTGTCAAATGCTCTTTTGTATCTACCGAAATCATCATGTGGTTTTTGTGTTTTAATAATCTAACATATGTATTTTACATTGAGGTCTCCAAAAACTCTCAGGATTCATATTTTTAGTCATGATGGAAATATTTGTGTTTTTACTGTTTACAGATATTCTTTTTATTTGACCTTGCAGTCCACACATAGTTGAAATATGCAAAAATTTAGTTTTCCCCTTCTATTTCATGTCTCTCTTGGGAACAGAATTGTATCCCAGAAAATATCTAATTATATAGAATAATGTAGTAAGTGATCAAAACAGTATTTCACTCTATAGGGAAATAATAAATTTTTTCAGGAAATAATGTTGACAAAACTCCACAAACATTTGGAGAATCAGAAGATAATATCTTCCTTTCATACCACACACAGGGTATGTAAACTTACGATGTAAGTTTTGAACAATAATGAGAATGGAGAAATAAGGAAATGTGTTATCACTCTTCTTGAAACCTCTTGTCATGGCACAGAAAAAGACATGTCTATCTTTAGACATGTCTGTTCTATCTTGGGAACAGAATTGTATCCCAGAATTTATCTAATTATGTAGAATAATGTAGTAAGTGATCAAAATAGTATTTCATTCTACAGGGAAAGAATACATTTTTCAAGAAATAATGTTGACAAAACTCGACAAACATTTGGAGAATTAGAAAACATGATCTTCCTTTCATACCACACACAGGGACTAAAAACAATAGAAGCATTAGAAGTGAATATAGACATGAGTTTATTGGGAGTCAGGGTAAGGAAAGTCTTTATGATCCTACAGAAAAATAAAGAATCCAGAATAAAAAGACAGATAAATTTGGACAAATCAAGGTGTTTTTAATTTAAACTTCTTTACTATATAACATTTCAGACTGGGAAATAATTAATCATTTATGGCAGAGTCAATACCATTAGTTTAGACAGAATTTAAAACAAATGAATGAAGAAAGTGGGCAAAGGATAGAAAAAGAAAATTCACCACCATTGATATATCAACGCCTGTTCAACATTTCCATGATCAAGGAAATGCAGTCAATAAGTCAGCATGTTTAGTCTATCAAATAGTGATAAATTTAAGAAAATGATTATTTCTAGTTCAGGTGCACTGAAATTGGAAGTATAAGTTTACTGGTGGACAAGGTAGTATGGGATCTAGAAACTAAACAATCCTAAGCAACCATTACAAATGATTTCATTATGTAGTGAAAAACTGTCTACAATATATGATCTGTTTGAAAAAAATGGTTACAAGTTATTATGGGCCATTTGGGAGAAGGGATTGAAAAAAAATGTATATAGACTCACAAACATCAGAAACTAAATAAGCCAAGATATTAATAGTGTGTTCACGTGTGCTAGGATTACAGAAGACTTTAAATTCGGTATAATTTTTTTCTTTCTTTATATTGAATATGCATACCTTTTGAAATAAACCTTTAAACATAATTTACGTCAAAACAACCAGTAATACTGCGTATCCAATGGTGATGGATATGGATTTTTTTGAGAATACTGTAAGGTTTTCTTCAACACGAATGTCAGTAGTGAGTGAAGATGTCCTAATAATACAAAAAAGTTAGCCGGGTGTGGTGGCGGGCGCCTCAGCTACTTGGGAGGTTAAGGCAGAAGAATCGCTTGAACCTGGGAGGCAGAGGTTGCAGTGAGCCGAGATCGTGCCACTCCACTCTAGCCTGGGCGACAGAGTGACACTGCGTGAAAGAAAGACGGAGAGAGAGAGAGAGAGAGAAAGAAAGAAGGGAGGGGGGGAGGCAGGCAGGGAAAGGAAGGAAGGAAGGAAGGGAGGGAGGGAGAGCGCGAAAGAGAAAGAAAGAAAGAAAAAAAAAGAAAAGAAAGGTGTAGTGGTGCCGAAACTCCACCATAGGACACCATGCAGGGCCACCTCTCTTTGCCGGGCAGTGGGCAGAACTCGAGGGGGCGCGCATTTATGGCCCTATCTTGACCCTAATTCAGAACCCCCGCTCCCCCCGCTGAGGGTTCTGGGAAATGGCCGACCGTCTGGAGTCACTCACTTCCGCTTCCATCATCAGGCACCCCACTGAGCTCCTCTCAGACGGTTAGGTGTATGAGGAAGTGGGTCTCAGTGGGGTTCTTCTCTCTGTCCTCAATTATGGTTGATTCTCTAGGACCTGCAGGAAGGGGCAGCCTGTGGTGCAGGATCAGAGCCAGGGAATTTCCAGAACCTTGGCCTGGCCAAGAAGGGATTTCAGGAGGCCAAGGCACTGAGCATCCTGGCCTGGGGCCTGGGGCATGGGGCGGGGCCAGGTCTGGCAGCTGTGGCTTTGAGATGCCATCTCTCAGCGTGGGAGACTCCAGTCATGGCAGTCTCAGATCCATGATCAATTCTCTCAGAGTAGTTGCCCACCCATATCTGTACTAATTTAAGAGTTTTGGGACCGTGAAGTCATTTTTGTAAAGAGTTGCAGAAATTGGTTCCTTGTGTTCTCTTTTTATTCTTTTGAAATTTAGTAAGAATTGTGTAAATCGTGAGAGACGGTTTTCTTTTCTTATTTTTTATTTTTGAAACAGTCTCACTCTGTCGCCCAGGCTGACAGTGCAGTGGTGCGAACTCGGATCACTGCAACCTTCTGCCTCCCAAGTTCAAGCCATTTTCCTGCCTCAGCCTCCTGAGTAGCTGGAATTACAGGCGCATGCCACCACACCCAGCTAATTTTTGTATATATATATTTTTTGTATATTTTGTATATTTAGTAGAGTTGGGTTTCACCATATTGGTCAGGCTGGTCTGGAACTCCTGACCTCGTGATCTACCAGCCTTGTCCTCCCAAAGTGCTGAGATTACAGACGTGAGCTACTGCCCCCGGCCAAGAGATGGTTTTCTGTATTGTTGCTGGCTCTGCTTTTGTAACCATCTAGGCACACACAGGCAAAATTCCACTCTTAAGTGTCACACAGCATAAGAGAATCATGGCTCTGAGTTCACATTTTGAGTTCATGTGTTAATTCTCATTGTCAGCTGAAGGGTGTAGTGGTTTGTGGACAGTCTGCATTGCGCTGCAACAATGGCATGGCCCTTTGTCCCTGAGTCCTGTAAGGAGGGAGCTCACTTTCCCAGAATCCCGAAGCCAGTAGGAGGGGTAGATTACCAGATCAGGTAGATTACATCCAGCTGGCACTGAGAGATGTCACCCTGTGGCGTGTTGGGAACTGTGATTAAATCATGTTGTCTCACTGCTGAGTTTTCTTTCACAGCCTTGCCTTACTGGGACTGTTTCTCTCTGAGAGACAGCTGTACAGAAATAATCCCTGGTTTCTTGGCACTGGACCTATAGCTGAGTGATCTTTGGTTTCTTGGTTTTTGTGGCAATGCCAGCTCTTGTCACGACCTCATTCTTTATCCCATAGTTTACAAATGTCCACCCAGTCTGCTTAGCCGCAGCTGCCTTCCCCTAGAAATGGGTTTCTTCTAAGGGTCGAGGAACTTCCCAGTTGCTTTATTTAGTGTATTCCCTCCCTGTCTCCTAGTAGTGGGTCACTGGGTCAGTAAATCACTCAGTTTACACCATTTCAGGGCCATGTCAGGATGAAACACAGTGTAGAAATAATTACAGTAACTGTGATGGTGTGTATAACTGAGTGCTTATTATATTCCAGGTATCGTGATTATCATGATGAGGCCTTCATTACTGTGTACCCGGTGCCTGGAACAATGCCTGTGAATAAATATTGGAATGAATAAATATCACGCTACAGTATTTTCTGAGCAATGCTGTTAGATTTTATTAGCCTCGTATCACAGATGAGAATGCTGAAGCTTAAAAGGGTAATGAAACTTAACAAATAAGATCTGTCTAGGATGTGTTATAAGTAGAAGTCAGGGCCTTTGCAATTGGACTTCCTTCTCAACTCTTTTCATCTCAGATGAGTGTATGTTTCACGTGTTACATTCTCCTTGAAAAACAGGAATCTGTCATGTTTCCATCATTTCCTTCATAGTCCTATTTTTAACGAAAGGTCACCTCATCTGTAGACTGCTTTACCCCCCAGAACACAAGGACCATAAGAAAAAGCCCTTGTGCTTATTTACTGCTGTATCCCTACTGTTTCTTGTAGTGTCTAAGATGTCGATAGACCCTGAATATGAATTTATTAAATGAATGAGTTTCTACATTCCTGGGTTAGTGCTGGGATAGATGAATGATTGTAATGATAGTAGTTTACTGGAAATGTTCTATGTTCCATGTAACGGGCCGTCAGCTTTATTCAAATAGCATCATGTCTGTGTGAAAGAAAGGTGGCTTATTTATTTCAGCTTTTGAAATCAGAATTATTATCTTTATTTAATACAAATACAGACTGTGGAAAATACTGTGGTCCAATCGAATGATGGGAAGCACTAGGGTAGGGACCAGAGCACAGAGATCACAGGGCAGAGTGGCCAAAATGATGCTGGAAACATCACTGTGGGCCCAATGCTGAAGATTCTTGCAGGTCATGCTAAACAGTTTGAAGACTGTGTTGTTGTTGTTGTTGTTGTTGTTATCCTCAGGTCTCTGGTTAGATAGTATTTTCTCCAGGAAGCCTTCTTTGATATCCCCCACTACATTAGGTCCTCACTGTGTCTGGCACCTCTCTTATCATTGCACTATACTGTGGTTTCTCATCTTCAGACCTGGCTACAAGCTTAGAGGACAGGGACTGCATTGCTTCTTCAACACGTATTTGTTAGGTGGCTACTGTGTATCAGCTAGTGATCTGGACACCGGAAATATGGCAGTTATATGTGCAATTAAGGGAAAAAAGGAGGCAGATAGAGATAGGGAATGCAATATGAAGTTTGCAAGTTCCCTCTGAGATGAAAGCTTGCATGATAGAGTGAGTGAGAGCTGTAGGAGATGAAGTCAGGTAAATGGGAGCCAGATGATATGCTATCTTGTAAACCATTGCAAGAATTCTGGATTTTACTCTTTTTTTGAAATTTATTTTACTTTAAATTTGGGGAGACATATGCAGAACGTGCAGCTTTGTTACATAGGTATACATGTGTCATGGTGATTCGCTGCACCCATCAACCTGTCATCTACATTAGGTATTTCTCCTAATGCTATCCCTCCCCTTGCCCTCCACCCACCAACCAGCCCTGGGGTGTGATGTTCCCTTCCCAGTGCCCGTATGTTCTCTTTGTTCAACTCCCACTTATGAGTGAGAAGATGTGGTGTTTGGTTTTCTGTTCCTGTGTTAGTTTGCTGAGATTGATGGTTTCCAGCTTCATCCATGTCCCTGCAAAGGACATGAACTCATTTTTTATGGCTGCATAGTATTCCATGCTGTATATGTGCCACATTTTCTTCATTTTCTTTATCTAGTCTATGATTGATGGGCATTTGGGTTGGTTCCAAGTCTTTGCTATTGTGAACAGTGCTGCAATAAACATACGTCTTTATAGAAGAATGATTTATAATCCTTTAGGTATGTACTCAGTAATGGGATTGCTGGGTCAAATGGTATTTCTGGTTCTAGATACCTGAGGAATTGCCACACTGTCTTCCACAATGGTTGAACAAATTGACACTCCCACCAACAGCATAAAAGCATTCCTATTTCTCCAAATTCTCTCCAGCATCTGTTTTTCCTGACTTTTTAATGATCACCATTCTAACTGGTATCAGATTGTATCTCATTGTGGTTTTGATTTGCATTTCTATAATGACCAGTGATGATGAGCTTTTTTTTATTTGTTTGTTGGCCGCATAAATGTTTTCTTTCGAGAAGTGTTTGTTCATATCCTTTGCCCACTTTTTGATGGGGTTGTTTTTTCCTGTAAGTTTGTTTAAGTTCCTTGTAGATTCTGGATATTAGACCTTTGTCAGATGGATAGCTAGCAAAAGTTTTCTCCCATTCTGTAGGTTGCCTAATCACTCTGCTGATAGTTTCTTCTGCTGTACAGAAGCTCTTTAATTTGATTAGATCCCATTTGCCAGTTTTGGCTTTTGTTGCAATTGCTATTTTTGTTTTAGTCATGAAGTCTTTGCCCATGCCTATGTCCTCAATGGTATTGCCAAGGGTTATTTCTAGGGTTTTTATGGTTTTGAGTTTTACATTTAAGTCTTTAAGCAATTTTGAATTAATTTTTGTATAAGGTGTAAGGAAGGAGTTCAGTTTATGTTTTCTGCCCATGGCTAGCCAGTTTTCCTGGCACCATTTATTAAACAGAGAATCTTTTCCCCATTGGTTTGTCAAAGATCAGATGTTTGTAGATGTGTGGTGTTATTTCTGAGGTCTCTGTTCTGTACCATTGTCTATATATCTGTTTTGGTACCAGTACCATGCTGTTTTGGTTACTGTAGCCTTGTAGTATACTTTGAAGTCAGGTAGCGTGATGCCTCCTTTAGCTTTGTGTTTTTTTTTGTTTGTTTGTTTGTTTGTTTTTGCTTAGGATTGTCTTGGCTCTACGGGCTCTTTTTTGGTTCCATATGAAATTTAAAGTAGTTTTTCTAATTCTGTGAAGAAAGTCACTGGTAGCTTGATGGGAATAGCATTGAATCTATAAATTACTTTGGGCAGTATGGTGGCCATTTTCATGATATTAATTCTTCCTATCCATGAGCATGGAGTGTTTTTCCATTTGTTTGTGTTCTCATTTCCTTGGGCAGCTGTTTGTAGTTCTCCTTGAAGAGGTCCTTCACATCCCTTGTGTTATTCCTAGGTATTTTATTCTCTTTGTACCAATTGTGAATGGGAGTTCATTCATGATTTGGCTCTCTGCTTGTCTATTGTTGGTGTATAAGAATGCTTGTGAATTTTGCACATTGATTTTGTATCCTGAGGAGACTTTGCTGAAGTTGCTTATCAGCTTAAGGAGTTTTTGGGCTGAGATGATGGGGTTTCCTAAAAAGACAATTATGTTGTATGCAAACGGGAACAATTTGACTTCCTCTCTTCCAATTTGAATATGCTTTATTTCTTTCTCTTGCCTGGTTGCCCCAGCCAGAACTTCCAATACTGTGTTGAATAGGAGTGGTGAGAGAGGGCATCCCTGTCTTGTTCTGGTTTTCAAAGGGAATGCTTCCAGCTTTTGCTCATTTCATATGATATTGGCTATGGGTTTGTCATAAATATCTCTTATTATTTTGACATATGTTCCATCAATACCTAGTTTATTGATAGTTTTTTTAGCATGAAGGGATACTGAATTTTATCAAGGGCCTTTTCTGCATCTATTGAGATAACCATGTGGTTTTTGTCATTGGTTCTGTTTATGTGATGGATGATGTTTATTGATTTGCATATGTTGAACCAGTCTTGCATCCCAGGGATGAAGCCAACTTGATCGTGGTTGATAAACTTTTTGATGTGCTGCTGATTTTGGTTTGCCAGTATTTTATTGAGGATTTCCGTATTGATGTTCATCAGGGATATTGGCCTGAAATGTTCTTTTCTTGTTGTATCTCTGCCAGGTTTTGGTATGAGGATGATGCTGGCCTCTTAACATGAGTTAGGAAAGAATCCCTCTTTTTCTATTGTTTGGAATAGTTTCAGAAGGAATGGTACTAGCTCTTCTTTGTAGAATTCAGTAGAATTCGGCTGTGAATACATCTGGTCCTGGGCTTTTTTGTTGGTAGACTATTAATTACTGCCTTAATTTCAGAAATTGTTATTGATCTACTCGGGGATTCAACTTCTTCCTGGTTTAGTCTTGGGAGGGTGTATGTGTCCAGGAATTTATCCATTTCTTCTAGATTTTCTAGTTTATTTGTGTAGAGGTATTTATAGGTATTTATAATATTCTCTGATGATAGTTTGTATTTCTGTGAGATCAGTGGTGATATCCTGTTTATAGCAGTTTATTAACTTGATAGACCCATAGTATGGAATGCTGTGCCCCCCAAAAATAAGGTAATATATATGAACATGGAAATAACTCTGAGACAATGTAAACAAAACTAAATAAGGTGCAGAATATCTGTCAATATGGCACCATCTAAGTGAAAGCAAACAAAAACTGTCAAACTCTATCTGTGCTCTATCTGAACTCTAACTGTACACAAATATGCATGTGACTACATAGAAGCTGATCTGAAACAACAGAGGTGAAATTGATGGTTATTTTGGGAGAGAAATGAAATTAAGGGAGAGGTGGTTGGTGTAGGAAGGGGGCTTGCATTTTAACATAAGCAAATATTATCTTAAACATATGTGTGGCCGGGCGCGGTGGCTCAAGCCTGTAATCCCAGCACTTTGGGAGGCCGAGACGGGCGGATCACGAGGTCAGGAGATTGGGACCATCCTGGCTAACACGGTGAAACCCCGTCTCTACTAAAAAATTCAAAAAATTAGCCGGGCGAGGTGGCGGGCGCCTGTAGTCCCAGCTACTCGGAGGCTGAGGCAGGAGAATGGCATAAACCCAGGAGGCGGAGCTTGCAGTGAGCTGAGATCCGGCCACTGCACTCCAGCCCAGGCGACAGAGCGAGACTCCGTCTCAAAAAAAAAAAAAAAAAAAAAAGTGTAATTTGCATTAGGGAAAAGAGAAATTAAGTCCTAGAAATATGCATACATTTACAAGACACTAGGAGTGAAATAAAGTCTCAAACCAAAGAAGTGACAGACCAAGTTTTGGTTCCAATAATGGTTCTCTCAACCCAGGTGCCATAAAGGAGAGACTATGAATTTCATCACATATTAAAATGAAAACATATAGCAAATGACTGGGGGAAATTATTCTCAACACATATGAGATATAGTAGCTAATCTATGAAAGAGGAAATGGTCACAAAAGGAGGAGGAGGGAGGAAAATGAACAATTGAAAAATGGGTGAACAGCTAGGCCTGGTGGTGTGCGCCTGTGGTCCCATCTACTTGGGAGGCTGAAATGGGAGCCCAGGAGTTGGAGACTGCAGTGAGCTTTGATTATGGCACTACACTTCAGCTGGGTGACACAGTAATTAATTTTTTTAATTAAAAATTTTTTTTTTTTTTTTTTTTTTTGAGGCGGAGTCTCGCTCTGTCGCCCGGACTGGAGTGCAGTGGCCGGATCTCAGCTCACTGCAAGCTCCGCCTCCCGGGTTTACGCCATTCTCCTGCCTCAGCCTCCCAAGTAGCTGGGACTACAGGCGCCCACCACCTCGCCCGGCTAGTTTTTGTATTTTTAGTAGAGACGGGGTTTCACCGTGTTAGCCAGGATGGTCTCGATCTCCTGACCTCGTGATCCGCCCGTCTCGGCCTCCCAAAAGGCTGGGATTACAGGCTTGAGCCACCGCGCCCGGCCTTTAATTAAAAATTTAGAAATGGGTGAACAGTTTGAAAAGGCAGTGAACAGAAAAGGGAGAAAAAGACATCGACTTCATTACATAGGTATGACATAGGCTTCATTACATAGGCATGATCGGTTAAACCATAGGCTATTGGTGATGAAACTGACCTGCAGTCAGCCTCTCTCCCCTTCCTGGAAATTGGGGTTGAGGCTGAAAATCACATCCCTCTAATCCTGCCTTGGCCTTTCTGGTGAACAGCCCTATCCTGAAGCTACCTAGCTTCAGCAAACTCATTAGCATATATCCAAAGGAAAAACACTTATCACTTTGAACATTCTTAAAATGTTAGGAGTTGTATGCCAGGAAACAAGGATGAAGACCAAATATATATGTTACATATACATACATTACATTGGTATAAAATCTTTTCAGAAAAGTCGGCAATACCGGCTACATTTAAAAATGTGCCTAACCTTGAAATGATTGCATATCTAGGAATTGATACAAAGAGTCTTCCAAATAAGCTTCCAAATAAAATGCATATAAGGGATATGCCATGAGATGTGATGGCTCACACCTGTAATCCCAGCACTTTGGGAGGCCATGGCGGGTGGATCACAAGGCCAAGAGATCGAGACCATCTGGGCCAACATGGTGAAACCCCATCTCTACTAAAAATACAAAAAAGTGGTTGGGCACAGTGGCGCCGGCCTATAATCCCAGCTACTCAGGAGACTCAGGCAGGAGAATTGCTTGAACCAGGCAGGCGGAGGTTGCAGTGAGCCAGGATTGCACAACTGCACTCCAGCCTGCTGACAGCGAGAGTCCATCAAAAAAAAAAACATAGTACAAGACGATCCATGAAGCACTCTTCTTCAGAGTAACCTCCACAAGAACTAGAATGCCATCAAAAGAAGACTGGTTACATGAAAAAAAAATAAAATTGGCAAAGCCACATCATAGCATACTCTGCAACCTCTTATGCATACACATATATGGTGACATATACATGTATACACATATACATATATGCATATACACATGTATACACAAATACATGTATATGGGTGCTGACGAGTTGATGGGTGCAGCACACCAACATGGCACATGTATACATATGTAACAAACCTGCACGTTATGCACATGTACCCTAGAACTTAAAGTATAATAAAAAAAAAATGAATCCAGTGGGGAAAAAAAAATACATGTATATATACATGTATACATGACATACATAAACATGTATGCAAGTGTGTACCTATACCTATAGCGTGCATATATGTATACATGCATGCATATACATCTATATACATACATATACACATATATGTATACATACATAAACATGTATGCACATTCATATATGCACATACATGTATATACATGTATGTGCACACATGTATACATGCATATATACACGTGTGTATGTATATACAAAATCCCTCAAAGAACATATTGAGAAACTGGTAACTGCAGTTGCCACAGAGGAGGGGTGATATTTTACATCACATTCTGATGTTATTTACAACTAATACTAATAACCTCATAAAGACTTAACATCAATGGGGAAAGAAGGCCTATCAAGGAACACTGAGAGTGACAGTTACTTGGAAGACTCGGAGACACGGCACTGACCAGAACACACACTGGAGCCAGGACGCCCCCTTTTAAATTTCAGCTCCACCACTTCCTAAATATTTAAATTCTTTGTCATTTGTTTTCCTCATGTTTCAGATGTGGATAATTATATTCCCTATTTTATACTGTCCTTCGGACTAAGTGAATTAAATTACTATGTTTGAAGTTCTTAGAACAGTGAAAGTAGTACGTGAAATATTATATGTCAGCCCTAACAAGGTGCTTGTTGAGTAATATCCAGTATTGCCTTTTACTCATCTCCTCCATTTCTAGAAATTAAGCCTTCAGAATTTAGTAGTTCAGATGGACTGTCAGTTTCAATCTACTTTGATCCTTTTTACATGTGACCCACAAATGTAGGGTCAAGGCAGAAACAAGTTTACTTATCAGGAAACTGAAGTATTTAAGCTCTGTCTTGCATAGCAGGAGCTTAACATACAACACAAGCTTCAAAATTGCAAACGGGGCACAGTTGGTAAACCATTGAAGTGGAAGGAATTAAGGACAAGACGACTTCAACAACCCATATGATAACGGTTAACCTCCTAGGGTTTCATGTTCAACATGGTAGCCAGTAATTATATGTGACTCCGATGGAGACTGTCTTATAAGCGTTCTATCCAGAAGGTTGGTCTGTAAACCCAGTCTTTTTGGAATTCAACGGAAGCCTCATTCAGTATTCCTGAAGGATTAAACCATAGGCTATTTGTGATCAACTCAACCTTCATCCTCTCTCCCATCCCAGGAAACTGGGTATGGGGCTGAAAACTCCACCCCTCTAGTGTTGGCTTGGTATTTCCGGTGAGGGGCCCTGGCCATTGCTCCACATTCCTACTCAGGGCTCCACACGCAGCGGCAGAAGAGCCCCTCCCACATTCCTGCCTCACACACAGACCTATCCTTCTACTTGCTACTGTCACACACTTGCTGGCAGGACAGGCCCCTCTGATGGCCAACATCACCGCGCGGGCTATCCTCACCCCTCACCTGTGCAGCGGGACCCTCCTGCCTGCCACGTGGCTGCCGGCGCCGGTGCCAGCGACAACCCCCCCGGCCTGTCTGCATTCCTGCGGGTGACCCCACTGGCAACATCGCTAGCTCGACCCCCTTCCTGGCAGTGACATTGTGGTCGGTGTGAACCCCTGTTCTCAGATCTCTGATGTATACCTATGACCGTTTTCCCTGTGCTCCGTGTCTTCCATTCACAGGCCTCCTCATTGTCTCTCTTTCCGCCTCCATTTCAGACATTTACTCATCCTCTTTCCCTGTGTCTGCCCCTGTCTCCACGTGGATGCCCTGGATAAGATTCACCCATTTAAGGTGATGAATTGTATGGCCTTTAGTGTATTCATAATTGTTCACAGTCCATTTTAAATCACAATAACAATTTACAACATTTTCATCAATGAAACCCCTGTAAACATTAGTCATTCCTCATTCTATCTCCAGGTCCCAACCCCAACTCCCAACCAACCACTCCCAACCACAACCACAGCCCTAGGTCACAGCTCCATAGAGAGGTCTACTCTATCCCCATAGATTTGCCCAGTCTGGATATCAAATTACTGGGGAAAATTATCCTGAACACTTATGACAGACAGTAGTTAATTGCGCTAAGAGGGTGTGGCCACAACACAAAATGGGTGAACAGCCAGGCATGGTGGTGTGCCCCTGTGGTCCTTGGCTACTCAGGGGGTCGATTCAGGACAATTGCTGGAGCCCAGAAATTGGAGGCTGCAGTGAGCTCTGATTGTGCAACTACACTTCAGCCCAGGTGACACAGAGACCCTGTGTCTAAAATCACTTTTATTTGACCTGTGCTTCTGACAGGCCGGCTAGAAATCAGAATTCCACCACCATTTCCTTTTTGAATTCCATTAATCTGCTTAGAGCAGCTGACAGACTCAGGGAAAGACTTATGTTTAGCAGTTGATTCTGAAGGAAATTGCAGAACGTACAGGTAAAGAGATGCAGGGAACCAAGTTTTGGGGGAGGGGTGCACTGCCTTCCCAAGTGTTCCATCCAGAAGGAACCCAGTCTTTTTGGGACTAGATGGAGGCTTCGTTCAACAGGCCTGAAGGAAGCAAACATACCTACCCCGTTGGTAAAAGGAAAAAGAGTGAAAAATGTATTGGGTGATATATCATATTTCTATGTGAAGCAGACAGTGTGATTCTGTTTTAGAGATGAAGAAAGGAATGGCGGATCTCAGACTTAAACCCAGGTCAGTACGACTTCATGATCTGCCTTTCTGCTCTGCATGCTGCCTGCCTGGGATAGCTTCATGCAGGGCCCCATGCCCAGATTATGCAGAGGGATGATTCTTAATGGTTGAACTCTTAGTGGTTAAAATTCGAGAGGCTGAATGTGATATGCAGTCACTCCTGATGGCCAAATTGCACAATCCCATGTTATGCTGACTCTAGGGTTCAGTGCAACAGGCTTAGGTGTTTTTGGTATTCTTAGCAACACATCTGGATGCAAGAGATCGCTCAAGTATAGCTAAGCTGAATTTAAGTTCTGACCTCCCGTCAAACTGTCTCATCCTAATGGTTGCTGGGAGATGCCCTCGCTAACTTGGCATGCTTCGTTTTGAAGGCATACTGTTACTTCACAACGCCCTTATTATACTTGAGATACGTGTATTCAGGCTGACAACTGTCCTGAAGTACAGTTGCAACTTGTTTAGATCCACAAATGCTTCTGGGATATTGGTGTCATTTGTATCTGAACCCACCTTACCAAACGGCCACATCATCTTGTTTGCAGAATACAATGTTACTATCAGCATGAACCTTAGATTCTGACCAGACCCATCTCTACCAACCCACTCCAGTTAGAGACAACTTGCTTAATATCTGTCTCTGTACTACCAGATTTTATTTCCGATGTCGTCCCCACAGACGGGCTGCTTTTACAACTCTGCAAATCCCCTTAAACTTGTATTAACCTATCTACCATAGAGCATTAAAAAAATGACACCAGAGAGTAACACCTCATTTTATCTCATAGAAAGCACTGAATTCCTACCCCCACAGCAACCCACTGCACAACAGTTGCAGCTTTCTCTCCTTAACTGTCTGTATACCTTACTGCCACTGAAATCCTAGCAGCTGTTTGGCACCTGAGTAAACTTTAGGTAACCCAGTGAGACCTCAAGGACTGTAGAAAAGAGGTATCACAAGTGCACAAGGCAGACCCACTGTTAGCATGACCATTCCATCCACATTAGTCTCCCATGATTACACAGGTGCTACGGTTTTAAGATGTGACCCCTCCCCTTAAGTGTAGCCTAGACTTAGTGACTCCTCATGAATATAGCAGAAGTGATGGTGACTTAAGAGATTGGGTCATAAAAGGAACCCTGGCTTCCAGCTTGTTCCCTCCTCTCTGGGGGATGTCATTTGCTGCATGATGAAGGCCTTTAGCCCTGGGAGGCCCACAAGGTGAGAAACAAGACTTCTGTTAACAGCCAGCAAGGACCTGAGAGGCTCCTGCCTGCAGTGATTTTGGGAGCATAACTTGCAGGCCCCAGTCCAGCATTCAGATGACTGCAGCCCCTGCCAACATTTGACAGCTGCCTCCAGAACATTGGGGGAGATACTGCCTAGAATTCGAGGAGTCTGCTGACAACCTCTGGGAATACAGAATGAGTTAAACTTTTCAGCCACAAACTTTGAGGTAGGAGGGTTGGGGATGGTGTCTGCATTTGTTCTATTGGCTGTGAAATCCTACATCTCAAGTGACCCTGCTGCAGTTCCATAAATTACTTTTTATCCCCGCCCCTTGCCCCCTTCTGAAACCTTATTTCCCATGGTAAATACTTTGGTTATGTTCTTTATTTAGATATAAAGTGCCTGTTCCCCACCTCCTGACATATCTTCTCTCTTTGGCAGCTCCAGGCAGCAGAGGGCTCAGACCAGAGCAGACCCAGGTTTCCTGAGTCACTAAGACAGAGAGGTTATCCTGGAGGAACACATGATGACGTGCTGCCCTCTACAAAACCAGGCTCGTGAGCTCACTAGTCCAAGAAAGCAGGACTGCAAAATGGATACACCGTGGCTCCTAATTATCTAGATGGCCTCATCTCCTACCAGTCAGCAAAAATGATGTACCCTCTGAAAGTATTCACATCACTCATTTGTATGCTTTATCTTTGGTACAGGGAGTTGGGTGAACAGGAGAAAAAGCCAAAAAAGTTGTAGAGGTTACAACATGAATCTTTAATCATAACAGACTGTTCCATCAGGATAATTTTTTAAAAATAGCTTTACTGTTATTATAAAACTGAAAGATACTTTGTTACAAAGTATAATACATGAAAGTACAATGTATGTATTATACATTCAGAATCCCACCACTAGAGATAAGTTATGATAGTGACCTCTCATATTTTTTTCTCTGTTGCTCTAAACATACAAATAGAAAAACATATTAACAAAATGGGGTCATGCTATAATTGTTCTAAAACTCTCCTGGTTCACTAAACAGTTCACGAGCAACCTTCGTCATTATCTGTGTGCCTAGAGATTTCTAATGGCTTCCCGTTGCATATATATGCCTGAACTTATTTTAAAAAATTTCCTACCAATGGAAACTGGGAATATTAACATTTGCTATTAAAAAAAAAAATCGCTTTAAAAAACTCCACCTACATATTTACTGCCACTTCAAAGGTTATAGAAAGTGAAATATGTTAACAAATTCTTTCCAAAACAGTGCACCAATTTTCTCTCTTACCAATAAGTACATAAGACTTATCATGTCCATTTTTGCAAAAACAAGTCCATTTTTGCGCTGCTATAAAGAACTACCTGAACCAACATGGCACATGTATACATATGTAACAAACCTGCACGTTATGCACATGTACCCTAGAACTTAAAGTATAATAAAAAAAAAAAAAAAAGAACTACCTGAGACTGGGTAATTTATAAAGGAAAGAGGTTCAATTGACTCACAGTTCCACATGGCTGGGAAGACCTCCAAAAACTTAGTCATGGCTGAACACAAAGGAGAAATAAGGACCTTCTTCACAAGGCGGGCAGGAAGGAGACAGCGAGGAAGGGCTTCACCTTAAAGCCATCGGTCTCATGAGAACTCACTATCATGAGAACAGCAAGGGAGATATCTGCCCTCGTGATCCAATCATCTCTGATCAAGGCCCTCCTCTGACATGTGGGAATTAAAATTTGAGATGAGATTTGGGTGGGCCACAGAGCCAAACCATATCAGACTGCACGTTTCTATAACCCCCCCAACTGATGGGGGATTTGAGGACTCTATTTTACTACTGCTAATTTTACTACTTTAGGGTGAAATGGCATTTGTGATTTTTAAGATAGCTAATATTTGATACATTAAACTATGAAATGAACTGGAGCAAAACCATTATATTCATGACAGCAATAAAACAAATTCCTCTTCCCGTGCCGATATCGCTCTTGCAAGCATGGTTAATGTCCCTAAAACCCGCCGGACTTTCTGTAAGAAGTATGGCAAGCACCAACCCCACAAAGTGACACAGTACAAGAAGGGCAAGGATTCTCTGTATGCCCAGGGAAAGCGGCGTTATGACAGGAAGCAGAGTGGCTATGGTGGGCAAACTAAGCCGATTTTCCGGAAAAAGGCTAAAACTACAAAGAAGATTGTGCTAAGGCTTGAGTGCGTTGAGCCCAACTGCAGATCTAAGAGAATGCTGGCTATTAAAAGATGCAAGCATTTTGAACTGGGAGGAGATAAGAAGAGAAAGGGCCAAGTGATCCAGTTCTAAGTGTCATCTTTTATTATGAAGACAATAAAATCTTGAGTTTATGTTCAAAAAAAAATAAAATAAAATAAAACAAATTCCTAGAAATATGCTTAAGATGACTCAACCTATTTTTAACCATCTCTAAGAAATATTACTAAGGGACCATATAAAATACTATCAGTGGGAAAAAGTCATTTTTTTAAGTGAAAAAAAAATCAGCATTTCAAAGATGCCACGTTCTTTCAAAATTAACCTATAAATTCAATGCAATGCCAATAAATAAATGTAATTAATAACTCAATGCAATGCCAATCAGATTTTGTTTTTTAAACCTAGAAAATAAACTATTTCTGCAGTTTACTACAACTCCTCTGAGAGCTGTAAAGCTTACCTACGAGATAAAATACAGTCACAAAAACAATAAAAATGTGAGACACACACATGACCCAGATCTACTAAGAGGACTCTTTTCCTGGTCTTCTCAGAGTGACTTGTTTCAATAAATGTTAATGTTACCTTTTTGTTTTTATAAAGTGATCTTCATAAGGTATGTACCATACTGGTTTTAGGAAGGTGAAAACTTGTTCCTACACTGTCCCATTGATAGCTACACAATCCACACAAAGAATCTGTCCATAATTGACACCTTGGATACATTCTCACCACTTGTACATTGTAAAAGCTCCCTCCCAGGCAGATTCTGATGAAAGTGAGGATTTTTACTGAAACCACTGCTGCATTGTTTCTTTAAAGCCTGCTCTGCTGCACGACAGACTCTTAAAGACTGAAGTTTGTAAGTGAAAGTGCTTACCTATTTATCACACTTCCAGGTCTTCCCTTCCTATGTAGACTACAAGATAAATGTAAAATCATCGGTTTCTCCTATAGCCCTCCTACATGTCACTTTCCTATGGTTTTTCTCCTGTGTTGGCTCCCAGATGGACAGAAAGCCCCAGGTCCCAGATGGAATCCTCTATGTACATCTACTTATAAGGGTTCTCACCTAAATGTACTCTCTGGTGGTTCTGCAGCCCTGAGCTGTAACCGAAGGCTTTCCCACACACACCACATATATAGGGCTTCTCTCTAGTGTGGACTCTCTGATGAACACGAAGACAGGAGCTGCGGCCAAAGCTCTTCCCACACTCCTCACATTTATAGGGTTTCTCACCAGTGTGGACCCTCTGATGACCTTTAAGATGTGAGCGCTGACTATAGGCCTTCCCACACACGTGACATCTGTACGGCTTTTCACCAGTGTGAACTCTCTTGTGACTAAAGAGACCTGAGCCGTATCTGAAACCCTTCCCACATTCATAGCAAGTGTAGGGTTTCTCTCCTGTGTGCAACCTCTGGTGAGTACGAAGACTAGAGCCATAACCGAATCCCTTGCCACACTGATCACACATATAGGGCTTTTTTCCCGTGTGGACTTGCTGATGTTTGTGAAGGCTTGACGTGCACCTAAAGCCCTTTCCACACTCTTGGCATCTGAAAGGTTTCTCACCAGTGTGGACTCTCTGGTGAATGAGAAGCCCTGCGCTGTAACTGAAGCCTTTGCCACACTCAGCACATCTATAGGGCTTCTCTCCAGTGTGGACCCTCTGATGGGTAAGGAGGTCAGTGCTGTGGATGAAACCCTTCCCACATACATCACATATGTAGGGCCTCTCTCCCGTGTGGACCCTCTGGTGGTTGTGAAGGTCGTAATTCCGCCGGAAGCCCTTCCCGCACTCATCGCATTTATAGGGTTTCTCTCCTGTGTGGACCCTCTGATGCATGCGGAGGTAGCAGCTCTGGCTAAAGCTCTTCCCGCATTCGCATTTGTAGGGTTTCTCTCCCGTGTGCAGTCTCTGATGCGTGAGAAGCCTTGAGCTGTAAATGAAACTCTTACCACACACATTGCATTCGTACAGATGCTGCCCCATGTGAACTCTCTGGTGAGCTACACAGTACGAGTTGTGACTGAAACTTTTGCCACACTTGTCACACTGGTAGGGCCGCTCACCAGTGTGCGTCTTCTGATGACTGCTGAGGCAGGAGCTGTAGCTGAATCCCTTTCCACACTTGACACAGGTGTAGGGCTTTTCTCCAGAGTGAACGTGCCGGTGACTGTGCAGTGCAGACTTGACGCAGAAGCCTTTGCCACACTCGCTGCAGATGTAGGGCTTCACCCCTGTGTGCAGCCTTTGATGGACCTGAAGCACTGAGCTGTAACTGAAGCCCTTCCCACACTCGCTGCATTTATACGGTTTCTCTCCAGTGTGGACCCTCTGATGGACAAGCAGGTTTGAACTTCGACCAAACGCCTTCCCACACTCCTCACATTTATAAGGTTTCCTTCCTGTGTGCACTCCTTGATGAGTAAGAAGAACCGATTCATACCTGAACCCCTTTCCACAGACATCACATCTATAGGGCATGTCTCCCACAGGGGCTCTGGTGTGGTTGTGTATGTGCGTGTTCTGTCTGACACCCCGACCACGCTCAAGACTCTCCACAGATTTCTCTCCTGTGGGAATTCTTTGATGTCTGTTAAGAAAGGCACTCTGCCTCAAGCCCTTACCTTTCTCTTTCAAAGGTACCCTTGGATGGGGGGGAAGGTCTGAATTGTCCCTGAAGCCATTTCCATATTCGTTACTTTTCAAGCCATTCTCTCCAAGGTTATTGTGATGAAGTACAGAGTTTTTAATGCAGTCTTTTCTACATTTATTGCAACCACATCGCTTGTCTATTTCAGGGAATCTGTGCTCAACATGACCAGATATCCAGCAAAAGCTGTAACCATCCCAATTACATTTATATACAGTGTCTTCTGTGTTGAGATTTTCATATCTTTCTTGAACCTCCCCTGACTGGTTCACAAATGCTTTTGCCCAAGATCCTTGAATGGGGATCGGCCTTATAGCTCTCCAGGCTGGAAACTGTTGATTTTCTAAACTGGTAAGCCCATACCCTTGTAGACCGTCTAGGAAATTCTCAATTGGAAAAAACTGCGTAGATGCTCCTTCCCACGCTTGATGGGAAGCAGCATCTCCCGAGAACTGGAAGTCTTTTCCTTGCAGATTTACTCTACAGTCTTGACTCCCAGGTAATTCACCCACCACCTCTTCCCAAATTTTGCAGAAGAGCTCTTTGTGTGAAAATAACCTTAATTCTTCATCTTGAATATACTCCATATCCCTTTCATTCTTGTCTCCTATGAGGTTAAAGACAATTCAGAGATGAGAACTAGTAAAAGACTGGCTCAGGGACATCAGACTTTCAGACTTAAACTAATAATAGCCTAGAGAAAAATTAGGCTTTATGTATCATAACTATTAGAGCACTTATGTTTATGACAGGAAGAGGTTCCGAACTATTAATAAGTTTTGAAGCGAAATGCTAGTATGATCCCATTAGTACCAAATTATGTCTCATTATAGAATTGCCAGGCAAAAAAAGAATTTCAGAACAGATTTTTATACAGAAAGTTCACTTCTACACTTAATAATGTTGCTATAGCTAGTAATAATATCTGACACTATTGGAACACTTCCTATCTGCCAATGATGTACACATATTAACTGACTTAAACCTCAGAACAATATCAAAGTAGAAATCATTATATTATCTTCATTTTCTAACGATGAAACCAAGTCAGAGAGAGGGTAGGTAACCTAGCACGTTATTCCACATTATTTCTGCATTTAAATGCAGGAAGCCCACACGGCCTTCTGAGACACTCTGTGTCTTAGAGTGACTGTACTCTGGATATGTGTAAGCCATACTTCAGGAGGGTGCCAAATTTTCCACAGTGTACCACCTGTGTCATCCTGTGTGAGCAGATTCAATAGGAATCCAGAAAATACTGTTAAGGCAGAAAGACACACACATATTTGACTTACGATCATTACTTATGCCTTGAGATCCTTTGGATCCCAAGCTGCAAAGGATCAAACTGGCATACTGACCATAGTTCTGGATGATTTAAAAATTGTGTCCATGTTTTCTGATATTCTTTATTGGCTATTTTTATCTTTTAGGGCTCAAGTAACAAGAATCTGTTTATAACCAGGGACTAGTACAATACTAGAAGAAAGTGAGAAATTCATCTGAGGAGTCTCAATATTCTGGGACAGTCTCTCTGCCACTGGCTTGCCTTCTACTGCCTGTTTCTATTAGAGGGATGGAAGTCCAGAGGTCCCTCACTCATTCTGGGTATGATATTCTGTAAAAGACACAGAGAAACCATGAAAAGGTAGGAACTGAACGGAAGAAATGAAGTGGCAGAACAATCATCTACGATGCTGCCAACAGTACCCACAGGCAAGGCAAGGGGTGAGGAATGGGACCTCTTGTGTGGCAAGCTCACTCCTCACTGCCCAGCCAGGCTCTTGTTTCCAAGACCTCTAGGTCCCATGGTTCTCACCTGGAGATACATCTCTTGGAGTTTCTCCATCTGTTACCCCAGTCTTCAAAAATTCCTATGTTGAAATCCTAAATCCCAACGTGATACCATTAGGAGGTGGTGGGTCTTTGGGAGGTAATTAAGTCAGGAAGGTGGAGCCCCCAGAACAGAAATTAGTGTCCTTAGAAAAGAGATCCCCAGAGAGCTCTTCTCTGCCATGTGAGGACACAAAAGGAAGTCAGCTATCTGCACCCTGGCAGAGGGCTCGCACCAGAACCCAACCATGCTGGCACCCTGATCTCGGCCGGGCCTTCCAGACTCTGAGAAATAAACTTCTGTTGTTTATATGCTACCCAGTCTGGCAATTTTTTATAGCAGCCGGAGCTAAGAGTTCTATAAAAATAGGATTTAACTTGTGTAAAAAAGTCAAAAATATCTTCTCTCCAGGAACAAGAACACTCCAAGAAGTTCAGTTCCAATTACCCGGAGGATTCCTCTCACCCACTGAGAGCAGGTTCCTGAAATTCTCCAGCATCACATCTCGGTACAGCTGTCTCTGGGAAGAGTCCAGCAGCCCCAGCTCCTCCTCAGTGAAGACCACAGCCACGTCCTTGAAGCTTAATGGCTCCTACAATGAAAAACCATTAACACAAACATCTACTAGATGAAGACAAATTGGTGTCCACAGAGGAGGTTTATAGAAACAAAATATTTAAAAATCTAAAGATAAACTGCACATCTCTAAAAAAAGAAGACAAGACAGCAGGAAGTTGTTCAGCCGGGTGTGTCAACTCCAGTTTATTAATGTTTAGTGCCAATAATTTCAATTCTACCCAACTGAACTACCCCAGACATGCAGCGTCAAGCAAGAAACGCATCGTATCCTGTGCTCACTTAGGGCACTTTTTTTTTTGGACACAGGGTCTCTTACTTTGTGGCTCAGGCTGGCGTGCACTGGTGCAATCATAGCTCACTGCAGCCTCAATCTCCAGGGTTCAAGCAATCCCCATGCCTCACTCAGCCTCCCCAAGTAGCTAGGACTACAGGCTTGCACCACCACATCCAGCTAATTTTTATTTTTTTGTAGAGATGGGACCTTGCTATGCTGCTCTGGCTGGTCTCGAACTCATGGTTTCTAGTGATTCTACCATCTTAGCCTCCGAAGTGTTGGGATTAACAGGGGTGAGCCACTGATATTTGGATATTTGTCCACTGATACAGTTTGGATATTTGTCCCTGACCAAATCTCATGTTGAACGGTAATCCCCAGTACTAGGAAGCGGGGGTGGGAGGTGTTTGGATCATGTGGGCAGAGCCCTCATGACTGGGTGCTGTCTTGATGATAGTGAGTTCTTGTGAGATCTAGTCATTTAAAATTGTATGGCACCTCCACTTCCCCTCCCCCAACCACACTTCCTGCTCTCCCTTTACCTTGCTACGACTATAAGCTTTCTGAGGCTTCCCTAGAAGCCCAGCAAATGCCAGCAGCATGCATCCTGTTTAGCCTGCAGAACTGTGAGCCAATTAAACCTCTTTTCTTTATAAATCACCCAGTCTTGGGTTTTTTTTTTGTTTGTTTGTTTTTGAGACAGAGTCTTGCTCTGTCACCTAGGCTGGAGTGCAGTGGTGCGCTCTCGGCTCACTGCAACCTCTGCTTCCCAGGTTCAAGTGATTCTCCTGTCTCAGCCTCCTGAGTAGCTGGGACTACAGGTGCATGCCACCATGCCCAGCTAATCTTTTTGTGTTTTTAATAGAGACAGGGTTTCACTGTGTTAGCCAGGATGGTCTCAATCTCCTGACCTCCTGACCCACCCGGGTATTTCTTTGTAGCAATGCCAGAATGGCCTAACACACCCTGCCTACTGTGAGCACTTCTTTGGGAAATTTCTCTGAACTAGATCAGGTGAATCACCTGTCTGCACATTTTATTATCTAACTGTGACTTGCAGATTGCCAATTTTTTCTCCAAGAAGGTTGTTACAATTTACAGTTCCAACAGTGCCTAATTTACTGTGCCCATACCTGCATGTACCCCGAAATCATTTTCTCTGCCAGAATGATGGTTCTTTCCCAATCATTCGCTATGCTTCCATCACCAGGTGGGCAAATCCTGCTCTTTGCGACCACAGCCCCTCTTCCATTCCACACCCTTTTTAAGGGACTTCCAATGTCAACCACTGACAGAAATCAGCTAATGTATGTCATGCAATCATCTCCTCAACCAGGTGAAACCTCAAAAGTAGCATTTTGAACCAAGGAATTTCAAACTATGCTGTGTCCTCTTCAGCTATGAATAGTGACCTGTGTTTTTAAAGCTAATCGTTCCAGTCCAGTGAGAATAAATGGCAGTCGCGTATTCTGCAATACAGTGATCATCAAAATATTACTGTAATATCATTGCTGTTTTCACTTGGACAGTGGCAAGCTTTCTTGAGAACTGCATACGGGAGCTCTCAGAATTATACTTTGCCTTGGCTGGGCATAGTGGCTCACGCCTGTAATCCCAGCTTTTTGGGAGGCTGAGGCGGGTGGATCACAAGGTCAGCAGATCAAGAGCATCCTGACTAACACGTGAAATCCCATCTCTACTAAAAATACAAAAAAAAAAAAAAAAAAAATTAGCTGGGAGTGGTGGCGGGTGCCTGTAGTCCCAGCGACTCGGGAGGCTGAGTCAGGAGAATGGCATGAACCCAGGAGGCGGAGCTTGCAGTGAGCCGAAATTGCGCCACTGCACTCCAGCCTGGGCGACAGAGCAAGACTCTGTCTCAAAACAGGAAAAAAAAAAAAAAAAAAAAGAATTACACTTTGCCTTCAGCATGTCCCTGGAGTACCTGCAACAAGGTATTACAAGTCAAGAATGAGATGACTACTTTTACTTGACTTTGTTGTTTAAGTCATGCATATATTTTTGATACGAAGGCATGGTAGCTATACAAAGTTTTAGTGCATGTTATATGGTTTGTCTCTGTCCCCAACCAAATCTCATCTTAAATTGTAGCTCCCATAATTCCCATGTGTTATGAAAGTGACCTCCTGATGGGAGATAACTGAATCATGGGGGTGGGTCTTTCCCATGCTGTTCTCATGATGGTGAATAAGTCTCACGAGATCTGATGGCTTTATAAATAGGAGTTCCCCTCCACAGCCTCTCTTGCCTGCCGCCATGTAAGACATCCTTTGCTCTTCCACCATGAGTGTGAGGCCTCCCCAGCCATGCAGAACTGTGACTGAAGCCTCTTTCCTTTATAAATTACTCAGTCTCAAGTATGTCTTTATTAGTAGCATGAGAACAGACTAATACAGAATGCATGCTATATTACTTTTTCAAGAAATATTCAGTACCTATAAAATAATGTTAGTCACCAGGAATTACAGAGATGAGCCAAAAAGCTAGAGCTTCATGGAGCTACTATTGGCAGTTCCTAAAACCAGATCCAGGTTGTATGATGGGCCATGAGGAGTCACAGGACCTGATATACAATGACACTCATGGCTAAGACTTACTACGGTGAAAGAAAATAAAATACAATTAGCAAGGGGAAAAGACATACGGGGTGAACTTGGAAAGAAACCAGGCACAAGCTTCCAAGAGTCCGTTCCTACTGGAGTCACACAGGTATGTTTAATTCCTCCAAAAATCAATTGCAACAAGGCCTGTGAAATGCTGTCTATCAGAGAAGCTCAGTGGAGACTTGGTGCCCAGGATTTTCACTGGGGGTTGGTCACATAGGTACCTCCTGACTTCCTGACTAGCACATACCAAAGTTTCAGACTTCCAGAAAAGCAAGTTTTCAGTAGAAACCATATTGTTTGCACAAACAGTCCAGGTACTGTATGCCATTCTTATCAGAAGCGATGTTTACAGAGGCAAACGCTTTGCTTGAGAAAGTAAAACTGGATCTCCATGCTGAAGCACAAGTAGAAATTAACTGAGGGAAAACAGAGGAGAGAAAATTCCAGACAGTGGGAACAGTTGGTGAGAACCCGGAAGTGGTAAAAAGCAGGGCACACGTATCTCAGCCTCAGGCAATGCCGCTGTGAAGTAGGCGGCGGCCAGATCACTCCGGGCCTCTTAGGCTACATTGATGATTTTGGTCTTTCCCAAAAGCAGGAAACAAACACTGAAGGGTGGTTTACAGTGGGTAGTGATAAAATTAGATGAGCTGTCTTAAAATTATGAATCCGACACAGCATGGAAAAACACAGGAATGGATCAAGTATAGACACAAGGAGACCACACAGGAGGCCACTGCAATAGTTACAGGGAGACATGTTAGCCCGGACTTGGACATGGCTTGGGAAATGGAAAGAACAAACGGATCGTATTATTAAGAGGGGCTGACTGCATGGAGGCATAAGAGAACTTTCTGAAGTGTTGCAAATGCTCTGTTATCTTGGATATGGTGGTGAATATGTCTTAAAATTTACCACTTTCAATAAGTATATTTTATTGTGCGTAAATTCTTTCTCAATAAAGTTGATTTTAAAAGTTCCTTGGGGTGGATAATACTTGTATCCTTTCTTTACAAAGGAAACTGAGGCACAGGGAGATGGGCAGAAAAGGGTTAACTTAGCAGGCCCAAGACTGGTATCTCCATAAAGGCTTCCAGGGTTGGATGGCCCTTGGCTGGGGTCTGAGAACTCGGCTTTTAAAATGTTCCCCTCACACACAGGGTTGGGGCACGGATCCCTGGTATATCAGCTCACAGCTGTTTGTGGTTTATGGAACAATGTGACTTATGATGAATGCCTACTTTTCTTCCAGGAGTCTGAATTTTGGTACGTGGAAGGTAGAGGGTGCCAAGGTGTCCAGTTCCCAACAAAAATCTGGTTGCTGAGCCTGTATTGGGATCCTCTCGGCAGAAACACTGTACACAAGTGGCCCCAATGTTACGCCGGGGGGTGTGTTGTGGCAGACCTTTCATGCGAGGGAGAGCACAGGAAGCCTGCATGTGAATTCCACAAGTCTCCGCCTGTGTCTATCTCCCTTCCTGATCCAGATGTGTACTCTTACTGTGCCACTATAATAAATTTTAGCCATAAGAAAAACTACACACTAGGCCCAGGAGTCCAGACAAAGCACCAAATATGAAGGTGACCCCGAGGACCCCTGAACCAGAAGATCAAGTAACTTGGCCAAAGTCACAGAGCTAGGAAGATACACAACTAGAACTTGAACACATAGAGCTTAGTTCCAGAGCCGCTATGCTTTAACAACTGTCCTATAAAAGCCAAGATGTGTGTTAGCAGGAGACCAGAAAATAAGATATAAAGCAGATAATATCAATCCCTTACACTTATATCAAACTTATTATAAGGTAGGTACTAGGCTAAGAATTTTTATAGGACCTATCTCATTTAATCCTCATGGAACTTGCAAGATAGTTACCATTGCTATCCTCATTTCACAGATGAGAAAAATGGGGTCTCAGAAAATTGAGTATTATTTGTCCAAAAATATACACCTAATAAATGTTGAGTGACGAGTGGACTAAGGCAGAAACACCAACAGAGCCCTCTTCCCAGCAGAATCCTGAACTAAACCATCAATCCCAAGACTAGAGGTGTTGTGGAAGGGAGAAAGCTCAAGCCAGAAGAGGTCAGTTAGGCAATTAATTAAACAGCTGTTGGAAGTCTCATTTTTTAATATCCAGCCCTGCCTTCTCCACTGAGTCCTGGAATATCCAGCTATCACTTGGGCATCTAAAGGAATCTTGAACCTAAAAGAGCCCAACCAGAATGGAGCTGTTACTCTCAAGTTATTGTCTACTAATCTCCCCTACATGGATAAACTGAGGTGCTCCCAACCCTGTTTTTCAGGCCAAAAACCTTGCAGCCACCCATTCACCCTGGCTATGTCCCTTAAAATACTCAAGGGTACTTGTCTACTTTTTAATTGATTTGCTACCCATCTCCCCCTTCTGGAATGTCAGCCCCATGAGGCAGGGATGTTATCCATTTTCTCCTCTAATATATTACCAGTGCTTAATGTTTGGCCCATAGTTGGGTATTCAACAAATATTTGCTGAATGAATAAGTGAAAGAAAATGTGAACAGACCAATGCCACAAAAGTAACTGAAAAAAAGTAGCTCGAGATCTACCATGGGCTTGGTGAGGTGGCTCCAAGTTATAGTCCCAGCACTCTGGGAGGCCAAGGTGGGAGAACGCCTTCAGCCTAGGAGTTTTAGACCAGCCTGGGCAACATGGCAAGACTCCATATCTACAAAAAATAGAAACATTAGTGGGACGTGATGGTGCGCACCTGTAGGCCCAGCTGTTCGGGAGGCTGAGGTGGAAGCCTGGGAGTTCAAGGCTGCATTGAACTGAGATCGTACCACTGCACTCCAGCCCGGGTGACAGACAGACCCTGTCTCAAACAACAACAACAAAAACAAAAACCAACACCACCAACCCAAAAACTACCATAAAACAAAGGGCACCATTACTAAGTTCTAGCCAAACTTTAATTCCAACATTTTTTTTTTCAAATTTCTAAATTTCAAAAGTAGGTGTTTAAGCCAGGCACAGAGGCTCCTGCCTGTCATCCCAGCACTCTGTGAGGCCGAGGTGGAAGGATCACTTGATTCCAGGAGTTTTAAACCAGCCTCAGCAACACAGGGAGACCTACATCTCTACAAAAAATAAAATAAGCTAATTGTGATGGCGCACCTTAGTCCCAGCTACTCGGGAGGCTAAGGTGGAAGTATCACTTGAGCCTGGGAGGTCAAGGCTGCAGTGAGCTGTGGCTGCACCACTGCACTCCAGCCTGGCTGACACAGAGAGACTGTGTCTTAAAAAAAAAAGAAGTTGGTATTCAATGCAGATAGATGTTCAAGTAACTCAGTGAACCAGAGTACAGAATGCAGAGCAGTCAGGTCCATGTGAAATATCAATCAATTGCTGTATTTCCTTCTGTCTTTGTATATGATATGTATACATACATACATATGTGTGTATATATTTATATGTACAAACTATATATATTTACACACACACAAATGAGTGTGGTATTTTGTTTGACTTGAAAAAGAATGATTGATGTAAAAATAACATTTTCATAACTGGGTATCCATCTTGAAGAAATGAACTTAAATGTCAACCTTATGTCATTTACAAAAATAAATTACAGTTATACTAGAGATAAAACATTTTTTCAGACCTTGCTGATGAGAAAAACATTTTTTTTTTTTTTTGAGACGGAGTCTCGCGCCCAGGCTGGAGTGCAGTGGCCGGATCTCAGCTCACTGCAAGCTCTGCCTCCTGGGTTTACGCCATTCTCCTGCCTCAGCCTCCCGAGTAGCTGGGACCACAGGCGCCGGCCAAATCGCCCGGCTAGTTTTTTTTTCTATTTTTTAGTAGAGACGGGGTTTCACCGTGTTAGCCAGGATGGCCTCGATCTCCTGACCTCGTGATCCGCCCGTCTCGGCCTCCCAAAGTGCTGGGATTACAGGCTTGAGCCACCAAGCCCGGCCCCGAGAAAAACATTTTTAATATAAATGTTAAACAGCCATTTAGATGACTTATCTGAGAATGGATTAGGTCTTTTGAAATTATATGAAATCAAATTTTCAAAAAGGAACTAATAAATCATTTAACTATATAAGAACCTTAAACTTCTTTACAGTCACCATTAAGAAAGTAAAATTTAAGAAGACATACATGCGGCCAACAAGCATATTTAAAAATGTTCAACATGACTACAGAAATGAACATCAAAACCACGAGATACCACCTCACCCCAGTCAGAATGGCCATTACTGAGAAGTCAATAACAAACACTGGCAAGGCTGTGGAGAAAAAAGAACACTTATACACTGCTGGTGGAAATATAAATTAGTTCAGACACTATACAAAGCAGTGTGGTGATTCATAAAAGAACTTAAAACAGAACTACCATTCAACCCAGCAATCCCATTATTGGGTATATACCCAAAGAAACATAAATTATTCTACCATAAAAACACATGCACATGCATGTTCACTGCAGCACAACTCACAATAGAAAAGACATGAAATCAAACTAAATGCCCATCAATAGTAGACTAGATAAATAAAACGTGGAACATATATACCATGGAATACTATACAGCCATAAAACAGAAAGAGATCACATCCTCTGCAGCAACATGGAAGGAGCTGGAGGCCATTATCTTAAGCAAAGTAATGCAGGAACCGAAAATCAAATACTGCATGTTCTAAGTGGGAGGTAAATGATGAGAACACTTGTACACACAGAGGGAACGACAGATACAGGGGCCTACTTGAGAGTGGACAGTGGGAGGAGGTAAAAGATCAGGAAAAATAACTAATGGACATTAGGCTTATTACCTGGGTGACAAAATAATCTGTACAACAAACCCTCATGACATGCAATTCACCTATATAACAAACCTGCCTATGTACCCTGAACCTGAAATTTTTAAAAAAGAAAAGATTGAGAGAAAATAATTATTGCACTTTTGATAAGTGTTCAGAAGGGCTTCTAAAAACATGGTAAAAAATGAATTAATGAGAAAATAGGCAAAAGTATTTTCTAAGCCATTTACTGATAAGAAAATAGAAATATAGCCAATATACATATGAAAAAGTGCTTATCATGTTTACAATGCAGGAAACTGCAAAACAAATTGGGGGCATCTTTGCCACATATCCTCCATCAGATGAGCAAAAGTATTTAGTACTAATCATTCTCGGAATTGCATGTATGCAGAACAGCAAAAATTGCTATGATTTCTTCTCAAATACTGTGGCAATAATATATTAACAGTTTACAATGAAGTGTGTGACACCGTGAAATGGGTATTTGGTCTCTGTGGCATACAATTTCAAATGCCCTTAGAAACTCCACTGTGCTGCACCCATTAACTCGTCATTTACATTAGGTATATCTCCTACTGCTATCCCTCCCCCTCTTTCCCCTCTCCACAATAGGCCCCAGTGTGTGATGTTCCCCTTCCTGTGTCCCAGTGATCTCTATTGTTCAATTCCCACCTATGAGTGAGAACATGTGGTGTTTGGTTTTCTGTTCTTGCCACAGTTTGCTGAGAATGATGGTTTCCAGCTGCATCCATGTCCCTACAAAGGACACGAACTCATCCTTTTTTATGGCTGCATAGTATTCCATGGTGTATATGTGACACATTTTCTTAATCCAGTCTGTCACTGATGGACATTTGGGTTGATTCCAAGTCTTCGCTATTGTGAATAGTGCCGCAATAAACATACGTAGGAATGTGTCTTCATAGCAGCATCATTTATAATCCTTTGTGTATGTACCCAGTAATGGGATGGCTGGGTCAAATGGTATTTCTAGTTCTAGATCCTTGCCCAACATGGCACATGTATACATATGTAACAAACCTGCACATTGTGCACATGTACCCTAGAACTTTAAAAAAAAAAAAAAAGACCCGTGATGTCTTTTTCTATGCTAATGAGTTGACTGGTAGCTGGCAGCTGGTAGGTAACTTCAGGATGGGGCTGTTTACTGGAAAGACCAAGGCAGGATTAGAGGATTAGACTTATAGTATCTCCCCCTCCCCCAACCTCCAGTGAGGGGAGAGGAGCTGAGGGTGAAGTTGATCACCACTGGCCAATGGTTTTAATCACTGGTGCCTACCTAATAAAACTTTCATAAAAACCTAAGAGGACCAGGTTCAGAGAACTTCTGGGAAGGTGGCATGCCCAGAGAGGGCATGGAAGCTCCATGCCTCTTCCCCCGTACCTTGCCCCATGCATCTCTTCATCTGTATCCTTTTGTAAAATCCTTTATAATAAACCAGTAAACGTAAGTGTTTCCCTGAGTTCTGTGAGCTGCTCTAGCAAATTAATCAAACCCAAAGAGTGGGTTGTGGGAACCCCAACTTGCAGCTGGTTGGTCACAAGTTCTGGAAGCCTAAACTTGCAACTGGTGGGAGGGAAGAGCAGGCTCTTGTGGGACCAAATCCTCAACCTGTGGGATCCGACACTGCCTCCAGGAAAACAGTGTCAGAACTGAACTGAAGGGCACCCAGCAAAACTGTCACAAAACTGATTGCTCACTTAGTGTTTGAGGAGAAACCCACACGTTTGGCCACAGAAGTCTTCTGCCTGTGATTATTGTTGCTGAGTGTCAGAATACAGAAAGCACTTAGAGTTTGAGTGGTTTTTTCCCCAAAGTATACCCCATTGGGCCAGCAATATTTAGACATCTAGATCATAGAATTTACAGATTAAAGCACAGGATGCGAAAATCACATGTGTTTGTACTGTCTGTAGCGCTAAAACTGGTAGTAATCAGAAATGAATTATCTTATAGTAGTAAAATACGTACTACATGGAAAGCATACATGTTTCCATTTCCTTTTTTGTGAGATGGAGTCTCACTCTATTGCCCAGGCTCGAGTGCCCTGGCATGATCTCAGCTCACTGCAGCCTCTGCCTCCCAGGTTCAACTGATTCTTCTGCCTTAGCCTCCCGAGTACCTGGGATTACAGGCATGCGCCACCATGCCTGGCTAATTTTTTTATTTTTGGTAGAGATGGGGTTTCAGCACGTTGGCCAGGATGGTCTTGAACTTCTGGCCTCAGGTGATCCGCCCGCCTAGGCCTCCCAAAGTCCTGGGATTAGAGGCGTAAGCCACCGTGCCCGGCCCCATTTCCTTTTTTTTTTTTTTTTTTGAGACGGAGTCTGGCTCTGTGGCCCAGGCTGGAGCGCAGTGGCCGGATCTCAGCTCACTGCAAGCTCCGCCTCCCGGGTTTACGCCATTCTCCTGCCTTGGCCTCCCGAGTAGCTGGGACTACAGGCGCCCGCTACCTCGCCCAGCTAGTTTTTTGTATTTTTTTAGTAGAGACGGGGTTTCACCGTGTTAGCCAGGATGGTCTCGATCTCCTGACCTCGTGATCCGCCCATCTCAGCCTCCCAAAATGCTGGGATTACAGGCTTGAGCCACCGTGCCTGGCCTCCCCCTATTTCCTTTTTAAAGAGGGTAATATATATTTCCACACGACAAAGATATTGATGGATGGACACCTCTTTGTTAATGCTGGGCACATCAGCGAGGCCAGAATTTCAATTAGGGGAAGTCTAATTTATTTCATTATAGACGCTGGTATGGTCTGTCTTCTACTAAATCTTTATTTTAAAAGTTATAATGAAATATATATAAACTGTATTATTAACATGGCTGAGCTACAGAGGTTTAATATTATGAGTGAGCTAATTTTTTAGTACTTTTGTAGAGATGAGATTTCACCATGTTGCCCAGGCTGGTCTCGAATTCCAGAGCTCAAGTGATCCGCATGCCTCAGCCTCCCAAAGTGCTAAGTTTACGAGCCACTTGACCTGGCCCACAACATTCTTAAAATTGGAAAAATGCAGAGGATACTGCAGGTAAGTCTTTGGCATGAGGGAACAAAGTCTTGTTCTGCATCCAAAAGTCTTTGTAGATGAAATTGAGGCAACCAACAAATAAATTCAAGTAAGAAAGTCATGGTAAAAGGAGAGGTGGGGAGCAATTACTTAAATACACAGAAGTGAGTCTCAACTGGGGGAACTGACGGTTATGAATCAGAAGGTAACAATGACAATAACAATATAATAACAATCAGAAGATGGTGGGAAGTAAAAACGTGCTAATTGCTTCAACTTTCACAGCAGGAAGTAACCCATAATATTTAAAATTAAGGCACACAGTAAAAGAAGTCAATCAAATCTTCAAAATTATTTCACAATCTCTTTTCATAAAAGAAAGGTTTAGAAAATAATGTTTCATGTGTTGAAAAAACATAATCTTAAAATTCTGCAATGGCTATGATTTTTTTCAATTTAAAAGAAAATTAAGAAATATGTATATACTAAAGGATAGCCTATTTCCATATCCCTATTTTTTTCTTTACTTTATCTCACTTGATAGCAGCTTAGAATCCAGACAAAAGAATGAATGAAACCACAATTCACTAATAGATGAACATGGAATCCTTCTATGTGTTTGTATGTATATATACAGATGTGTGTGTATGTGTATGTATATGTGTATATATATGTATGTGTGTATATATGTATGCATGTGTATATATACGTGTGTGTGTATATATATTTGGCTGTTATGCATGAGCCTGCAATTATCATTCTTTGCACATTTGTTCTGATTTAGAAAAAATTCTTAGAGTGGGAAATGCTGGACTAGAATAAGGAGAACTTCTAGAAAGGCTGAAATACTCCTGCAGCTGTGTGGATGTACCCATCTTTCCATATCTCAGCTAACAGTGAATGCTGACCTTTCAAATCTTTGGCTGTCTGCTGGAAGAATCATAAATCTTATTCCAAAGTGTATCCTTTTGGTTAATAAAGGCTCATCATCTTTTCATATGATTAGTGGGCATTAGTTTTTCTCTGCTCCCTTCCTGAACAAGAATGCTCAGGTCTTTATGCATAGCCCTCTTCTGAAAATAAGGATATTAAAATTTTGTCAAAGATGAAACTTTTCTCCCCTAATATGTTGTTGTTTTTTTTAAACTTTGTGCATGGTATACTTTTTGGTAGGGTCTACTACATGGAGAATATTACATCTATAAATGAATACATGTTCCACAGAAGAGAACAACCCAGGCAGAATGATTCAGTATTTGGAGAGTCATCTCTCTGCTAATCCAGGCTTGGGCCTCTGCATGAAGCTATTGTGGTGGCAGAAAAGCAGAGCAGAAAGGTAGATTATTGAATCCAGTTGGCCTGAGTTCAAATCCTGGATCCCCCATTCATTTCTTCATCTCTAAAACAGAATCATACTATCTGTCTCACATCACTATTTTGTGGATAAATGCAATGAGAAATGTAATGTATTCACCCAATACATTGTTCACTCTTTTTCCTTTTACCAAGAAGGGATGTATGTTTTCTCTCTGATGCCTAAGGTGGTATTTCGGGAGAGAAAAAGAAAACAACCCACCTGAAACATGGTCTTGTCCTCCCTATCTTGGGAAAGGGCTGAGGCTTGAGAATGAAGAGCTGTAGGAGGAGAAAGAGGCCATGAGGAGGAGTTGGTGCTGCCCGGAGCTCTAGGTCATCTATCTGGTAGGAAAGTGCCCAGCTTTACAGACTGGTTTCTTCTCACTTGAGGAAATTCCTCAACACTCAACTTTTTCTCCTCCACATTAAGTTCGGATTCTCTCTCTACCCACCCCCTCTATTAACTGTCACCTCTTTTCTCACGCCTTGAGGTCAAAGTCTCCATGGTCTTTTCTGCTAGGTTTTCTGAGAGCAGCAGCAATTGTGTTTATTCTCTGGTCTTCTTAAGCTGGAGACACAGAAGATCCAGGCCTTCTTCATTCTAGAGACTCTCCAAGCTCTGACAAGTTGCTGTCTTCACCTTTACTGTCCAGAGCGTGACTGCTTCCCATGGTCGGGGGACCTATAGGTTCAGGAGGGAATTTTACTTACTCCTTTCTTCTGGGCCCCAAGGCTGTGGTTCGTATCCTCTGGATACTATTCATTCAGTAGTTTATCAGACATCTACTCAGTACTTGTTAGGTTTAGTCCCCTACACTGAAGGGGCTCATAGTCCAGAAAGCCAAGAATGTTGCAGATGGGTAAGGACAGTCACAGAAGAGTCTGTGAGAAGGGCCCTGCAGCTAAATTCTCAGTGAGGCACAGGGCTCCTCAGAAGGGCAGGGAGACTCCACAAACATATGAGACCTGTGCCCTGTGAAGAAACACCTGGAGAGAAAAAGCTTTATTAATGCAATAATGTTGGACTTGCAAAAAATAAAATAAACTAAATCCCCATACTTCGGGATTACAGAAATCAGGATAAAGATTAGAGCCATCTCCTGGCTAACATGGTGAAACCCCGTCTCTACCGAAAATACAGAAAATTAGCCTGGCGTGGTGGCGGGCACCTGTAGTCCCAGCTACTCGGGAGGCTGAGGCAGAATGGCGTGAACCCGGAAGGCAGAGCTTGCAGTGAGTTGAGATCGCACCACTGCACTCCAGCCTGGGCAACAGAGCGAGACTTCGTCTCAAAAAAAAAAAAAAAAAAAGATTAGCGCCATCTTTAAGTCAGCGTTTTTAACTTTTTTTGTGCCATGGCCCCCCTTCACTAATCTGATGATACCTAAAGACCTCTACTCAGAATAAAGTTTTAAATGCATAGAAAGAAATGCAAAGAATTATACTGAAATACAAACTTCAAAACTATTAAAACTTTGCATGGCTCACTGTGCAAGTACAGTGTTACTTTATTAACACATTCAATATAAACAATGAATTTACTACAATTTCAAAAGAGTAATGAGCATAAATAATACTCTGAAATATCTGTGCAAACCAGAATATGACATAAAAATATCTATGATGTATATGGATGACAAAGTCACAACTACTGCTAATATTGCGGCTTAGCACCTATGTTCACAGTGAAACGCTACTTGTGACTTAGACTAGTATAAAATTTTTTCCCACTCAAATTCATGGAACTCCTGAGTTATGCTCACGGAACCCAGGGCAAGAATTCCTTTTCGAAATGAAGTCTCTTCTGCCTCGCCGCCCCCAGACTGAATTAATTACTCTGGGATCCAGCAACACATGGTGTAAATTGCTGGTTACCACCTTTCACACTGCCTCCATTGTCAGATCTCTAAGTCATCAAAATAATTGTGTCTTCTTTTTCTTTATTTACCTTTCATGGCTCTGGCACATGGGAAGCACTTAAGCAATTCTATCAGCAGGAAGCAATGCACAGAGATTGAACAAAACTCTTGCAATCTGCTCAGAGCTACTCAGGAAGTAGTGCAAAGACAGCAGGCATGAGTTCCCACCCATCCTAGTCTCTGATAAAACAGACTTTAAATCAACAAAGACCAAAAACGACAAAGAAGGGCATTACATAATGGTAACAGGATCAATGCAACAAGATCTAACTACCCTAAATATTTATGCACCCAGTAGAGGAGCATCCAGATTCATAAAACAAGTTCTTAGAGACCTACAAAGAGACTTAGACACCAACGCCATAATACTGGCAGACTTTAACACACCAGTGTCAATATTAAACCAACGAGACAGAAAATTAACAAGGATATTCACGACTTGAACTCAGCTCTGGACCAAGCAGACCTAATCGACATCTACAGGAAGGGGAAAACTCCTGGTGTTACTAAAACAAAAAAAAAATGGTTTCTCACATTTAAACATTTGAAATAGAAGGGGAAAACTAAATTTTTGCATATTTCAAATATGTGTTGACTGCAAGGTCAAATAAAAAGAATATCCCCACCTTGCCTGAACTCTTTCCTCTTGAAATTCAGGTCTCAATGGGGTCAAGTTCAGACCAACAGATACACATACTTGGGCTGTCTACTCTAGGACACTCACTGAATTTTACTGCTTCAGGAACTCAAATCTCCTTCTTTCCTCTAACCATCTGTACCAGCCCTCTGCATGGCCCACAGTGACAAGCATCTTTCTCTCTCCCTCCCTTCATGCACTGCCCTGAACTTGGGATGGCCCTTTGACCCAGGTGTGGACAACCAGGCAACACGTTACCCTCCTACACAAAGGACAAAGGGGAAGAGTAGAGGCCAGATCTGAAACTAGGCCTCCAACCCAAATGCCACTTAAACCCAAACTTCAGGATCCTCTAGGACTGCGCTTTGCAGACTTCAGTATGTTTAAAAATCACCAGGAGCAATGATAAAAACAGACTGCTAGATTCCAACTCCAAAGATTCTGATTCTGTATCTCTGCAGTAGAGCCCAGGAGTCTGTGTTTTAAACAAGTTTCCAGGGGATGCTGACAAAGTGGGTCCAGGGGCCACATTTGAAGCAAACTTGCTAAGTTACCCTCCCTTCCTCTGACTGGCTGATTTTCAGGGTTTCCAGAAACTTCCAGTGGGTACAAATTTTCCTTGTGCTTCCTCCTCCTGTCCCTGAACTCTTCTGGTCAGGAAGCCTCAAGAGTCAGCACACAAAGTTCTTCTCTATTCTCCTTCACTCCCTTGGTGAAGACACCCAGGTCTCAGGCCTATCAGTAGAATCTACACACTGATGACTCCACGGCAACCTGGCAACTCCACTCTTATGTCTAAAAAGCAACTTAAAAAACATGTCCAAAAGCAAACTCCAGATTTGCCCCAGAGGTACTTCTCTCCTCTGAAATGAAGAGGAAATATTCTAGAGTCATTCTTGATTTCTTCCTTGTAATCTACATCCAATCCCTCAGCAAATACCTACAAATCAGAACCAGAATCAGATCAAATATTCTTGCTGCCACCGTCCACACCACCATCATGTCTCACCTGAATCAATGTGACAGCTCCCTAAATCGCCTCTGTGTTCCTACTCCTGTTCACTTCAGTCTACTTCCTACATGGCAGCTGGAGTGATCTTTTATATAAACTCATACTCTTCTCTGGCCAAAACCATCACTTTGCTCAAAACCTTGCACCAAGGTCCCTTCAATGGCCCAAAGACCTTACACTATCTTCCTTCCCAATATTCAGTTTCTCAATTATCCCTCCCTCTTTCTCATTCTGCTCAGCTGAGAATGAGAAAACTGCTTTTCCTCAGATGCCTGCAGGCCCCTCACCTGCTTTAGGTCCCTATTCAAGCACCATTTTCTCAGTGAAATACATTCCTCATTATCCTTCTCAAATTGGCAAACCAGCACTTCCTACACCCTCCTCTGCTTCATTTTTCTCCATGAAACTGACACCTTACCTACAGTCTATTTTTCTTGTTGACCATCTTTCTCCACCCACAAGAATGTGAACTCTATGAGGGCTAGGATTTCAGTTGGCACCTGGCACACAGCAGGTACTCAACAAATATTTAAATGGGAGAATGGAAGTAATCTGAACTCAGCTTGCTGATATGGATCCTTGGGTCCTCTTGATGTCATCTTCAGAGCAGAAGTGATTTTGTTCTCCAGTTCATGGACTGTAATTTGGGTGCTAAGGACTATGCAGGCTGTGTTGGGATCCAAGAGTGAACAGCGAAGACAAGGACTCTGTGCTCATGCAGCTGCTAACATTCTAGGTGGAAATCAGCAGCCATAATGAACTTCTACTGTGTTCCAGGTGCTTAGGATACAGTAAAAGATACATTTTTGGACTGCATGGAGCTCACACTGGGAGAAGAGGAGGGTGACAGAAAGAGTTCGTACAAAGGCAGTGGGATAATGAAGTAGTGGGAATAAGAGATATTGCAGAGGTAGAAATAACAAAACTAAAAGAATAATTCCACGTAGGGATGAAGAGGAGAAATAAATATGATTCTGAGGTTGAAGTCTGAAGAAAAAACAGGTAAATTATGAAGTTATGATAAGATAGCAAAAGGAAGAGTCGGGTTTTGAAAATTGCAGTTCTAGTTTCTCAAAACTGGAGTTGTCAAAAGGTTTAGGTTCGAATTCTGGTTCAGCCACTTTGTAGTTACATTAACACCACAGGAATGACTTAACCTTTTGAATGAGTCTGTACTTCTGTCAAATAAAGATAATCCTTGCTTGCAAAACTAAAAGACTTCATAGCCCAGTACCTGGTACACAGAAAATCATCAATAAACTATTACCATGGACCCAACCCAGTATTAACCTAGGAATACGGGAACTCATGCATTTAGTAAATGTACATTTAGAGTCTAACAACATCTTAGAAGAATAAACACTAGAGATACACGTCAGGCCTCTGAGCCCAAGCCAAGCCATCGCATCCCCTGTGACTTGCACGTATACGGCCAGATGGCCTGAAGTAACTAAGAATCACAAAAGAAGTGCAAATGCCCTGCCTCCTCGCCTTAAGCGATGGCATTCCAACACAAAAGAAGTGAAAATGGCCAGTCCTTGCCTTAAGCGATGACATTATCTTGTGAAATTCCTTTTCCTGGCTCATCCTGGCTCAAAAAGCTCCCCCACTGAGCACCCTGTGACCCCCACTCCTGCCTGCCAAAAAACAACCCCCCTTTGACTGTAATTTTCCTTTACCTACCCAAATCCTATAACACGACCCCACCCTTATCTCCCTTTGCTCTCTTTTCCGACTCAGCCCGCCTGCACCCAGGCAAAATAAACAGCCATGTTGCTCACACAAAGCCTGTTTGGTGGTCTCTTCACAGGACGCGCATGACAATACAGCAGTAAATTAAGATGGAAAAAGTAATTGTTCCCATGGTGCCTACATTCGGGTGGGTTAATCTCTCTACAAATTAGGTGACTTTTGATTGCAAAAAAGGGCTATGAAGAAAGTAAAGCAAACATGATAGATTCCTGTTTTCCAACAAACGTAGGTTCTATCAGGTGAAACATACGTGGCAACTGTGGAAAGAACAACATTAAATCAAGTGATCAGGGACAGTCTCTAAGAGCTGCTTGAAAAATAAATCAGCTGTGAAAAAAGCTGGGATGAGACAAGCCCAGAAGGAAGCATGAGTGCAAAGACCTTGTTTCTGGTTAGAAGATCTCCTGGCCGGGTCTTACTTTTTAAGTTTTTTAAACTTTTTAAACCTCAGCAACTCATCTGTGACATGGGGATAATAGCTGACATACAAACTTGCTCAGAAAATTCAATAGAAATACATTCATTTATTCAAATATTTACTAGCAAGCCTGGCACTGTCCTAGACACCATGGATAGAGCGTAATACCTGGCATACGGTAAGCACTCAGTTCATATACACTATCACAGTTACTCCAATTATTTCTACCCCGCTTTCCTCCCTAGCACGGCGCTGAAACGGCGTAAGCCTTTACTGACTCAGCGGCCCACTACTAGGAGCCAAGATAATACACTAAATAAAGACACTGGGAAATTCCTCCACCCTTCCCCATTTCTAGGGGAAGGCAGTTGCGGCTAAGGGGCCTGGATGAACATTTGTGAAATCAATGGGATGAAGAATGAGGTCACCAAGACACCGGGCATTGCCACAAAAGAGAAACCCAAGTTCCCTCACCTGGAGCTCTAGTGTCAAGAGATGTGGGGTTATTTCTCCCTCTTTTATACAATTCTCTCCGAGAAAGGAACAATCCCAAGAAGGAAGCCTGTGAAAGAAAAATGAGCAGCGGGCTAACATGATTTAATCCCAATTCCCACTATGCCACAGGGGGAATCTCTCAGTGCCAGCTGAATGTAATCTACCCGTTTCTGTAATCTACCTCGCTACTTGCTTGAGGAGTCGAGGAACAGAACCTCTTTTCCTACAGGACTCAGAGTAAAAGGTCCACGCCATTCCTGATGCCCAAAGCAGCCGTCTACAAGCCTACTCTCACTGCCCCTTTCAGGAGACAATGAGAATCAAGACAAAACCTCAAGATTTGAATTCAGAGCTGACCGTCTGACACTGATAGTAAAATTCTGCCTGTGCGTGCTTAGGCGACTACGAAAAGCAGAGCCAGCAACGATACAGCAAACCAACTCTTAGCACTTGCACAGCGCTTGATATATTTCAAAGGATAAAACCAGAACACAGGGAATCAACTTCCTGTTTACAGAAATGACTTCGCAGAAAACTCTGAAATTACTCCACAAGTGGGTGGGCGGCTACCCTGAGAAAATTTATGTCATCGATCCGCCACTGCCCGCAGTGGACGCTCTCGCACTGCAGATCTCATCTCAAAGGCAGAGCTGGCCTCAAACTGCTTTTCCAAGCCTGGACTGCTAGGGCTGCCGACCCGGGCCCACCCCGCACAGGCGCTCAGAAAGTTCGATACATGCGCCTCCTCACACCCCTGCCTCACCAGGCCGAGCTCATGGAAATCCGTGGGCTTCGACCCTCCGCCGCACGATGTGCCTTCACGTTGGTCCTATAGAGCTAATCCTAAATCCCGTGGCCGGACAGTACACCCACAGGCAGACGCATGTCTCTAACACGCCTCACCACCGCCTAATAAGCAACCAAGATGGCGCGCCCAACGGAAACGGAAGTGGTCGACTCGACGTGTGGGACTACCTTTCCCAGAACCCTCCGCGGCGCAGTCCGATCCTAGGTGCGATGGTGACGTAAACGCGCCTCCACCTCGAGTCCCGCCCACTGCGAGGCGGCAGGAGGTGGCATGCAAGATGTTCCTGAGTTGAAGTTTCGGGCGCCGCAGAGCCTTTTGAAATGTTTATTTCAAAAGTAGTTCACATTACATGTAAAGAATGGTAAAATAATAATAATAATAATAATAATAAATTCTTAATCCCTGGTTTATGTGAGTAAATATGAATTCTTAAAAATCCCATTCTCCCAAATGGCATCATAATATTTCGTAATCATTTCTTGCCCACAGGTCATATATCATGGATAGTTCTCTATGTCACTACAGACGTAGAGATACGTAGAGATAATAATAAAAAAAAATTGCAAAGCTTGCCTAGGATTCTTTAGCTTTTAGGGAAGTTACCCCCTTGTCCTCCATTGAACTTACGCTTCCAATTTTAGCATATCAAAACTAGACACAATCACTTTCTTTAATATTTTCCCAGTTTGGTGGACTAACTATCCTGTCTCATTTTCCCAATTTGACAGACTAAATATGCTGTCTTATTGCCTATTGCATTTCATTGTCATCTTTTATTTAAGTACTCTCTGTGTATTAATGATATCGCTTCTGTTATAAGTGAACTGCTCCCCAGTTTCAACACTTATAAAGTAGTTTAGAAAAAAAAAATCTTCATCTGACAAGGTATATCAGTCTTTTCATTTGTGGCTTCTTTTTTTTTTTTTTTCTCCAGTATGACCAAAAAGACATTCCTTAGCCTGATTCCCAATAAGTGCATGTTTATATTCATTTCAGATACTTTCATTGTTCTTTTGAATCACCATGTGATTCATTTAAGTGTATGATATGAAAGGAAGATGGAGTTTCCTGTTTCACCAAAGGATTGCCTACTTTTCTTAACAAAATTTACATAAAAAGTAATTATTTCCTTTCTGATTTAAATGGCATCCTAATCACTTACATTGCTATATATATAATGAAATATTTTCTGGGATAGAAGTGTATTCCGAAGATAGAGATGTCTTTTTCTGTACCGTGATGAAAGGTTTCAGTTACAGTGATAACTCATTTCCTTATCTCTCCCTCCTTGTTGTGTTTCAAAAATTTCATCCTGGAAGTTCTAGAACTCTCCCTTATAAACAGAGTATCGAATTGTTTTGATAAATCCTAAAAAATTGTCAATTACTCCAAAGCGTCCAAGCCCGTCAGGCATTTGGTTCCAAACCGCCTCTCTTTGCTGGGGTAGACACAGTCCTAGTTCTCAGCCCGTGTCCTCCAGTTTTACAAATGTCTGAATTTGCTGCTATTGTTCTTCCTTCTGTAAGTCCATCCTCTCCTGTGCTATTGAAATCTTACTCAATATTTAAGACACAACTTGAATATCATTTCCTCTAGTGAGTGTTTTTGAACTCTATATCTATAATTCAATGAGCAGATCAGTCTGTGATTGGGAGAATTTCATGTGAGTGTGGTGGATATTAAATATCACTCTCAGAACTTTCTCATTTCCCCGAGAAATCAATAAATTATATTACTCTGGGATCCAGCAACACATGGTTTAAATCGCTGGTTACCATGTATCACACGTCCTCCATGGTCAGATCTCTAAGTCATCAAAATAATTGAGTCTTCTTTTTCTTTATTTATTTACTTCTCATGGCTCTGGCACATAGGAAACACTTAAGCAATTCTATCAAGTGTCTTGGCCGGGCATGGTGGCTCACACCTGTAATCCCAGCACTTTGGGAAGCTGAGGCGGGCAGATCACGAGGTCAGGAGATTGAGACCATCCTGGCTAACACGGTGAAACCCCTTCCCTACTTAAAAAAAAAAAAAAACAGGCCGGGTGCGGTGGCTCAAGCCTGTAATCCCAGCACTTTGGGAGGCCAAGACGGGCGGATCACGAGGTCAGGAGATCGAGACCATCCTGGCTAACACGGTGAAACCCCGTCTCTACTAAAAATACAAAAAAAACTAGCCGGGCGAGGTGGCGGGCGCCTGTAGTCCCAGCTACTCAGGAGGCTGAGGCAGGAGAATGGCGTAAACCCGGGAGGCGGAGCTTGCAGTGAGCTGAGATCCGGCCACTGCACTCCAGTCCGCGCCACAGAGCGAGACTCCGCCTCAAATAAATAAATAAATACATAAATAAATAAATAAATAAATAAATAAACATAGCCAGGTGTGGTGGCAGGTGCCTGTAGTCACAGCTGTAGTCACAGCTAGTTGGGAGGCTGAGGCAGGAGAATGGCGTGAACCTGGGAGGCAGAGCTTGCAGTGAGCCGAGATCAAACTGCTGCACTCCAGCCTGGGTGACAGAGCAAGACTCCGTCTCAAAAAAATAATAATAAAATAAAAATAAAAATAAATTTTTTAAAAAAGTGTCCGGACCTGGAAGCTGAGAGCCAACCTGGACAAGGTGTGGGTAGATGAACCATTCCAAGGCCCAAGATGAACATTCAGCCCTCATCCTACCTCATACAAGCTGCAAAAGACTGCAGAAACCGTGTGTCAACTGAATTTGAAGCTGCTGTAATTTCCCACTCCCTAACAGTTTTGTTATTGTTGAGAAAAAATGACCAAATTTGAAGTAGGCAAGGGATTTCAGTAGACATATCTTAAATGAAAATAAATAAATAAGCAAGAGACACATGAAATGACTCTCCACATCCTCAGTCATTAGAGAAATGGAAGTCAAAACAATGGTGCCGCTTCACACTCACTAGAATGGCAAGGATTGAAAAGCAGAAAATAGGCTGGGTGCAGTGGCTCACGCCTGTATCCCAGAACTTTGGGAGGCCAAGGTGGTCGGATCACTTGAGGTCAGGAGTTTGAGACCAGTGTGGCTAACATGGTGAAGCCCCGTTTCTCCTAAAAATACAAAAAATTAGCCAGGTGTGGTGGCATGCAGCCGCAATCCCAGGTATTTGGGAGGCGGAGGTTGCCGTGAGCCGCTATCACACCATTGCACACCAGCTTGGGCAACAAGAGAGAAATTCTATCTCAAAAAAGCAGAAAATAACAAATGCTGATGATTATGTAAAGAAGCTGTAACATTCCTGCACTGCTGGTAGGAATTTCAAAATCTACAGCCATACTGGAAAATAATCTGAAAGTTCCTATCATGTTAAACGTAATAGAAGTCTCCAAATGACCCAGAAATTCCACGCCTAGGTATGCACCAAGAGGAAACATTTGTCCAAACTGAATGTTGAGGAAGGAAGATCACTTGAATCCAGCAGATTTAGACCAGCCTGGGTGACATGGTAAAATCCCAACTCTAAAATAAAATTTAAAAAAAATAGCCCGTTGTGGAGGTAAGCACCTGTGGTCCCAGCTATGTGGGAGGCTTACATCAACGGTGTCACTGCCAGGTAGGAGGGTCATGCTAGCCATGTCACCAGTATTGCCACCCGCAGGCACGCTGACATGCTAGAGGTTGGTGTCAGTAGGGACGCTGGCAGCCACGTCGGCAAGCAGGAGGGTCCCGCTGCACAGCTGTGGGGCGATGATAGCCTGGGTGGTGATATCGGCCGTTAGAGGAGCCTCTTCTGCTGGCAAGAGTGTGACAGTAGCAAGTAGATGGACAGGCCTGTGTGTGAGGACAGAATGCAGGAGGGGCTCTTCTGCGGCTGGGTGTGGGGCCCTCACCAGAAATGTGGAGAAATGGCCAGGTAACTGCGTCATGTTGGCTAGCAGATTGGCCAGGGCTTCGAACTGAAGGACAATAACGGGGAGTAGCTGTCAGGCCCTGGGAGTGTCTGAGTGTAAATGGAGGTGGGTTGGGGGTCACTGAGGGATACGTGGGAGCCATCCCTGTATAGACACAGGTCATAGGGAAATAATCTCGTGAGGCCTGTGAGTTTCTCGGGTTCTCCTGGGTGCCTGGGGCTGACTGCTGCAGAAATCTGGGGAAGGCGGGAGAGAAGCTGGGAGACACAGGAGAGTCCCTGAACGCTGGAGTTGAAGAGGTGAAAGAAATGGGGGAGGGTTGCAGTAAGGACTGTGAGTTTGTAGGTGATTCCTGGGTGTGGGAAGCTGACCCCAGCTGAAATCTGGAGACAGTTGGGGAGTAGCTGAGAGAGATAGAAGAGTCCCTGAGGCCTGGGGCTGAAAACATGAGAGAGTCTGGGGAGGAACTCAGTGAAATTGGTGAGTTTGTTGGTGTGTCCCGGGTGCCTGGAACGGACTCCAGCTGGAATCTAGGGATGGTTTGAGAGTAGCTGAAAGAGACAGAAGATTCCCTGTAGGCTGAGGGCAAAGACCTGAGAGAGACTGGGGAGGATGTCACTGAGGTCTGTGAGTCTGTAGGTGATTCCTGGGTGCAGAAGGCTGACTCCTGCCGAAATCTGGGCGTGGTTGGAGAGTAGCTGGGACAGACGGGAGAGTCCCTGAGGGCTGGGTGTGAAGACATGAGAGAGACTGGGGAGGAACTCAGTGAAATTGGTGAGTTTGTACTTGATTCCTGGGTGTCTGGAACTGAGTCCCACTGAAATCTGGGCGTGGCTGGAGAGTAGCTGGGACAGACAGGAGAGTGCCTGAGGGCTGGGGGTGAAGACATGAGAGAGACTGGGGAGTAACTCAGTGAAATTGGTGAGTTTGGTGGTGATTCCTGGGTGTCTGGAACTGACTCCAGCTGAAATTTAGAAATGGTTGGAGAGCAGCTGAGAGAGACAAAAGAGTCCCTGTGGCCTGGGGATGAAGACGTGAGAGAGACTGTAGAGTAACTGAGTGAAATTGGTGAGTTTGTAGGTGATTCCTGGCTGCCTGGAACTGACTCCAGCTGAAACCTGGGTGTGGTTGGAGAGCAGGTGAGAGAGACAGAAGAGTCCCTGTGGCCTGGGGATAAAGACATGAGAGAGCCTGGGGAGTAACTCAATGAAACTGGTGAATTTGGTGGTGAGCCCTGGGTGCCTGGAACTGCCTCCAGCTGAAATCTAGAGAGGGTTGGAGAGTAGCTGACAGAGACAGAAGAGTGCTCGAGCGCTGTGGAGGAAGACATGAGAGAGACTTGAGAGGATCTCACTGAGCTCTTTGAGTTTGTAGGTGATTCTGGGGTGTAGGAGGCTGACTCCCCCTGAAATCTGGGCATAGCTGGAGAGTAACTGGGACAGTCAGAAGAGTGCCTGAGCGATGTGGGTGAAGACATGAGAGAAACTGAGGAGGATCTCACTGAGCTGTGTGAGTTTGTAGGTGATTCTGGGGTGTGGGAGGCTGACTCCCCCTGAAATCTGGGCGTAGTTGGAGAGGAGCTGGAACAGACAGGAGAGTCACTGAGGGCTGGGGGTGAGCTGCTGGATGATGGCAGTAAGAACATATGGTATATTATTGAGGAATGGGGTGACTGTGAAGAATCTCCAGAAGAGGACACGGGAGAGCACAATGACATCGGTGATTGTCCTGCTTGGTTAGCCAGGGGAAATGGAAAGTTGTGAAATTCCGCTGATGATAGATGTGCGCGTGGTGAAGTCCTGAGGGATGATGAAGGGTACTTCCACATCCCTGGTGAGGAGCTGCCCCTTGGCTCTGAGTTTCTGGGAGGGGAGAGGGAGAAGCTGGGAGAGGCAGGCATGAATCTTGAGGAGTCAGGGCTGGGGGACCGCTCATAATCTCCTGAGACCTGTGAGTTTCTGGGGGACTCCTGGCTGCATGGGGCTGACTCCCGCAGAAACCTGGGGATGGTTGGAGAGTAACTGGGAGACACAGGAGAGTCCCTGAGGGCTGGGGATGGAGAGATGAAAGACATAGGGGAGGAGCGCTGTGAGGCTTCTGAGTCTGCATGTGATTCCTGGGTGTGCGGGGCTGACTCCAGCTGAAATCTGGGGTTGTTTGGAGAGTAGCTGGGAGACACAGGAGCCTCCCCTAGAGCTGGGGGTGAGCTGCTGGGTGATGGCAGTAAGAACATGTGGTATATTACTGATGAACGTGGTGAAGCTAAAGAATCCCCAGAGGAGGACACGGGCGAGCCCAATTCCTTCACTGATTGCCCATCAAGGTTAGGAAAGGGAAATGGGAACTTGTGGGTTTCTGGTGATGACGGAGGTGAGTGTGGTGAAGCCCTAGAGGATGGTGAATGGTAGCTCCTGATCCCTGGTGAGGAGCTTTCTCTTAGGTCTGAGTTTCTGGGAGGGGAGAGGGACAAGCTGGGTGAGGCTAGCATGGATCTTAGGGAGTCCGGGCTGGGGGACCGCTCATAGGAAGAGCCAGTAAAGACGCCACTGTTCTTAGACGCAGACATGATTAGGAAACCTGTGGCTCCCAGGGCCCCCTACCAATTTTCTGACCCCCAGAATAAAGGAGTGTGAGTGTGTGTGTGTGTGTGTGTGTGTGTGTGTGTGGTGTGAAGTATGTGCTCCTTAAGAAAATGGAAATAAACAAACCAATGAGACAGACAGACAGAGATTCACTTACCCAAGTGTTCTGTCCTATCGTCTGAATCCGCTTCCAAGTCGCAAGACGCTGTAAGCGCCAAGTCCACGCAGAGACGGCAAAACGCTATGGCCGCTGGTCTCCTCTGCGAAGATCTGAGCACAGGCCCGCCAGGGCGGGTTTAAGTAGCCTTGGGCGCAGCCTGTCAGCGGAAAGGGCGGAGCTTCACTCTTCTTTTCCAGGAGTCTCCTCCAACTTTCCCAGGCTCCACCTGGTAGGAAACTGCTCTCCTGTTGTGATGTCATATCACGCGTTTGGGACAATCTAAGGACCTACACGTTTTATTGACCAAATATAGTAGGAATTAAATGCAGTTAAATCAAATGCATTCATTGGCTGAAGGTGATTGGGTTAGGAATAACAAGGTGTGGTTCCAGATAATTCATCATCTGATTAAGTTTTCAGTTAAGCTAATCTGTTTTAAAATTCCGTTTGTGTAAATCCTATCACTCAGACTGAGAATGGCAATGCCCCATCCCCAATTTCCAGGGAGGGTTGAGAGCCTGAGGTTGAGTTGATCATCAATAGCCTATGGTTTAACCCATCATGCCTATGAAATGAAGCCTCCACAAAACCCCAAAAGGACTGGGTTTGGAGAGCTTCTGGATAAAACTTCCTGGAAAGTAGGGTGCCCCTCCCCCTATGCCAGACCCCATGAATCTTTTTTTCTGAATTTTTTGCAATATCCTCTGTAATAAAATGGTAAATGTAAGTGTTTCCCTGCGCGCTGTGAGCTGTTGTAGCAAATTAATGCAACTAAAACAGGGAGTGGTGGAAACCTGATTTATAGCCAGTCGGTCAGAAGCACAGGTAAAACAACGCAGGGCTTGCCATTGTTATTAGAGTGGGAGGCTGGTCTTGCGAAACTGAGCCCTGTGGAATCTAATGCTATGTCCAGGTAGATAGTGTCATAATTGAATTAGAAGACACCCAGCTGCTCTCCACAGCAGAATGGGCTGTGTGCTTGACTGACCGGGAGAAATCCCCATACACGTCGTCACAGAAATCTTGTGTGTTGATTGTTGTGATGTGAGAGCGGAGGAAAAACAGTTTTTGTTTTTTTCACTCAGCCTAGAATGTAAACAGATCTATTTTCTCACATTATTGAGGATCGTGTGATTTATAATAACCATGTTTAATCCTTGTCAACTTGATATATAAAAAAGATGTTGGTTTTCATTTTATTGCTAACAATCAAGGTGGTCGTAGTTGATGTCTTTTTGCCATTTTTCTTTTCACTGCCTTGTCATGTCTTTCACCCACTTTTTAATTATTTAATTTTTAATTTAAAAAAATTTTGAGGCCGGGCTCAGTGGCTCACGCCTGTAATCCCAACACTCTGAGAGGCTGAGGTGGGGGTATCACGAGGTCTAGAGATGGAGACCACCCTGGCCAACACGGTGAAACTCCGTCTCTACTAAGAACACAAAAATTAACCGCGTGGTGGCGGGCGCCTGTAGTCCCAGCTACTCAGGAGGCTGAGGCGGAAGAATCGCTTGAACCCGGGAGGCACAGGCTGGAGGGAGCCTACATGGCGCCACTGCACTCCAGCCTGCCAACAGAGCTAGATTCCGTCTCAAAAAAAAAAAACGTAGACAAGGTCTTGCTGTGTTACCCAGGCTGAACTGTAGTGGCCCAATCATAGCTCACTGCAGCCTCCAATCCCTGGGCTCAAACAATTCCCCTGCATCAGCCCCTGGAGTGGCTGGGACCACAGGCACACACCACCAGGTCTAGCTGTTCACCCATTTTTCAAGTGTTCATTTTCCCCCCTTCATTGTTTTGTGACCATTTCCTCTTAAGGAAATTGGCTACTAACCGTCACATGTGTTGAGAATAATTTTTCTAGTCATTTGCTGTATGTCTTAATTGCAATATGGAATCAAATTCTTTGTCTTTACTTTATGGCACCTGGGTTGAGAACCATTATTTGAACCAAAAATTGGTCTGTCCCATTTTCAGTTTGAGACTTTATTTTGCCGCTAGTGTTTTGTTTTTGCTTTTTGTTTCGTTTATTTTTAAGTTCTGGGATATATGTCCAGGATGTGCAGGATGTGCAGATTTGTTACATAGGTAAACGTGTGCCATGGAGGTTTGCTGGGATCTCTGCTCCACTTGGTCTTTTTTTTTTTTTTTGAGACAGAGTCATGCTCTGTTAGGCTGAAATGCTGCCGCACGATTTCGGCTCACTGCAACCTGTGCCTCCTGGGTTCGAGTGATTCTCCAGTCTCAGCCTCCTGAGTGGTTGGGATTACAGGCATGCGCCAACATGCCCAGATAGTTTTTCTATTTTTAATAGAGACAGGGTTCCTCTATGTTGGCCCGGGTGGCCTCGAACTCCTGACATCAGGTGATCCACCTGCCTCGGCCTCCCAAAGTGCTGGGATTATAGGCGTGAGCCACCACACCCGGCCTCCACTTGCTTTTATACCCCAGCAGGTCACAGGCTTACAAGGTCATAGCAGTCACAATGGTCTGAGAAACTGAACAGAGGTGTGCATTCTGTCAGGTAAAACAAGTCTCAATTCCAGCATAGATTCAAGAAATGGGGAAATAGTCTTCAGTTCTTGAAGAAATAAGGGGCTACAACATCACATTGTCAAGAGTGAAGGATTTGGTCACTTCTGTCATCTCCCACAGAAAGTAATTCTTGAGCTGTTATATGTAGTCTATACTTTCTTCTTCATTTTAGTTTCTCAATGCTTTTTAATGTGTGATTGAAAACTGTATTAGTTTCCTTGGGCTGCTGTAACAAAGTACCAGAAACTGGGTGGCCTCAAACAACCAAGATTAATTCTCTCACAGTTCTGGAGAATAGAAATCTGAAATCAAGCTGTCAGCAGGGCCACGCTCTCTCTAAAAGCTCTAGAGAGGAACTCTTCCTTTCCTCTTCCTAGCCTTGGTTTCCAGCAATCTTTGGCATTCCCTGTCCCTGGCTTGTATCACTCCCGTTTTCATCTCCATCTTCACATGTCAGTCTTCCTTCTGGATGTGTCTGTGTCCAAATTTTCTCCTCCTTTTTAGGATATGAATCATTGCATTAAGGCCCACCTTAATCTAGTGTGGTCTCATCTTAACTTGATTATATCGGCAAAGATCCTGTTGGTCAATAAAGTCATGTTCATAGATACTGGGGGTGAGGACTTGAATATATTTTGGGGATGGGGGCACAAAATTCAACCCACAACAAAGCCATGCATTTTTTCTCGTCTTTGTGATGTAACAATTATGTATATATGTATATTTACAGCATTTTATATTTCATAACCTTTGTATCTTTTCATTTAATGTCACTGGCTCTGTCACTTTCAGAAGGCAAATGATGTTCTTCATCACAGTTGAGCCCTGATCTACGTGAGTGCATGTCCATTCTTAAAAATCCCATCCCCCCAATGGCATACTATTTGGTATCCGTTTCTTTCCCCACGGTCATATGTCAGGGATAGTTCTCCACATCATTAGATAACCAAATTCTTTGCAATGCCTGCCTGGGATCCTTCCATTTTTAGGGACGTTACCACCTTGTCCCCCAGTGAACTTAACACTTTCCATTTCAGCGTATCCAATGTAGACCTGCTGACGTTCTTTCATTTTTCTAAGTTTCATAGACTACATTTGCTCAGGCTCGCCTGTTATATTATTCTGCTTATAAAAACTATCCGGAGATGAGAGAGTATAGAAATAAAGACACAAGACAAAGAGATTAAAGAAAAGACCGCTGGGCCCAGGGGACCACTACCACCAAGACTCGGAGACCAGTAGTGGCCCCGAATGCCAGGCTGTGCTGATATTTATTGGATACAAGACAAAGGGGCAGGGTAAGGAGTGTGAGCCATCTCCAATGATAGGTAAGGTCACGTGGGTCACGTGTCCACTGGACAGGGGGCCCTTCCTTGCCTGGCAGTCGAAGCAGAGAGAGAGAGGAGAGAGAGACAGCTTATGCCATTATTTCTGCATATCAGAGACTTTTAGTACTTTCAATAATTTGCTACTGCTATCTAAAAGGCAGAGCCAGGTGTACAGGATGGAACATGAAGACAGACTAGGAGTGTGACCACTGAAGCGCAGTATCACAGGGAGATGGTTAGGCCTCCGGATAATTGCGGGTGGGCCTGACTGATGTCAGGTCTTCCAGAAGAGGTGGAGGAGTAGCGTCTTCTCTAAACTCCCCCGGGGAAAGGGAGACTCCCTTTCCAGGTCTGCTCAGTAGCGGGTGTGTTTCCTTGACACTGACGCTACCGCTAGACTGCGGTCCGCTTGGCAACGGGTGTCTTCCCAGACTCTGGCGTTACCGCTAGACCAAGGAGCCCTCTGGTGGCCCTGTCTGGGCATAACAGATGGCTCACACTCTTTTCTGGTCACTTCTCACTATGTCCCCTCAGTTCCTGTCTTTGTATGGCCTGGGTTTTCCTAGGTTATGATTGTAGAATGAGGTATTATATTAGAATAAAGAGTAATTACCATAAACTAATGATTAATTATATTCATATATAGTCATATCTATGATCTAAATCTAATATAACTATTCTTATTTTATATATTTTATTATACTGGAACAGCTCGTGCCCTCGGTCTTGAGGCAACTGGGTGGCTTGTAATCCACAATAACAAAATTTGCCCAAGCTCGCATGTTGCATTATTCTGTATATAAAAACTATCCAGACTGGGCAAATCTGTGGAGACAGAGCAGAGCTCTCTATGGAGCTGTGATCTAGGGCTGTGGTTGTGGTTGTAGGTTGGGGTTGGGGCCCAGAGATAGAATAAGGAATGACTAATGTTTACAGGGATTTCTTAGTGCTGGGGGCTGACTCTTGCAGAAAACTGGGGATGGTTGGAGAGTAGCTGGGAGACATGGAAGAGACGCTAAGGAATGGCGATACAAAGGTCAGAGAGTTGGGGGAGGAGCCCAGGGAGGTCTGTGAGTTTCCAGGTGACTCCTGTGTGTTAGGGGCTGGCCCGGGGAGAAATCTGGGGATGGTTGGAGAGGAGCGGGGGGACACTGGAGAGTCTCTGAAGGATGGGGTTACAGAGATGGGAGACATGGGCGAGGAGCACAGAGAGGTCTGGGGGTTTCTAGGTGATTCCTGGGCATGAGAGGCTGACTCCAAGAGAAATTTGCGGATGACTGGAGGGGAGCTGGGAGACACAGGAGAGTCCCTGCGGGCTGCAGGTGAGGAAATGGGAGACAGGATTGAGGAGGGCACTGAGATTTCTGAGTTTGTCAGTGACCCCCAGGTGTAGGGGGCTGAGTGTTGCAGAAATCTTGGGATGATTTCTGCATCCCAAGTAGCTGGGACACACACAAGAGTAGCTGAGGGCCTGGAGTAAAGAGTTGGAGGACATGGGGATGGAGCCGTGTGAGGACCCTGAGTTTCCAGGTGTTTCCTGGGTGTGGAAGGCTGACTGGCGGAGAAACGTGGGGAGTTCTGGAGAGTAACTGGGAGATGTGGGAGTGTCCCCGTGGGGAAGGGGGTGAGGAGATGGGACACATAGGGGAGGAGTGCAGTGAGGACTCTGAATTTCTGGGTGTTGCCTGGGTGTGGGAGTTTGACTGTTGTAGAAACCTGGGGCTGGTTGGAGTGGAGCTGGGAGAAACCAGAGAATCTCTGGGGAATGGGGATGAAGAGATGGGAGACATGTGGGAGGAGCACAGGGAGGTCTCTGACCTGAGGGGCTGACCCCGATAGAAATCTGGCGATGGCGGGAGAGGAGCTGAGAGACACAGGAGAGTCCCTGAGGGTTGCAGGTGAAGAGATGGGAGACATGACCTACAGACTCTGAGATGTGTGAGTCTGTAGGCGATTCCTAGATTTGGGGAGCTGAGGGTTGCAGTAAGTTTGGGATGATAGGAGCATACCCAAGGGCTGGGAGTAAAGAGTTGGGAGACATCGGGCCAGAGTCCTGTGAGGCCTCTGAGTTTCTGGTTGTTACAGTCTGGTCGGGGCCTGACTGTTGCAGGAATCTAGGGATGGTTGGAGAGTAACTGGGAGACATGAGAGAGTCCCTGGGGGCTGGGGGTGATGAGATGGGAGACACAGGGCAGGATCCCAGTGAGGTCTGTGAGTGTCTCTGTACTTCCTGGGTGTGGCAGGCTGACTGGGTCAGAAATCTGGGGCTGTCTGGGGAGTAGCTGGGAGGCACAGGAGACTCCCCATGAACTGGGGGTGAGCTGCTGGGCGATGGCAGTAAGAACATGTGGTATATTACTGATGAACGTGGCGACCCTGAAGAATCCCCAGCGGAGGACATGGGAGAGCACAATGGCTTCAGTGACTGTCCATCTGGGTTAGGAAAGGGAAATGGGAAAGTGTGGCATTCTGGTGATGACAGAGGTGAGCTTGGTGAAGCCCTGCGGGATGATGAAAAGTGTCCCCGGGTCTTTGGTGAGGAGGCTGCTCTTGGGCCTACATTTCTGAGAGGGGAGAGGGATAAGCTGTGTGGGGCTGGCATGGATCTTGAGGAGGCTGGGCTTGGAGACCGTTCATAGGAGGAGCTATTAGAGGCAGACATGATTAGAAAACCCGCAGTTCCCAGTGTCACCTACCCCTTTCCTGACCCCCAGTATATGAGGGCACTGTGTGTGTGTGTGTGGTGTAACGTGATTTGCGTTTTCCTTAAGAAAATGGGAATAGGCCGGGCGCGTTGGCTCAAGCCTGTAATCCCAGCACTTTGGGAGGCCGAGACGGGCGGATCACGAGGTCAGGAGATCGAGACCATCCTGGCTAACCCGGTGAAACCCCGTCTCTACTAAAAAATACAAAAAACTAGCCGGGCGAGGTGGCGGGCGCCTGTAGTCCCAGCTACTCGGGAGACTGAGGCGGGAGAATGGCGTAAACCTGGGATGCGGAGCTTGCAGTGAGCTGAGATCCAGCCACTGCACTCCAGCCTGGGCGACAGAGCGAGACTCCGTCTCAAAAAAAAAAAAAAAAAAAAGAAAAAGAAAATGGGAATAAGGCCAGGTGCGGTGGCTCAAGCCTGTAATCCCAGCACTTTGGAGGCCGAGACGGGCAGATCACGAGGTCAGGAGATCGAGACCATCCTGGCTAACACAGTGAAACCCCGTCTCTACTAAAAAAATACGAAAAACTAGCCAGGCGAGGTGGCGGGCGCCTGTAGTCCCAGCTACTTGGGAGGCTGAGGCAGGAGAATGGTGTAAACCGAGGAGGCGGAGCTTGCAGTGAGCTGAGATCCGGCCACTGCACTCCAGCCTGGGCGACAGAGAGAGACTCTGTCTCAACAAAAAAAAAAAAAAAAAAAAAAAGAAAGAAAGAAAATGGGAATAAACACACAAATCAGACAGACAGACACAGATTCACTTAGCCAAGGGTTCTGTTCTTCTGTCCTCTGAATCTGCTTCTAGATCACAAGATGCTGTAAGCTTCAGGTGCTGGAGCTAGCGAGGTGGAATTTTCAGCCCCATACCCAGCTTCCGGGGATGGGAGAGAGGATGAAGGTCAACATGTGTGTATGGTTAGAAATAGACTTTGGGGGTTTGTGTGTTTGTTTTCTCTCAAGTGGTACCACATCGAATGTCTATTCTGCAACTCGTTTATATTCGCACTGTAGGTAACCTGCCCATATTCTCAAATAAACAAGTCTATCATCACCTCCCCAGGGATATAGAGCATTACTGGTGTTTCATTGTAAATGGCCTTCATGTGTTTATTTCAATAGTGGTGCATATTCCATATATAAAAAGACACATCAGAAAAAGTGAAACTCACACTTGATCCCTGATTTATGTGAGTGTGTGTCCAATCTTAAAGATCCCTTCCCCTCAAATGGCATAGTATTTGGTATCCATTTCTTTCCCCGCGGGTCATATATTATGTATAGTTCGCCACATCATTACATAACCAAATTATTTGCAGTGCCTGCCTGTGATCCTTCAGTTTTGGGGGACATTACCGCCTTGTCACCCAGAGAACTTAACGGTTTCCATTTCCACATATCCAATGTAGACTTGCTCAGGTTCTTCAATTTTTCTAAGTTTGACAGAGTAAATTTGCCCAGGTTCGCGTGTTGTATTATTTTGTTCATAAAAACTATCCAGACTGGCAAATCTTTGGCAATAAAGTGGAGCTCTCTATGGAGCTGTGACCTAGGGCTGCGGTTGCTGGTTGGGGTTGGGGCCCAGAGATGGAATGAGGAATGACTAATGTTTACAGGGATTTTGTTAGGGGTGGTTTGGTGAAAATGTCGTAAATTGTTACTGCGATTTAAAATGGACTGTGCACAATTATGAATATACTAAAAGCCATACACAATACTGTCATGACTGGAGTCTCCCACACTGAGAGATGTCATCTCAAAGCCACAGCTGCAAGCCCGGGCCCCGCCCCAAGCCCCAAGCCAGGATGCTCAGTGCCTCTGACGCCTGAAGCCGCTTCTTGGCCAGGCCGAGCTTGCCGAAATTCCCTGGCTCCGATCCCGCACCACAGGCCACCCCTTCCTGCAGGTCCTAGAGACTCAAATGTAATTCCTGAGGACGGACAGAGACCCCCACTGAGACCCACCTCCTCATACACTTCCTTGTTGTCTGAGACGAGCTCAGTGGGGTGCCCGACGGAAGCGGAAGTGAGTGACTCCAGACGGTCGGACATTTCCCAGAACCTCCGGCTGGGAGTTCTGAATTAGGGGTCAAGATAGGGCCATAAACGCGCACCCCCTCGTGTTCCGCCCACTGCCCAGCAAGGAGAGGTGGCCCTGCGTGGTGTCCCATGGTCAGATTTCAGCACCACCACTGCTTGCTTGCTTCCTTCCTTTTTTTCTTTCTTTCTTTCTTTTCGCGATGCAGTCTCGCTCTGTCACCCAGGCTAGAGTGCAGTGGCCTGATCTCAGCTCACTGCAACCTCCACCTCCCGGGTTCAAGTGATTCTCCTGCCTTGGTCTCCCAAGTAGCTGGGATTACAGGCGCCCGCCACCGCGCCCAGCTAATTTTTTGTGTTTTTAGAACGTCTTTACTCATTCCTGACATATTTGTGAAGAAAACCTTACAATGTTCTCAAAAAAAGTCCGTATCTATCACCATTGAATATGAAGTATTACTGGTTGTTTTGGTGTAAATTATGTTTAAAGGTTTATTTCAAAAGGTGTGTATATGCAAAATAAATAAAGAAAAAAATTCTAACAAATTTAAAGTCTTCTGTAATCCTAGCACATGTGAACACACTATTAATATGTTGGCTTATTTATTTTCTGATGTTTGTGAGTCTACATACATTTTTTTTAAATCCCCTTTCCCAAATGGCCCATAAAACCTTGTAACCATTTTTTTTTCAATCACAGATCATATACTGTAGATGGTTTTTCACTACAAAATGAAATCATTTGTAATGGTTGCCTAGGATAGTTTAATTTTTAGATCCCATACTACCTTGTCCTCCAGTAAGCTTATACTTCCAATTTCAGTGTAGCTAAACTAGAAATAATCATTTTCTTAATTTTATCACTACTTGATAGACTAAACATGCTGACTTATTATTGACTGCATTTCCTTGATTATGGAAATGTTGAACAGGTGTCGATATATCAATCATGCTGAATTTTCTGTTTATATCCTTTGTCCACTTTATTCATTCATTTATTTTAAATTCTGTCTAAACTAATGGTATTAACTCTGTCATAAATTACTAATTATTTCCCAGTTTGAAATATTATATAGTAAAGAAGTTTAAATTAAAAACACCTTGATTTGTCCAAATTTATGTGTCTTTTAATTCTGGCTTTTGTATTTTCCTGTAGGATCATAAAGACTTTCCATACCGTGACTCCCAATAAACACATGTCCATATTACATCTAATGCTCCTATTGTTTTTAGTCCCTGTGACACGAAAGGAAGATCATGTTTTCTAATTCTCCAAAGGTTTGTCGAGTTTTGTCAACATTATTTCCTGAAAAAGTTATTCTTTCCCTATAGATTGAAATACTGTTTTCATCGCTTACTACATTATTCTATATAATTAGATATTATCTGGGATACAGTTCTGTTCCCAAGATAGACATGTCTTTTTCTGTGCCATGACAAGAGGTTTCAATTCGAGTGATAACACATTTCCTTATTTCTCCATTCTCATTATTGTTCAAAGATTACATCCTAGAAGTGCCAGGACTCTGTCTTCCAAATAGACTATTTAATTATTTTGATACATTCTCAAAAGCTGTCAGGGGCCGGGCGCGGTGGCTCAAGCCTGTAATCCCAGCACTTTGGGAGGCCGAGACGGGCGGATCACGAGGTCAGGAGATCGAGACCATCCTGGCTAACACAGTGAAACCCCGTCTCTACTAAAAAAAAAATGCAAAAAACTAGCCGGGTGAGGTGGCGGGCGCCTGTACTCCCAGCTACTTGGGAGACTGAGGCAGGAGAATGGCGTAAACCCGGGAGGCGCAGCTTGCAGTGAGCTGAGATCCGGCCACTGCACTCCAGCCTGGGGGACAGAGAGAGACACCGACTCAACAAAAAAAAAAAAAAAAAAAAAAAAAAAAAAAACGCTGTCAGGGCTCCACGGCATCCAAAGCTTCTAGGCATTTGGTCACAAACCCACCCCTTTTTGCTTGGATATGAACTGTCCTAGTTTCCAGCCATCTTCCATTTTTACAAGTCGCTGACTTTGCCGTTATTGTTCTTCTGTCTATCCTCTCCTTTGTTTTTGAACTATTACTCAGATTTCATGACCCAACTTGAATATCACTTTTTCCATGGAATCTTTATGAGTTCTCCATCATCATTCAATGACCAGATCAGTTTCTGATCCAACAGAGCATTTGCTGTGAGTGTGGTGGATGTTATATATCACTCAGAGAATTTTCATTTACCCTGGGAAATCAATAAATTGGAGTTTCTTAACCTGCAGAACTGAGGACCAGTCCTTATAAAATGTGGGCCCATGAATCTGTTCCAAGACGCAAGATGAACTTTCAGCCCTCATCCTCTCTCATATAAATGACAAAATATTATGTGGGATCCCTCTAATAACTGATTTTTAAAATGCTATAAATATCTACTCCCTATCAGTTTGCCATTGTTAAAGGTGTACAGCATTATTGAATACAATGGAATTGATGAAACCCATATCCACAGACAAACTGTGACTTATGATGGTTTGGTTTATGATGTTTTAACTTTATGATGGGTTTATTGGGATATTAAATGTATTTTTGAGTGCACTGGGTTTATCAGTATATAACCCTATACTCCAGAAATAGCTGTATAAAGAAAAACAGGTGTACTGAAGGGAAAAATACTTATCGACTTGGGAGAAACCAACAGATGTTTACAATTGATGGAGAACCATGAAAGAGAGATACCAGTAAATAAAAACAGTAACACAATTTTCCTGCAACTGTCGAGGATTTCCGAACAAAACACAAGAAGTAGGATGCACACAATGAATATAAAAGAGAGAGGGCAGAAGCAGCAAGAGAGGGAAGGAAGGAAGGAAGGAAGGAAGGAAGGAAGGAAGGAAGGAAGGAAGGAAGGAAGGGAGGAACGGAGGAAGGGAGGAAGGGAGGAAGGGAGGGAGGGAGGGAGGGAGGGAAGGAGGGAGGGAGGGAAAGGGAAAACTCCTGGTGTTACTGAAACAAAAAAATGGTTTCTCACATTTAAATATTTGAAATAGAAGGGGAAAACTAAGTTTTTGCATGTTTCAAATATGTGTGGACTGCAAGGTCAAATAAAAAGAATATCTGTAAACAGTAAAAACACAAATATTTCCATCATGACTAAAAATATGAATCCTGAAAGAGAGTTTTTGGAGACCTCAATGTAAAATACCTATACCAGATTATTAAAACACAAAAACCACATGATGATTTCAATAGACACAAAAGAGCATTTGACAAAATCCAACATGATTCATGATAGAAAGACTCTAGAAACTAAGAAAATGTCTTTAACCTGGTAAAGAACATCCACCAGAACCCCACAGCAAACATCATGTTTCATGGCAAAATATTAAATGCTTTCCACCTGACATCACAAACAAGACAAAGGGCCAGGTGCAGCGGCTCATGCCCATAATCCCACTACTTGGGAGGATCGCGTGAGCCAAGGAGGTTGAGACCAGCAGAAGCAACAAATGAGGGCCAGTCTCTATGATAAATGACAATTATGAACAATTAGTTTGAAAAAAAGACCAAGATGTCCACTCTTGCCATATTTATTCAAGATTATACCAGAACTTCTAACCAGGAAAATTAGGCAATAAAAAGCATCCAGATAACAAAGGATTAAGTAAAAACAAAAACGATTCTGCTTCTCAAAGACATTCTCCTGAATATAGAAAGTTTTAGGGAAAGCATTAAATGATCTATTAGAACTAATACGTGAGTCCAGCAAGGTTATAGGATACAAACTTAATATTCAAAAATCCATTAAATTTCCATACAATCGCAATGAACAATTTGAAAATGAAATGTAGCAAATAATTCTATTAACAATAGCATCAAAAAGAATAATAGGCTGAATATGGAGGCTTATGCCAGTAATCTCAGCACCCTGGGAGGTTGAGGAAGGAAGATCACTTGAACCCAGCAGATTTAGACCAGCCTGGGTGACATGGTAAAATCCCAACTCTAAAATAAAATTTAAAAAAAATAGCCCGTTGTGGAGGTAAGCACCTGCGGTCCCAGCTATGTGGGAGGCTTACATCAACGGTGTCACTGCCAGGTAGGAGGATCATGCTAGCCATGTCACCAGTATTGCCACCCGCAGGCACGCTGACATGCTAGAGGTTGGTGTCAGTAGGGACGCTGGCAGCCACGTCGGCAAGCAGGAGGGTCCCGCTGCACAGCTGTGGGGCGATGATAGCCTGGGTGGTGATATCGGCCGTTAGAGGAGCCTCTTCTGCTGGCAAGAGTGTGACAGTAGCAAGTAGATGGACAGGCCTGTGTGTGAGGACGGAATGCAGGAGGGGCTCTTCTGCGGCTGGGTGTGGGGCCCTCACCAGAAATGTGGAGAAATGGCCAGGTAACTGCGTCATGTTGGCTAGTAGACTGGCCAGGGCTTCGAACTGAAGGACAATAACGGGGATTAGCTGTCAGGCCCTGAGAGTGTCTGAGTGTAAATGGAGATGGGTTCGGGGTCACTGAGGGATACATGGGAGCCATCCCTGTATACACAGAGGTCATAGGGAAATAATCTCGTGAGGCCTGTGAGTTTCTCGGGTTCTCCTGGGTGCCTGGGGCTGACTGCTGCAGAAATCTGGGGAAGGCGGGAGAGAAGCTGGGAGACACAGGAGAGTCCCTGAAGCCTGGGGGTGAAGAGGTGAAAGAAATGGGGGAGGGTTGCAGTAAGGACTGTGAGTTTGTAGGTGATTCCTGGGTGTGGGAAACTGACTCTAGCTGAAATCTGGAGACGGTTGGGGAGTAGCTGAGAGAGACAGGAGAGTCCCTGAGGGCTGGGGCTGAAAACATGAGAGAGACTGGGGAGGAACTCAGTGAAATTGGTGAGTTTGGTGGTGTGTCCCGGGTGCCTGGAACGGACTCCAGCTGGAACCTAGAGATGGCTTGAGAGTAGCTGAAACTGATAGAAGAGTCCCGGTGGGACCTGAGAGAGGCCGGGGAGGATCTCAGTGAGGTCTGTGAGTTTTTAGGTGATTCCTCGGGGTAGGAGGCTGACTCTTGCTGAAATCTGGGTATGGTTGGAGAGTAGCTGGGACAGACGGGAGAGTCCCTGTGGTCTGGGGATAAAGACATGAGAGAGACTGGGGAGTAACTCAGTGAAATTGGTGAGTTTGGTGGTGATTCCTGAGTGCCTGGAACTGACTCCCGCTGAAATCTGGGTGTGGTTGGAGAGCTGCTGGGATAGACGGGAGAGTCCCTGTGGCCTAGGGGTGAAGACACGAGAGAGACTGGGGAATATCTCAGTGAGGTGTGTGAGTTTGTAGGTGATCCCTGGCTGCCTGGAACTGAATCCAGCAGAAATCTGGGCGTGCTTGGAGAGTACCTGAGAGAGACAGGAGAGTCCCTGTGGCCTGGAGATAAAGACGTGAGAGAGATTGTGGAGTAACTGAGTGAAACTGGTGAGTTTGTAGGTGATTCCTGGCTGCCTGGAACTGACTCCAGCTGAAATCTGGGCGTGGCTGGAGAGCAGCTGAGAGAGACAGGAGAGTCCCTGTGGTCTGGGGATAAAGACATGAGAGAGACTGTGGAGTAATTCAGTGAAACTGGTGAATTTGGTGGTGAGGCCTGAGTGCCTGGAACTGCCTCCAGCTGAAATCTAGAGAGGGTTGGAGAGTAGCTGACAGAGACAGAAGAGTGCCTGAGAGATGTGGGTGAAGATGTGAGAGAAACTGAGGAGGATCTCACTGAGCTGTGTGAGTTTGTAGGTGATTCTGGGGTGTGGGAGGCTGACTCCCCCTGAAATCTGGGCGTAGTTGGAGAGGAGCTGGAACAGACAGGAGAGTCACTGAGGGCTGGGGGTGAGCTGCTGGATGATGGCAGTAAGAACATATGGTATATTATTGAGGAACGGGGTGACTGTGAAGAATCTCCAGAAGAGGACACGGGAGAGCACAATGACATCGGTGATTGTCCTGCTTGGTTAGCCAGGGGAAATGGAAAGTTGTGAAATTCCGCTGATGATAGATGTGCGCGTGGTGAAGTCCTGAGGGATGATGAAGGGTACTTCCACATCCCTGGTGAGGAGCTGCCCCTTGGCTCTGAGTTTCTGGGAGGGGAGAGGGAGAAGCTGGGAGAGGCAGGCATGAATCTTGAGGAGTCAGGGCTGGGGGACCGCTCATAATCTCCTGAGACCTGTGAGTTTCTGGGGGACTCCTGGCTGCATGGGGCTGACTCCCGCAGAAACCTGGGGATGGTTGGAGAGTAACTGGGAGACACAGGAGAGTCCCTGAGGGCTGGGGATGGAGAGATGAAAGACATAGGGGAGGAGCGCCGTGAGGCTTCTGAGTCTGCATGTGATTCCTGGGTGTGCGGGGCTGACTCCAGCTGAAATCTGGGGTTGTTTGGAGAGTAGCTGGGAGACACAGGAGCCTCCCCTAGAGCTGGGGGTGAGCTGCTGGGTGATGGCAGTAAGAACATGTGGTATATTACTGATGAACGTGGTGAAGCTAAAGAATCCCCAGAGGAGGACATGGGCGAGCCCAGTGGCTTCACTGATTGCCCATCACGGTTAGGAAAGGGAAATGGGAGCTTGTGGGTTTCTGGTGATGACGTAGGTGAGTGTGGTGAAGCCCTAGAGGATGGTGAATGGTAGCTCCTGATCCCTGGTGAGGAGCTTTCTCTTAGGTCTGAGTTTCTGGGAGGGGAGAGGGACAAGCTGGGTGAGGCTAGCATGGATCTTAGGGAGTCCGGGCTGGGGAACCGCTCATAGGAAGAGCCAGTAAAGACGCCACTGTTCTTAGACGCAGACATGATTAGGAAACCTGTGGCTCCCAGGGCCCCCTACCAATTTTCTGACCCCCAGAATAAAGGAGTGTGAGTGTGTGTGTGTGTGTGTGTGTGTGTGTGTGTGGTGTGAAGTATGTGCTCCTTAAGAAAATGGAAATAAACAAACCAATGAGACAGACAGACAGAGATTCACTTACCCAAGTGTTCTGTCCTATCGTCTGAATCCGCTTCCAAGTCGCAAGACGCTGTAAGCGCCAAGTCCACGCAGAGACGGCAAAACGCTATGGCCGCTGGTCTCCTCTGCGAAGATCTGAGCACAGGCCCGCCAGGGCGGGTTTAAGTAGCCTTGGGCGCAGCCTGTCAGCGGAAAGGGCGGAGCTTCACTCTTCTTTTCCAGGAGTCTCCTCCAACTTTCCCAGGCTCCACCTGGTAGGAAACTGCTCTCCTGTTGTGATGTCATATCACGCGTTTGGGACAATCTAAGGACCTACACGTTTTATTGACCAAATATAGTAGGAATTAAATGCAGTTAAATCAAATGCATTCATTGGCTGAAGGTGATTGGGTTAGGAATAACAAGGTGTGGTTCCAGATAATTCAATCATCTGATTAAGTTTTCAGTTAAGCTAATCTGTTTTAAAATTCCGTTTGTGTAAATCCTATCACTCAGACTGAGAATGGCAATGCCCCATCCCCAATTTCCAGGGAGGGTTGAGAGCCTGAGGTTGAGTTGATCATCAATAGCCTATGGTTTAACCCATCATGCCTATGAAATGAAGCCTCCACAAAACCCCAAAAGGACTGGGTTTGGAGAGCTTCTGGATAAAACTTCCTGGAAAGTAGGGTGCCCCTCCCCCTATGCCAGACCCCATGAATCTTTTTTTCTGAATTTTTTGCAATATCCTCTGTAATAAAATGGTAAATGTAAGTGTTTCCCTGCGCGCTGTGAGCTGTTGTAGCAAATTAATGCAACTAAAACAGGGAGTGGTGGAAACCTGATTTATAGCCAGTCGGTCAGAAGCACAGGTAAAACAACGCAGGGCTTGCCATTGTTATTAGAGTGGGAGGCTGGTCTTGCGAAACTGAGCCCTGTGGAATCTAATGCTATGTCCAGGTAGATAGTGTCATAATTGAATTAGAAGACACCCAGCTGCTCTCCACAGCAGAATGGGCTGTGTGCTTGACTGACCGGGAGAAATCCCCATACACGTCGTCACAGAAATCTTGTGTGTTGATTGTTGTGATGTGAGAGCGGAGGAAAAACAGTTTTTGTTTTTTTCACTCAGCCTAGAATGTAAACAGATCTATTTTCTCACATTATTGAGGATCGTGTGATGTATAATAACCATGTTTAATCCTTGTCAACTTGATATATAAAAAAGATGTTGGTTTTCATTTTATTGCTAACAATCAAGGTGGTCGTAGTTGATGTCTTTTTGCCATTTTTCTTTTCACTGCCTTGTCATGTCTTTCACCCACTTTTTAATTATTTAATTTTTAATTTAAAAAAATTTTGAGGCCGGGCTCAGTGGCTCACGCCTGTAATCCCAACACTCTGAGAGGCTGAGGTGGGGGTATCACGAGGTCTAGAGATGGAGACCACCCTGGCCAACACGGTGAAACTCCGTCTCTACTAAGAACACAAAAATTAACCGCGTGGTGGCGGGCGCCTGTAGTCCCAGCTACTCAGGAGGCTGAGGCGGAAGAATCGCTTGAACCCGGGAGGCACAGGTTGGAGGGAGCCTACATGGCGCCACTGCACTCCAGCCTGCCAACAGAGCTAGATTCCGTCTCAAAAAAAAAAAAACGTAGACAAGGTCTTGCTGTGTTACCCAGGCTGAACTGTAGTGGCCCAATCATAGCTCACTGCAGCCTCCAATCCCTGGGCTCAAACAATTCCCCTGCATCAGCCCCTGGAGTGGCTGGGACCACAGGCACACACCACCAGGTCTAGCTGTTCACCCATTTTTCAAGTGTTCATTTTCCCCCCTTCATTGTTTTGTGACCATTCCCTCTTAAGGAAGTTAGCTATTAACCGTCATATGTGTTAAGAATAATTTTTCTAGCCATTTGCTGTATGTTTTAATTGCAATATGTAATCAAATTCTTTGTCTTTACTTTATGGCACCTGGGTTGAGAACAATTATTTGAACCAAAAATTGGTCTGTCTCTTTTTCAGTTTGAGACTTTATTTTGCCACTAGTGTTTTGTTTTTGTTTTATTTTGTTTGTTGGTTTTGTTTTTAAGTTCTGGGGTATATGTGCAGGATGTACAAATTTGTTACATAAGTAAACGTGTGCCATGGAAGTTTGCTGCACCTATCAACCCATCACCTAGGTATTAAGCCCAGGATGCATTAGCTATTTTTCTTAATGCTGTCCCTCCCACAACCCCACCCCATGTCAGGCCCCAATGTGTGTTGTTCTTCTTTCTGTGTCCATGTGTTCTCATTTTTCAGCTACCACTGTAAGTGAGAACATGTGGTGTTTGGTTTTCTGTTCCCGGATTAGTTTGCTGAGGATATTGACTTCACATCACTAGTGTTTTTTTTTAATGTCTGCATATTTCTAGGACTTTATTTCTCTATTTGCTAATGCAAATTACATGTATGTTTAAGATAATATTTGCTTATGTTTTAATTTTTTTAAGTTAAAATGAAAGTCCCCATTGCTGTATCAACCTCCTCTCCCTTGTTACTTTCATTTCTCTCCCAAAATTACCATTATTAACAGTTTCACCTTTGTTGTTTCAGATCGGATTCTATACATTTTGTTTATATACAAACACACATATTTGTTTATAGTTAGGAATAGAGTTTGGGTTTTGTGTGTTTGTTTTTACTTAAGTGGTGCCATATTGACTATCTATTCTGCACCTTGTTTTGGTTTAGTTTTTTATATTGCCTTGGAGATCGTTCCATGTTTATACATATAAATTACCTTATTCTTTTTCACTGTGCATAATATTTCATACAATGGGTATCTTAGGTTGATAAACTGCTATTGGTGAACATCTACTCTTTTATCTTAATAATTCTGCAGTGAACTGTTTTTATACATATTCCTATAAATGTGTATTTCTGTAGGATCATTCCCTAGAAATGGTAAATTTAATAATTAAAAAGGAATTTTATTTTATTATTTATTTTTAATTTTAAAAATGTATTTACTTATTAGTATTATTTGAGACAGAGTTTCACTCTTGTTGCCCAGGCTGGCCTGCAATGGCATGATCTCAGCTGACTGCAATCTCCACCTCCCAGGTTCAAGCGATTCTCCTGCCTCAGCCTCCCGAGTAGCTGGGATTACAGGCATGTGCCACCACACCTGGCTAATTTTATATTTTTACTAAAGATGGAGTTTCTCCGTGTTGGTCAGGCTGGTCTCAAACTCCTGACCTCAGGAGGTCTGCCCGCCTCAGCCTTCCAAACTGCTGGGATCACAGGCCTGGCCACTGTGCCTGGCCTAGGAATTTTCTTTTAAAAGGCTGAACCAATTTATAGTCTAACCAGAGTAGATGAGATATCTCCTCAAACACACAATAAAACTGGCTGTTACTTTGGGAGGCCAAGGCAGGAGGATCACTTGAGGTCGGGAGTTCAAGACCAGTCTGACCACCATGGTGAAACCCCATCTCTACTAGAAATACAAAAATTAGTAGAGCAAGGTGGCGATTGCCTGTAATCCCAACTACTTGGGAGACTGAGGCAGGAGAATCACCTGAACCTGGGAGGCGAAGGTTGCAGTGAGCCAAGATCACATGCCACTGCACTCCAGCCTTGAAGACAGAGCAAGACTCCATCTCAAAAAAGAAAAAAAAAAATCCTGGCTCTTATTAATCCTTTTAATTTTTAATTTTGTTCCATCAGGCGGACAATTATGGCATTATATTACTGACAATTTTTCCAGGTAGGAGATATTGGTCATCCTCCTTTTTTTTTGAGACAGGATCTCACCCTGTCGCCCAAGCTTTAATACAATGGTGAGATCAGAGCCTCAAGCGATCCTCAGCCTCCTGAGTAGCTGGAACTACAGGTGTGCACCACTGCACCTGGCTAATTTCCTTTTAAAGTTTTTTGTACAGTCGAGGTCTCACTATGTTGCCCAGGCTTGTCTCAAACTCCTGGTCTCAAGCGATCCTCCTGCCTTGGCCTTCCAAAGTGCTGGGATTACAGGTGTGAGCCACCTCTCCCTGCCTCTTCATCCTCTTATAAACTTATTTCTTTGTATTTCCATTGCTATTTACTCCTCGTTTCTTTCTGTTTAGGTATTCCTCTTATTTATGAACTCTTTTGTGTATTTTTTCTAGGTTTTGATCTTTTTTCTGTTATATGTATTAACAAGAAAATTACTTTCAACCTGTTGACTGACATTTATTTTCATGGTGATATGTTTTAGAAAGTAATATTTCTTAATAAGATGAATTATATTGCTAAACATAGTAATGATGAATTTCCATGCATTACTGTTGTACTGTAACAATTTTAATATATTGATGAATTTTGTTTGCTGCTTTTCATAAAATTTTGCAGTTCTATGCATTGAGACATTTTCCTTTAGTTTTCTGGTTTTTTTTTTTTTTTTGTTCTGTTACGGTATAATTTGGTTATCAAGATTATACTAGGATTTGTGCTACTAATGTAAGAAATTAAGAAGCTCCTAACACATTCTGCTCTCTGGAAAAGTTGATTATAATCACCTCATTGAAGGTTTGTTTTATTTCTCTCTTAGAGCATTCAGAATAGATTTTCTATTTTGGGATTAACCTTAGGTTTCTTCTGAGGTTGTTGTTTTATTTAGCATTTATACTGCTTGTTAAATATATTTGCTTTCTCTATATAATCCCTGAAAATTATGTTCTTCATTTCATTTACTTCTGTTTTTTCTGTATTATTGCTTTCCACTTTCTCTGGTTTTGTTTTGCTGCTGTCTATCTGAGACATAGATAGTTCAGTGTTAAGAGCATGGGGCTGGGCGTGGTGGCTCACACCTCTAATCCCAGCACTTTGGGAGGCTGAGATGGGTGGATCACCTGGGGTCAGGAGTTCAAGACCAGCCTCACGAACTTGGTGAAACCCCCATCTCTACTAAACAGGAAAAATTAGCCGGGCATGGTGGCTCATGCCTATAATCCCAGCTACTTGGGAGGCTGAGGCGGGAGAATCACTTAAACCCAGGAGGCAGAGGTTGCAGTGAGCTGAGATAGTGCCATTGCACTCCAGCCTGGGCAACAAGATCAAAACTTTGTCAAAAAAAAAAAAAAAGCATGGGGTCTGGAAACTTGTTCTCAGTTTGTTGTACTAGATTGTTTAGTAGTTGGTCTGCCTTTTACTAGACATGCTGTTCTCTGTACCTCAGTGTCCTCATGCATGCATCTGAGTCAACTTCTATGTTGACTCTGCATATAATGGATCTGATGCATCCTTGTCAACTGCACCAGCTGGGTCCTGGGGTGGGGTGGGGCCCTGAACTGGGATCTGAACTGAGATCTCTGCTTCACTTGGTCTTTTTTTTTTTTTTTTTTTTTTTTGAGACAGAGTCTTCCTCTGTCAGGCTGGAGTGCAGTGGCACTATCTCTGCTTACTGCAACCTCCGCCTCCCAGGACAGGTTCAAGCGATTCTCCTGTCTCAGCCTCCTGAGTGGCTGGGATTACAGGCATGTGCCAGCACACCCAGCTAATTGTTGTATTAGAGACAGGGTTTCACAATGTTGGCCAGGCTGGTCTAGAACTCCTGACATCAGGTGATCCACCTGCCTCGGCCTCCCAAAGTGCTGGGATTATAGACGTGAGCCACTGGGCCAGCCTCCACTTGCTCTTATACTCCAGCAGGTCACAGGCTCACAAAGTCATAGCAGTCACAATGGTCCGAGAAACTGAACAGAGGTGTGCATTCTGTCAGCTAAAACAAGTCACAATGCCAGCACAGATTCAAGAAATGGGGAAATAGTCTTCAGCTTTTGTTGAAATAAGGGGCTACAACATCACAATGTCAAGAGTGAAGGATCTGGTCACTTCTGCCATCTCCCACAGAAAGTAATTCTTGAGCTGTCATATGTGGTCTATATTTTCTTCTTCATCTTAGTTTCTCAGTGCTTTTTAATGTGTGATTGAAGACTGTATTAGTTTCCTTGGGCTGCTGTAACAAAGTACCAGAAACTTTTGAGTGGCTTCAAACAACCAAGATTAATTCTCTCACAGTTCTGGAGAATAGAAATCTGAAATCAAGCTGTCAGCAGGGCCACGCTCTCTCTAAAAGCTCTAGAGTAGAACTCTTCCTTGCCTCTTCCTAGCTGCGGTTTCCGGCAATCTTTGGCATTCCCTGGCTTGTATCACTCCTGTTTTTGTCTCCATCTTCACATGGCAGTCTTTTTCCTGGGTGTGTCTGTGTCGAAATTTTCTTCTGCTTTTTAGGACACGAATCATTGCATTAAGGCCCACCCTAATCTAGTGTGGTCTCATCTTAACTTGATTACATCGGCAAAGATCCTGTTGGTCAATAAAGTCATGTTCATAGATTCTGGGGGTGAGGACTTGAACTATTTTTGGGATGGGGGCACACAATTCAACCCACAACAAAAGCCACGCATTTTTTCCGGTCTTTGTGATATAAAAATTATGTATATATGTATATTTATAGCATTTTATATTTTAAAACCTTTGTATCTTTTCATTTAATGTCACTGGCTCTGTCACTTTCGTAACGCAAATGATGTTCTTCATCACACTTGATCCCTGATCTACGTGAGTGCATGTCCATTCTTAAAAATCCCATCCACCCAAATGCCATACTATTTGGTATCCGTTTCTTTCCCCGCGGGTCATATATAATGGATAGTTCTCCACATCATTACATAACCAAATCATTTGCAATGTCTGCCTGGGATTCTTCAGTTTTTAGGGACTTTACCACCTTGTCCCCCAATGAGCTTAACACTTTCCATTTCAGCGTATCCAATACAGACCTGCTGACGTTCTTTCATTATTCTGTTTCATAGACTAAATTTGCCAAGGCTCACATGTTCTATTATTCTGTTTATAAAAACTATCCAGACTGGGCAAATCTATGGAAATAGAGTGGAGCTCTCTATGGAGCTGCAATAGGGCTGCGGTTGCGGTTGGGGGTTTGGGTTGAGGCCCGGAGACAGAATGAGGAATGACTAATGTTTACAGGGATTTTATTAGGGGAGGTTGATGAAAATGTCATAAATCGTATTGCGATTGAAAATGGACTGTGCACAATTATGAATACACTAAAGGCCATACAATTCATCACCTTAAATGGGTGACTCTTATCCAGGGCATCCACATGGAGACAGCAGCAGACACAGGGAAAGAGCATGAGTAAATGTCTGAAATGGAGGCTGAAAGAGAGACAATGAGAAGGCCTGTGAATGGAAGACACCGAGCGCAGGGAAAACGGTCATATGTATACATCAGAGATCTGAGAACAGGGGTTCACACCGACAGTGTCACTGCCAGGAAGACAGGTCAAGCTGGCGATGTCGCTGGTGGCGTTTCCCGCAGGAATGCAGATAGGCTGGGGGTTCGCACTGGCATGGGCGCCGGCAGCCATGTTGGCAGACAGGAGGGTCCCGCTGCACAGCTGAGGGGTAAGATAACTTGGCTAGTGATGTTGGCCATCAGAGGGGCCTCTCCTGCCAGCAAGTGTGTGATAGTAGCAAGTAGAAGGAGAAGTCTGTGTGTGAGGCTGGAAAGTGGGAGGGGCTCTTCTGCGGCTGGGTGTGGGGCCCTGAGCAGGAATGTGGAGTAATGACCGGAAAACTGCATCACATTGGCCAGGAGGCTGGCAAGGACTTTGAGCTGAGTGATGATAACGGGGAGTGACTGTGAGGCTCTGGGAGGGTCTGAGTATAAAAGAAGATGGGTGTGGGGCCCCCGGGGAGTATGTGGGAGCTGTTGCTGTGTAGATGGCAGTCGTTGGGGAAGAATCTGGTGAGCTCTGTGAATTTCTAGGGACCTCCTCAGTGCTGGGGTCTGACTCTTGCAGAAAACTGGGGATGGTTGGAGAGTAGCTGGGAGACATGGAAGAGACCCTAAGGAACGGCGGTACAAAGGTCAGAGAGGTGGGGGAGGAGCACAGTGAGGTCTGTGAGTTTCTAGGTGACTCCTGTTTATTAGGGGCTGGCCCCAGGAGAAATCTGGGGATGGTTGGAGAGGAGCAGGGGGGACACTGGAGAACCTCTGAGGGATGGGGATGCAGAGATGGGAGAGACATGGCCGAGGAGCACAGGGAAGTATGTGAGTTGCTAGGTGATTCTGGGCATGTGAGGCTGACTCCAAGAGAAATCTGCGGATTGCTGGAGGGGAGCTGGGAGATACAGGAGAGTCCCTGAGGGCCGCAGGTGAGAAAATGGCAGACATGGTTGAGGAGGGCACTGAGATCTGTTGAGTTTGTTGGTGACCCCCGGGTGTGGGGGGATGAGTGTTGCAGAAATCTTGGAATGATGGGATAGCAACTGGGACACACACAAGAGTAGCTGAGGGCCTGGAGTAAAGAGTTGGAGGACATGGGGACAGAGCCCTCTGAGGCCCCTGAGTTTCCAGGTGTTTCCTGGGTGTGGGCGGCTGACTGGTGGAGAAACGTGAGGAGGTCTGGAGAGACTGGGGGATGTGGGAGTGTCCCCGAGGTCTGGGGGTGAAGAGATGCAACACATAGGGGAGGAGTGCAGGGAGGACTCTGGGTGTTACCTGGGTGTGCAGGTTTGACTGTTGTAGAAATCTGGGGCTGGTTGGAGAGGAGCTGGGAGAAACCAGAGAGTCTCTGGGGGATGGGACTAAAGACATGGGAGACATGTGGGGGGAGCACAGAGAGGTCTCTGAGTTTCTCAGTGATTCCTGCATGTGAGGGGCTGACTCCGATAGAAATCTGGAGACGGTGGGGGAGGAGCTGGGAGACACAGGAGAGTCCCTGGGGGTTGCAGGTGAAGAGATGGGAGACATGATGGAAGAGAGCCCTGAGATTTGTGAGTCTGTAGGCAATTCCTGGGTTTGGGGAGCTGAGTGTCAGAGTAAGCTTGGGATGATAGCAGAGTAGCTGGGAGACACAGGAGAGCACCCGAGGGCCTGGAAGTGTGAGCCACCGCACCCGGCCAATATACGCTATTTCTTGATGTGAGCCATCAAGCGTTTGCAGGACATTTTCCCTGGTGGCCTCAGACTGCCCCAGGTTTTCCCATCTTTCTTGCTTATAGTTCTCAAGAATAATTGTAGGGCTGGTAAAGTCTTTGTACAAGGCTTGTACTCAGTCATTTTCATGTATTCACTTTGCATAAGAAGTTCTTCCTGGAACAGCCATACTTCAGGCTCTTATAGTTCTTACTGTTGATGTATGGAAGTATTTTAGCATTAACTCCTTCCTACTCAACAGTGAAGTCAGCTACAGGGCTGCTCACTATGCAGTCTAGCATTTGTTATTGTGCCATGGAGGTAACTGCTTCATGCAAATATGTTTTTCTCCTGGTCATTCTCAGCCTTTTCTAGTTCTTGGAGATAGAAAGACTCCAGGACAGATAATGTAGTTTGTTCTCCTAATTGTGAAGGATCTCAGTCAGTAGTTAAGGGCTGTCCACCTCACTTCAGAGAAATGTACCTGCTGAGGACATCTACTTCCTCCCACACTCCTGCTCAGTTATTACTGCTTTTGCACTGTTTCCACCTTATTTTGTGATTTTTATCTTTCACTTTATGCCTAGGTTTGACAAAACGAAATATGCTTCTATTGATATTTTTGAGATTTCAGCTAGGAGGGGGAAATCTAGACTTTTTGAAGCTGTTTTTAGAGACATCTTTTATATTTAAAATTTTTAATGGATTTTATGCATAATCAATGCCATCTATTCTGTATGTCTCATTTAATGTACTTGGTAAATCCTGTTAATCTTACCTTAGGCCCATAGAACTTTATCTTGAAAAATAAGTATTTTTCCAATTTGTTGATAACAGTTGCACATGGACTCAATTTCACTTGAGAAGCCTGTGAGGCGGTTGACAGCACTGATTACCAACTTAGATCTGAGTTCATCAAAACAGAACACACTCACATGCAACAAGTTACATGAGACAGGTTTCTTACTTACAGGCAGCAAGGGGCATCAGAATCCTAAAAGTCATTGTGAGCTGGTCCCCCAAGGCTTGGGAAAGCTGCCTAGGGTAGATGGATGTGCAAAAGCACTAATTAAAAATACTGACAATGACAAATATTATTTAAAAATAAACAGAAAAGATAGGAAGCAGTAGTAATTCTGAAGACTTTCCCCTAGACAACTAAAACGAAGACAAAAGCAATTAAGCGTTATGAAAGGTAGAATGTGGGGCTACAACACTTGTCAAACAGAGTTTCAAAGAGAATGCAAAGAAAAGCAATAGAAGACTGAAGAGGTCACTGCTGAGAAATCTACATAACCTAGAAATTATACCAAGTTCCTCCTATTAAAAACATACCTGAAAGTAAGAGTATTTTTTTCTACTCTGACTAGAAAAAAATCCATAGCTTGGACTACTCTATAAAGAAATAATGGATTATCCAAAAAGATTCTCTTTGGCATTAAATGCCAGAAGAAAATATATTTTCGAAATGATGTAGGAAAATCATTGTTAGCTAAAATTGTCTTCCTGAGCCAAGTTACCATTCAAGAGTCCATGACCACTGAGGACACTTTCAAGCAGGCACAGAAGTGAGCACACAAGGAAGACAGGAAAAAATAAACAAACAATGTTAAATAGAAACCCCCTAGAAGAATACAACTCTTGACTCTATTTTGCTTTGTATTATGTTAAGCTTTTACATATTTCCATTTGTTAGTTTTTGTTGCTGTTTCTGTTGATGTTCATTTATGTTATTGTTTCTGTAACATCACCATGGGTCCTCACGTTTATTTGTCTTTCTCCTTTGATAAATAAGTCATTTAAAGCTATAACCTTTCTATTTTATTCTGAGAACCGCTTTTTCTGTATCCCACAGGTTTGGGCATTAAGTGTTCTGATGTAGTACTTCCAAGGTGGTGTAAAGTTCAGTTTCTTTTTTTTGTTTTTTTGTTTTTTGTTTTTTTTTTTTGAGACGGAGTCTCGCTCTGTGGCCCAGGCTGGAGTGCAGTGGAGTGGCCGGATCTCAGCTCACTGCAAGCTCCACCTCCCGGGTTTACGCCATTCTCCTGCCTCAGCCTCCAGAGTAGCTGGGACTACAGGCGCCCACCACCTCACCCGGCTAGTATTTTGTGTTTTTTAGTAGAGACGGGGTTTCACCGTGTTAGCCAGGATGGTCTTGATCTCCTGACCTCGTGATCCGCCTGTCTCGGCCTCCCAAAGTGCTGGGATTACAGGCTTGAGCCACCACGCCCGGCCGTAAAGTTCAGTTTTGATTTACTCTTTTAAAAAACTGGTTTAAGGAAAGCATTTCTTAACATCCAGGTATTGAAAACATTTTGGCACCTTTTATTTATAATTTTACTGCAGTAGGGTTAAATCTGGCCTATACAATCTCTATACATTTTTCTATGGTATAGTTTGATTTTTGTGAATTTTACACAGCAAAAAAAGTTTACTCATAAAATGTTATGTATATATTCATGTGTCATATGTAATTAAAATCTAGTTATTGATCCTTTTTAACCCTAAACTTTAGGCCCAAGAGTTTAATTACAAATTTTTGGCCTGTTGATGCTTTATTTTTCATTCACCACTTTTTAATTACAGTATCTTTTCTGCAAAGGAAAATTATTGAGCAAATGATAGAAATTACTCTGACATTTTTCATTATTGAAACTGTCTTGGCCACCATAAATCACCATCCAGTTATGCCTCAGTATATTTGGGGAATTAGTGCCAGAACCCCCTGTACACCTAAATCCATGCATACTCAAGTCCCACAGTTGGCCCTGTGTAAGCATGTATATAAAAAGTTGGCCCTCCACAGGCCAGGTGCAGTGGCTCATGCCTATAATCCTAGCACTTTGGGAGGCCAAGGCAGGCAGATCATCTGAGGTTGGGAGTTCGAGACCGGCCTGAACATCATGGAGAAACCCTGTCTCTATTAAAAATACAAAATTAGCCAGGAATGGTGGCGCATGCCTGTAATCCCAGCTACTCAGGAGTCTGAGGCAGGAAAATTGCTTGAACCCAGAGGTGGAGGCTGTGTTTTTTTTTTTGGTTTTTTTGAGACGGAGTCTTGCACTGCTGCCCAGGCTGGAGTACAGTGGCCGGATCTCAGCTCACTGCAAGCTCCGCCTCCTGGGTTTACGCCATTCTCCTGCCTCAGCCTCCTGAGTAGCTGGGACTACAGGCGCCTGCCACCTCGCCCGGCTAGTTTTTTTTTTTTTTGGTATTTTTAGTAGAGACGGGGTTTCACCGTGTTAGCCAGGATGGTCTCGATCTCCTGACCTTGTGATCCGCCCGTCTCGGCCTCCCAAAGTGCTGGGATTACAGGCTTGAGCCACCGCGCCCGGCGTGGAGGCTGTGTTGAGCCGAGATCGTACTATCACATTCCAGCCTAGGCAAGAAGAGTGAAACTCTGTCTCAAAAAAAAAAAAAGTTAGCCCTCCATATACTTGAGTTTTGGATCCTGCAAAAACTGTATTTTTGATCAGTGTTTGATTGAAAACCAATCCCCATGTAAGAGAATCCACACACTTCAAATACGTATTTGGTTTTATCTATAACTTGTATTTTATATTATAAATTATAAAAAATATAATTTGTATTACATATAACTATATATAATATATAAATTATAATTTATCTATACATCATGGGAAAGAAGCCAATATAGGTCCCTAGCCTATTAGGGCTTTTTACAATTTTATGTGCCCTTTCCAGGAGCCAGTGTATGAGTACTTGCTGTTCCCCTACCTGCACATTCATGAACTGACTAGAAATTCTCCTGGGATCGGGAGGCAGTTTTCCAGACATCAGCAACTGTTTTTCCAGACCTGGCACTGCCAGGTATGCAACAATCTCTGGATTAATCCTCATAGAGATGGCTCCACTTAGGGTCATCTCGTAGGGATAGAATTTTACTAAGGGTAACCCCATCAGTTACCCTTTAAGTTTTCCTTCCTGTCCCAAGAGTATCAACCTCTATTATCTGATCTCTCAGTTCAACTTTGAGCTTATTACCTTTCTGAGATCAGAGGCTTCAATATATGGTAATCCACAGGATTCAAGTTCATGATTCAGGGAAAAGGTCTGAAAGACATGTTAATCAAATCTTAAATATCAAAGAGTACCTAAAACCTTGCCTCATTAAAGCATTCTTGCAAGCATAATTTAGATGGTCAGCACTGAGTCAGGGAAGCACCCTTCTATTCAGAGGACTCTCACATCAGGGAACATATCCCAGAGGAAAGAGACAATACTACATGAGGAGAAGAACAAAACCATGAAAATAGAGCTCCTTAATATTGCTTTGCATATATGAAAATAAGCCCACTTGCCCTCTATAGTTCCCACACATTCTCAATTCTTCATGTGAAACCATTTCTGGCCAAAATTTCTAGTTACCTATTTCCAGGGATCTATTTTATTTTCAATGAGGAATGTTCCTAGGAATCTATGTCCTAAATAGTAATCTGCTTATGCTAATCCAAACATAAAACTCATTATTCTGAGGGATCTTTTGCTATTTGGTTGCTTAGTCTTTCCTAAATAGTCAAAGAAGGAAATCTTTGGATTTCATTTTTGGTTTTGAATAAGTTTTACTCGTTATATCATTTATCATAGTACAACAGCATACATTCCAAAAAGGCCAAACATAAACCAAAAAAACTGAATAGATATATCCATAATCCCTTTCTATTCTAATCCATACACAAATATTTTATCATAATGGTTATAGAAGTGAATATTATTTCTATATTATTTTTCCACATTTTTCACTACATATCGTAGACACGTTCCTAAAATTTACAAAATCTTCACATGTAACAGCAAGTGCTGTAAGGAACAGATTACAAGCTATCTCATTGGAAGACCATGTAGTAAAATTAAGCACTAAAATATGGTTTTCCGGCCTAAGTTCTAAACACTACAGCAACCTTTCAATCTTCTCAATAAGTCCACTAGTGTTAGCATTCCATTTACTCTTTATGAAAAAGGTCTAACACACTGGCAGCTGGCTTTGGCATATGATTTTCTCTGATTCAGGTCAGAGTGCTTTCTGCAAGGAAAAGTGCCAATATTTATTATTTTCATAGGAATATGTCATGAGAATCAAGTTTAATGTTGTATATGGAATTGCTAGGTTGAAAAGTCATTCATAGATTTTCCCCCTTTCTTTTCCAGAACAAATTTCAGACACACAATTAACAGAGGACTGGAAGTTTTCCCACATATATTGTTTTTATAGTAGTTCTTCCCACAACATGTACTACCTTAAAATAAACTTTTTAAAAGAATAAAAGGGAATAAATCCCAGCTGACTTAGAAACTAGTTACATTCATAGAGTTTCTCTTCAGTATGAGTTGCCTGATGCCTGATAAGTTTATAGCTATTAATGAAAGCTTTTCCACACTGAATACATGTAAAGGGTTTCTCTCCAGTGTGAGTTCTTTGATGCACAATAAGTCGAGCACTCAAGCTAAATGTTTTTCCACACTGATTACATTCAAACGGTTTCTCTCCAGTATGAGTTCTCTGATGTTGAGTAAGGCATGAACTCTGTCTGAAGGACTTCCCACATTGACTGCATTCATAGGGCTTTTCTCCAGTATGAGTTCTCTGATGTACAACAAGAACATAACTCTGGCTGAAGGATTTCCCACACTGATTACATTCATACGGTTTTTCCCCAGTGTGAATTCTCTGATGCATAACAAGGTGAGAACTGCGGTTAAAAGATTTTCCACATTCACTACATTCATACGGTTTCTCTCCAGTGTGAGTTCTTTGATGTGCAACAAGCTGAGAGCTCCAGCTGAAGGATTTCCCACACTGATTACATTCAAAGGGTTTTTCTCCTGTGTGAGTTCTCTGATGAGCAACAAGTTTATAACTTTGACTGAAGGATTTCCCACACTGATTGCATTCATAGGGTTTTTCTCCAGTATGAATTCTTTGATGTGCAATAAGTTTATAGCTCTGGATAAATGATTTCCCACATTGATCACATTCATAGGGCTTCTCTCCGGTATGTGTTCTTTGATGTGCAATAAGTTTATAGCTCTGCCTGAATGACTTTCCACACTGATTGCATTCGTAAGGCTTCTCTCCAGTATGAGTTCTTTGATGCACAACAAGGACATAACTCTGGCTAAAGGATTTCCCACATTGATTACACCTGTAAGGCTTCTCTCCAGTATGAGTTCTCTGATGGGAAACAAGGTGTGAGCTCCGGCTGAAGGATTTTCCACATTCACTACATTCATAAGGTTTCTCCCCTGTATGAGTTCTCTGATGTGCAACAAGATGAGAGCTCCAGCTGAAGGATTTCCCACACTGATTACATTCAAAAGGTTTCTCTTCAGAATTATTTCTCATGTTTTGAGTAACGGAGGAACTCTGAGAGGTTTTACTACACTTATATTGACTCTCTTCAAAAGGAATTCTCTGTTGTTCATTATGGGATATGTTGGGGTTCAAAACTTGCCCACATTCTTTAAAATCAAAGGTTTTTCCTCCTCCATGGATTTTTTCATGTATATGTAGGGGTATACCATGGCAAAAAGATTGAATACTGTCACTAAATCCATAGGATTTGTCTTTTGTTTGAGTTCTTGTAAACTGAATAAGGTGAATGCTTTGAGGGGGTCTTCCACATTCATTATTTTCATATAGAGTCTCATTCTCATTAATCTTCTGATGACTATTTACAGCAGAATTAAGAGGCCATTTTTTAGCATGTGATACATGTTTATGAAAATGGTTTCTTATGGATATAATCGGGGATGAAAATAGACCGGAATTCAGACCACTCTTCTCCCCAGGTTCATCACTTTTGCAGACTCTCTCATGAATAACCACTTTCCTTTGAGTGAATGCCACTTCCTGCAAAAGTATCTCTTGTTTTTCCTGTTGCTTCTCCAACTGGTCTTTATAATCACCAACTTCTTCACATGAAGATAACCAAGGATCATCCCTTGTAAGCCTTTCTATCTTCACTCCATTAGCTGGTTCTTCATCAAAAATGCTCTGCTTTGAAGTTGGGTCTTTTTTTCCAACTGCAGTTGCCAAGTCTGAAAGAAAGCAATATAAGATATCTTAGCCAAAAAATATCAGAGCTCAAAAATTGGAATAAAGCTAACAAGAAAGTATGAAAAATATATATGGATTTGTTTTCAAATACTGACCAATAACCTAGGTTGAAAAAGCAAAAGGGTGAGATAAAGCATTAAGTACAGAACTACCACAGCCCAATATTACAATACAGCATTAAAATGGAACATTGTAATCTTGGTTTAATCTTAGTCCGAACAAATAAGACTCTGGATGTCAAATACCTGCATATTCCAAAATAAGATCATCTACGTAGAACCTACAGAATTGCAACCCAGTTTTGCAATATGTAAAGAATAGAGTCTTTTCCACTCTTTAGTGCTACACAGGTGTTCACTAAGAGATTAGTGTCTACATATCTAGGAATTTCTGAAGGCATAAAACTTCCTAAATACTCTACTCTGTGTCAGTGACACATGAGGACACTACGTTTGTGAACAAAAGAAAAGGAATGGGGCATTATTATCCGGTTCCCTAAATACCTTAGGAGCTAATATAGCCCCACGAATTTCTGTGATTCCAACTGAAAGAGACTAGAAGTTTGCTCCTAGTAGCCTGGGTGGCTACTAAGTCAAGCAATAGAGAGTATATATGGAAAAAGTGGTCATATATACAGTCCACCAGGAGGTAGGAAATGAAGAAAAATGTGGCATCTTCTATGGGGATTTTTTCAAATGAACCTTCTACACCTGTAATGACCCCTATGTGTCTGGTTCTCACTTGAACACATGTATTGGAAAATTCTTTTTATATTCTTTCCCTTGCTCCAACTAGGAGATTGTATCTGGTTCAAAAAGCTGATAAGGAAATATATAGGAATTTGAGTGTCCAAACTGGGAACAAAAGAAAATTACTGCAGAATCTGGTCCCAGCCTTTGGTCTTTAGGAACATGAAGACTGAAAAATCTCAAGCCCAAGAATCTGCACTGTTTCTACCCTACAAACTAAAATTAATCTTCACTGGGGAATAAAAAGCACAAACACAATCTATATGCAGCCAAAATCATTCTGGCTGCTGAATTTCACAGTTCTTAATCAATGAGAATGTGAAATCATTTCAGTATATGGATCTTCATTAAAGAGGAATGTATTCTTACCCCAAGAGACTAGGTCCCTGTGGTTCTCCAGGATCACATCTCTGTTCAGGGTCCTCTGAGAAGGGTTCCAAGTACCCTGTTCCCCCTGTGTGAAGTCCACAGTCACAGTTTTGAAGTTCACTCCTTCCTAAAAAAGGACACAAATTCCTGCTCAGCTGGGCATCGTTTCCTTCCAAAGTTTATGGAGGAAGAAAAGTCTGACAGACGGAAAAAGGAAAATCTGGTGACCTGGGAGTTGTCCTGAGATTGTCAGTGCCCAAAAGATTCCAGTCAAGATGTACAGGTGCCTTCTGGGTGAGCTCTTTGGGTTTTGGATGCTGGACCTGTTTTTACAACTCCAAAGAGGAACACCAGATAAGAACGGATATAAACTATTTTATCTTGTCTGCCTTATAAAAAGACGCTTATTCTGACTTTTGCACGGTGAATATAGAATTCCCACTTAGGAATTCCCTCCAAATTCCCAAGAAACTAATGAAACGGGGGTGGTTAATTTTTTTCTGTGAAAGGCCAGATAGTAAATATTACACTTTGCCAGTCACACAGTCTCTGTCACACTACTCAATTCTGCTGCTATAGCAAGAAATTAGCCACAGAAAATATATAAACAAATGGGTGTGGCTACATTACAATAGATCTTTATTTACAAAAACAGCCACAGGCTGTACTTTGCTAATGCATGAGACAGAAAATGAAATGTGGACCTCGATGAAAAGCAGTATGTATAGGTGAAGAACACTAGATGTAGAAGATAAAAAGACTTGGCTTTCTTACCTATAAAGGGCATATATCTGGCTTAAAAAATATATCTAACAATTTGTTTTTTTTTTTTCTTTTGAGACAGAGCCTCACTCTGTTGCCCAGGATGGAGTACAGTGGCATAATCATGGCCCACTGCAGCCTCCATCTTCTGGGTTTAAGTGATCCTCCCACCTAGTCTCCCAAGTTGCTGGGACTACAGGTGTGCACCACCATGCCTGGCTAATTTTTAAATTTTTTGTAGAGACAGACCCTCATTATATTGCTTAGGCTGGTCTCAGACTCCTGTGTTCAAGGAATCCTCCCATCTCAGACTCCTATAGTGCTGGAATTACAGGGATCAGGGATGAGCCACCACACCTGACCCAATCTGTCTTTTAGTGGTGAGTTTATTCCATTTCTATATATTAGGCCTAATAATACCTAACTCATTGGGTTGAATGAATAATTACGATGATCTATGAAAAGCCACTAGCAGAGTTTACTGATGAAACAACAAAGGCCAGCAATTACAGGATGAGTATCCCATAGCCAAAATAATTACAACTAGAAGCATTTTGGAAGTATTTTGGATTTCAGAGTTTGAAATATTTGCATTTACATGATGAGATGCCTTGAAGATGGGATCCAAGTCTAAACACAAATTCATTTATGTTTCATATACACCTTAAACATATAGCCTAAAGGTAATTGTATGCAATTTAAAAAAAATTTTTGTGTATGAAACAAAGTTTTGACTGTGACTGGTCACATGAAGTCAGGTGTAGAATTTTCCACTTGTTCCATCATGTCAGGGCTCCAAAACCTTCAAATTTTGGACAATTTCAGATTTTTGGATTGGGGTGCTTAGCCTGTACTGTTACAACGAGTAGGTCTCAGGATCCTGAAAGATTAACTGAGAATCAAAGTGACCTTTATTCTGAACGCTCAGACTTCAAATAACAGTTCTGTTTCTATCCATATTCAGCTGCATGGCAGAGCCTTTTAGGAGACATTCGCTGTTATTACTGCCATATAAATGGGGTCTCTTGGGCTGCCTCCTCTAAGCAGAAAAGGGCCTGTTCTTAAGATAACTGGGCAGGAATTTTAATCCAAAAAAGAAGTGCTAAGGGTGATCTGTCCTTATCCAGGAGCAGCAAAGGCAAGGGGAAGTTGAATGCGTCTTGCCACTAAAGGCTCTTTAAAAATACTAGGTATTCTTGAGCTGCAGTTCATGAATAGGATACAGGGTCCTGAATGCCATAAAAACACATGCAAAATACTGCTGTACCCGCCTCTTTCTAAGTTTGAGCCTAAAAATTTCACTGAAACCTCAAATGTTTTCATGATTAGCCCAACGTGAAATTAAAAAAATAACTTGCCAACTGCCACCTGTATTTAACATTAATCTTTAAGGTGTTGTCTTTCAATCTGTAATGCATGCTTCTTTTTAATAAACACTCCCCCTTTCTGTTTAATATAGGTCTCTTTAGTATAAAGCTTGTTCAAATGTCAAACAGATAATACTAAACTAGATTAGCACCCCGACTCCACTCCCAACTATATACTCTCAAAGCTCCATGGACTTCTATCATCACACTTTCCTATTTGCATAATAGTCATCTCTGTCACTAGGCCATGATCCATGAAGGCAGAGACAAGGTATTTACAGTTTGCAAATGTAACTCCAATGCTCAACATAGTGTTTATATATAGTAGATATTACATTTATATTTAGTAAATTATTTCAGTAAGTGAGTCAACAGTATCAATAAACCTTCTAATATATTAAAATAACCTCACCCAGATTGATTTAACTCATCTCCCCTCACCTGAATCTCACAAGCTGTACCACATACCCATTTGAAAAGGCTCCTTGGCCGGGCGCGGTGGCTCAAGCCTGTAATCCCAGCACTTTGGGAGGCCGAGACTGGCGGATCACGAGGTCAGGAGATCGAGACCATCCTGGCTAACACGGTGAAACCCCGTCTCTACTAAAAATACAAAAAAACTAGCCGGGCGAGGTGGCGGGCGCCTGTAGTCCCAGCTACTCTGGAGGCTGAGGCAGGAGAATGGCCTAGACCCGGGAGGCGGAGCTTGCAGTGAGCTGAGATCCGGCCACTGCACTCCAGCCCGGGCAACAGAGCAAGACTCCGTCTCAAAAAAAAAAGAAAAGAAAAAAAAAGAAAAGGCTCCTCAATGTGCAGATACTAGCTTTTCTGGACTTCTATCCTACTTATTTTATTCTTTTCACTTGTCCCAAACTCCCCATGCCTGAAAACTCCTTCCTAAAACCTTCAACCGTGCCCTCGAAACTCATCTTTTGTAACAATAAAATAGGCCAGGTGTGGTGGCTCATGCCCATAATCCCAGCACTTTGGGAGACCAAGGTAGGTGGATCATTTCAGCCCAGGAGCTGAACCAGCGTGGGCAACATGGTGAAACCCAGTCTCTACTAAAAACACAAAAAATGAGCTTGGTGTGCTGGTGCGTGCCTATAGTCCCAGCTACTCAGCAGGCTGAGGTTTGGAGAATCACCTGAGCCTGGGAAGTCAAGGCTGCAGTAAGCCATGATCACACCACCACCCTCCAGCCTGCAGTTTCAATATCCTTCATCAAACATGCCCTATACATCCCTGTGTTAATGGAGACTTACACTTCGCACTGACAACTTCCCTCCTCCTCAGTCCTCAGAGGCTAAGAATGCTCATACTCTCCGATCCTAGGGATTTCAGCATCAAAGAAGGAGTGCATGTCCTCCCAGTTACTCTGAAACTCAAGCCATTTACCTCACTTCTTGGAGCTCTGTCCTACCCACCTCCTGAACACCACCCCCACCCCCATTCACTGAAGATTCATACTTGGGATTTACCCTCTACTATAAGAACTTGTACTGTCTTGTCTCATATTGTCTATAGCATCCACTTGTACACTCAGCTGATGAGAATGTAAAAATAACTGACTTTAATGAGTTTGCATGAAGCACCACCACAGTGTCAGGCATTGTGCTAACATGTCACATGGATTATCATTCATTTAATTCTCATAGGGCTCCTGTGAGAAAACACTATTAGCAGTACCACTTTTTTCTTATGAAGACCAAGGGAGTCAGAGAAATTAAGACATATGCCTAAGGTTAGTAGTTGGGATGTAACCTCAAGCTTGCACACATCAGAGACCGTGTTCTCAGTCATCAATTCATATGGCTAACCCAAGTCTCATATCCTGAAGCTGCTCTTCATCAGCTCACTCTTAGGGGGACACCTCAGACCTTGAAATTATCATAAAACACTCTACCTTTTGAGTCACAAATACAAAACTGCCCATGTTTCGCTACAATGTCAGATTGCTCCACTGTATTGGCTCAATTGTCTTCCTTTACTCTTGTTCCTTGATGGTTTAGGGCCATTACGCTACTAAAATGTCTACTATTACCACTACCAGCCTATATTCTTGTCATTTCTACTTACTGGACTCTTTATCACTTCCATATTAACTACTCAATTTAAGGTCCATGGATCATTCTTTTTAATCTTTCTACTTGAGATATTTTTAAATTCTCTTTCAGATATTCCCTTGACCTTTGGAGTGTCCACTCCACAGGAAGTGGACCTGGCAAATTACAAAAACTAAATTAATTTGAATGTCAATCTGCTGTCTGTGGAAAGTGGGCTACAAATTGCCACTGCAGGGAAAAAAATCCACAAAAGCAGCAGGATAGAGTATTATAAATTAATGGCCAATATCTCTGAATGAATCTTTCAGATTGACCAGCAATCCTATTACATTTACTGGAGCAGCCTGTTTCCTCTAATAATCCAAAATTGCTATTTTAAGCCTTCTCTACCTTGTCATACATCTCTCCATTCCAGTTCCCACCATCATGCTCATCTGATTTTTCACAGTGAAAGATCAAGCTTTCAAATAATTCCCTCAACCTCACTATTCCTATATGAATCCTTCTCCTCATATACAGCTAATTTATTCAAGATGTTCTGAATTAATTTCTCCGGTGCTAACCAAGGACTCTGCTTTATAGTTTCTCTCTTGTCTCCTGATCAATAACTTTTTTTCCTCTACTAACTCCTTCCTATAATCATTTAAACTGAATTCAATCTTTTCAATCCCTTTAAAAAGAAAAAACCCTCAATCTCAAAAGTCCTTGAAGTTTTTACTTTCTTCTACCTTTCACACAATAACCAAACTTCTTGAAAAAGTTGTCCACTCTTATCTCCATTTCCTCACTTTCTACTCACTTCCCAGCCATGCACGTTTCTCAGTGTAAAGACAGAGGCCTTGCCCAACCTACCTGAGATGGGATGGTCAGTGACCCAGTGTCTTCTCCCTCGACTTTGATAATAATCTCTTGAGGAAGGAAAGAATCCTGAGAAGGCAAAACAGATGAGAAAAAGGAAGACAATCAGGGAGCTAAGTGGCAGCTCAAATCTCCTCCTGTCAGTGGGCTAAGATTTGACATACCACCTACTTTAACGCCTCCCTCCCACCATACTTCTGCTCCCTCCTCCCAGTGGTAAGCTCAGCTAACCATGTGGAGAGAGAGAGGAGATACCTGGAGGAGCACCAAGGCCTACAGAGACCTGGGCATGAGGTCTTTGTGGGTCTTCTGGCCCAGCCCAGTTGCAGCTAAATGCAGCTGACCGAGCGCTCCAAGACACTAAGGAGCAAAGAACTGTCCAGCGGGCCCTGCCAAAATTCCTGGGTCACAAAATTATAAGCAAGTAAAATGGAATACAGCATGACCAATGCCAGAATCATAAAGAAAAAGATCAACAAATTAATTTCATAAGATGTTTAGCAGGCCGGGTGCGGTGGCTCACACCTGTAATCCCAACACTTTGGAAGGCTGAGGCAGGCAGATCAGTTGAGGTCAGGAGTTTGAGACCAGCCTGGCCAACATGGTGAAATCCCATCTCAACTAAAAATACAAAAACTAGCCAGGCATGGTGATGCGCACCTGTAGTCCCAGCTACTTGGGAGGCTGAGGCAGGACAATCACTTGAACACAGCAGGCAGAGGTGGCAGTGAGCCAACATCACGCCAATGTACCCTAGCCTAGGCAACAGAGCAAGACTCCATCTCAAAAAAAAAAAAAAAAAAGTATTTAGCATAAAGCGCCACATGATCAGTTAGAATCTATACTATTTAGACTTTTTCCAAATCAGTAAAACAGAGCTTCAACAGAGAAACAGACAAAGAAAAACGCACATGCAACCCTGAAGAAACTGCCATGAATATAGATGCTCATCTCTTTACGTCAAAATCAAACATCTATTTCTGTATCTGTATATATTAGAGACCATAAACTCACAGGGATACCTCCAATTACAATTCAATAACACATTTTGTTCTATCTAGCTTTTCTCCTTTCTTTATGTATACCTTCTTTCTCTCACTCCCATTTTCCTCTTTATATTTACTTATTTGCTTAAGCCCTGTACATAACCACCATCCTGACCACAGAGGGTGTTTTTGTGACAGTCACAATCATTAGTCTGTTGCTAATGACTCCAGCTCTGGTGGCCCACTGGCCAAGAGCTTCATGTATTCTTGGAAGAAGTATAAATTGATAGAACCATCCTGTATTGTAATACAGATAGAACCATCCTGTATTACAAATATTGTAAATATTTGTATTTACAAATAATACTTTATTTTGAAATCCTTAAAGATTCACAAGAAGTGGCAAAAATAGAGCCACACTCAGCTTTCCCTGGTAATATCATATATAACCACAGTACATTGTCAAAACTGGGAAATTGACATTTCGGTCCAATATTATTAATTCATATACAGAGTTTATTCCATTTTTATATACATTCTTTTATTTATTTTTTTAAAGGCAATATTTTTTAAAGTGTAATGTAACATACAGTAAGTCTACTTGTAAGTACTTATTCTTAGGAAATAACATAAAGTACATCAGGATGCACGTACAAGAAATCTCACTAGCAAGTTATATTATCATAGCAAGCTGGGAAGGGAGATTAAATGTCCATTAGGAAGTGCCTCTTTAAATAAATTATGCTTTATTCAGATGACTGAATACTATTTAGCAGCCAAGAGAAGAAGACATAAATTTGCATGTACTAAGACACACAAATAACAGAAATATGTCTGTAATATATTGTTGAGTGAAAAAATTAAGAACATTATACAGAAGATGAATAGATTTCTATAAAATATAAATATGCACGGAAAAATCTGGAAGGATGTTCTCAAAAACATTAAAAGGAGTTATTCTTTGAAGGGGCAGAACTGAGGAGCAGGTTCCCTGTCTCTCTTTTTATACTGCATCTATGTTTTTCAAAAGCACTTATTTTAATTAAATATTTGGAAACCAGAAAAGGTGTTTCCCTCTTTAAAAACAACACAACTCCTTTGTAGTGTCCTCAGGTTTTTTCCTACAGGATACAATAATTCAGTCTGTTAAATGAGAGTCCATTCAAGTACACTTTGCTCCTTCTCAAATCAAACACTGAAAAGCAACTACTGCTAATTTTTGATAACTCATTTATTTAGAAGCCATTGGATCAAAAACTAAAAGAAAATAAAAGTGGCCAGGTGCAGCAGCTCATACCTGTAACCACAGTGCTTTGGGAGGCTGAGGTGGGAGGATCACTTGAGCCCAGGAGTTTGAGACCAGCCTCGGCAACATAGTGAAGCTCCCCTGTCTATACAAAATATATAAAATAGGCCGAGCACGGCGGCTCACATCTGTAATTCTAGCACTTTGGGAGGCCGAAGTGGGCAGATTGCCTGAGATCACGAGTTCGAGAACAGCCTGGTCATGGCGAAACCCCATCTCAACTAAAAATACAACAACAACAAAAAATATTAGTTAGGTGTGGTGGCACACACCTGCGGTCCCAGCTACTATGGAGGCTAAGGCATGAGCATCACCTGAACCTGGGAGTCGGAGTTTGCAGTGAGCTAAGACTACGCCACTTAACTCCAACCTGGGCGACAGAGTGAGACTCCATCTCGAAAAATAACAACAATGAATAAATAAATAAATAACCTAGGCATGGTGGTAGGTGCCTACAGTCCCAGCTACTTGGGAGGCAAAGGTGGGAGGATCACCTGATGCTGAGAGGTCAAGGTATAAGTGTGTCCATTTTTTCTCTTTATCTATATAGAAAATATTTTACTATTACGGTAGGAATGGTTATTAAAAATGGCTAGCATTAATGTATTTAAAGGTAGGAAAGGATTCTCCAAACCTAAAAACACCACTGTGTATTTACTGGGTAGGTTGTGAGGGTCACAAGAAGTATCAAAGAGCCAGAGCTGCTGCAATGTAAAGAAGGCCCAATGTGAAAGCCAAGAGCTTGTGTTGCTTGCATCACTACCACACATACTACAACAGTTAAACTGCCTTTTTATTTTTTGTAGAAGACAGGGTCTCATCATGTTGCCCAGACTGGTCTCAAATTGCTGGTCTCAGCGCCATGACAGTTTACAAATGCCATGGCAATGTCAGGAAGTTACCCTATGTGGTCTACAAAGGGGAGGAACCCTCAGTTCTGGGAATTGTCCATCCTATTCCTGGAAAACTCATTAATAATCCACCCCTTGTTTAGCATAAAATCAAGAAATAACCATAAAAATGGGCAACCAGAAGCCCTTGGGGCTTGCTCTGCCTATGGAGTAGCCATTCCTTATTCCCTTATTTATTTATTTATTTTTTTTTTGAGACGGAGTCTCGCTCTGTCACCCAGGCTGGAGTGCTGTGGCCGGATCTCAGCTCACTGCAAGCTCCGCCTCCCGGGTTCATGCCATTCTCCTGCCTCAGCCTCCCGGGTAGCTGGGACTACAGGTGCCGCCACGTCGCCCGGCTAGTTTTTTGTATTTTTTAGTAGAGACGGGGTTTCACCGTGTTAGCCAGGATGGTCTCGATCTTCTGGCCTCGTGATCTGCCCGTCTCGGCCTCCCAAAGTGCTGGGATTACAGGCTTGAGCCACCGCGCCCGGCTTGTTTTTGTTTTGAGACAAGTCTGGCTCTGTCCCCAGGCTGGAGTGCAGTGACGCATTCTCAGCTCACTGTAACTTCCGCCTCCCAGGTTCAAGTGACTCTCCTGCCTCAGCCTCCTGAGTAGCTGGGACTACAGGCACATGCCACCATGCCCGGCTAATTTTTGTATTTTTAGTAGAGATGGGGTTTCACCATGTTGGCCAGGATGTCTTGATCTCTTGACCTCATGATCTGTCCACCTTGGCCTCCCAAAGTGCTGGGATTACAGGCATAAGCTACTGCGCCTGGCCTACTTTTTAAAATATACTTGCCTGAAAGAAAAGAAAAAAAAAGAAAACAAAAGAGAAGAACAAGAAGGAAAGGAAAGGAAAGGGAGAGACAAGAAAAAAAAGAAAGATAGAAAGAAAGGAAGGAAGGAAGGAGAAAGAAAGAGAAAGAGAGAGAAAGAAAGAAGAAAAGAAAAGGAAGGAAGGAGAGAGAAAGACAGACAGGAAAGAAAGAGGGGAAAGAAAGAACAGGAAAGAAAGGAAAGGAAAGGAAGAGAAAGAAAAGAAAGAGGGAAGGGAAGGGAAAGAGGGAAGGGAAAGAAAGAGGGAAGGAAAGGGAAGGGAAAAAGGAAAGAGGAGAAGGAAGGAAGGGAGGATGGAAGGAAGGAAGGAAGGAAGGAAGGAAGGAAGGAAGGAAAGAAAAAGAGAAAACAAAGAGAAAAGAAAAAACAGTACAAAAAAACTACTGGTCTTAAGCGATCCTCTCGCCTCAGCCTCCCAAAGTGGGATTACAGGCATGAGCCACCACAACTGGCCTAAACTGCCTTGAAATTGCTGCATGAACATTACAAAATAGCCCCAAATGCCAGAAAACAAAAATAAAACTCGCAATGCCAAAAAATAGCCACAGCCAAACTACAGATAGTACAAGGGAGCCACAAGTTTTGACCCCAAACTGTTAATGTATTCAATCTTATCTGGTCTGAAAGAAAAATTCCATTCCTGATACACACCCATGACAAACACATCTTTTCTTGAAAAATGCCTGGGAAATGAGAAAAGCTACTCAAGAAAGGAAAATTTGTAAACATTAACCTGTATTTTAAGTTATTACAGACTCCTTCAGATAATATCACACTCTGCCAGTTAATTAAAAAAAAAAAAAACAAACTAATATCAGTTAAGAAATAATACCAAGAATGGGACAACTTAATGTTTTTCTCAGCAGGTACTTGGCAGAAACAAAATTCCAAAATGTTACTATCTGCCATAACTGCTAAAACTATTTTACTTGGAGAATATGGTTGTACTTCCTCTTGAATGAAAACTGTTTTCAGCACCTTTTTGTTTAAAAAGTTTTCACAAGAAAACAAAAGAAAGCTCATCTTTCCTCAAGGCAGACTCTTGATGAAATGTCCTTCCGTGCCCCGACCCCAGCAGTCAACTCCATCACTTCACCGTGCTTTCACATCTTCACATCACATATATTCTTCTACCTTTGGCTTTTCATTTAACTCTTCCACTAGAGGGAGCGTCATAAGAACTGAGATCTTGTCTGTCCTGTTTACTGTGGCTCCACCGTACTTAGATCACTACTAACACACAGTAGGCTCTTCATAAATGTGTGCTGACTATAAACAGCCACTAGGAGAAGGGACATGGAATGTGCTATCTGTACCTTTGCATTTGTCCCTGGGGTCCCTGGAGGCACTAAAGCAGAGCTGAGCTCAAGCCCCTCCCCTGGTTAGAGGAAACCTTTCTTGGGTGCCTTTTCTTCCCAGAAAATTCCAAGTGTCAGCATCCAGAACCTGCTCCCAACTTACCCTTACAAATTAAATGCTCAGAAATAAGCTTGTGACAAATGCACATGAGCCCGTGAATGCATGCACACCCACACACCCTGACTTTTTCCCTAGGTTCTACTCACTTTGGATTACTGACCATTTTAGGAATATCTCCTGAATTTACATCTTAGCTTTCTCAGTTTCCTTCAGATAATATCACTGTAGTCTACCATTTGCCTAGTATTTCTAGTAATACATAGAGTACTTCAACACAGAATTTCCATCTCAAAAAATCATCTAAAGTTTTTTGTTTGTTTGTTTGTTTTTTTAAGAGCTAGGGTCTCATTTGGTTGCCCAGGGTGGAGTGCAGTGGCACTATCATAGCCTACTATAGTCTTGAACTCCTGGGCTCAAGCTATCCTACTGCCTCAGCCTCCCAAGCAGCTGGGACTATAGAGGCACGCCACCACAGCTGGCTAATTTTTTTGTTTTTATTTTTTGTAGAGGTGGGAGTCTCACTATGTTGCTCAGGCTGGTCTTGAACTCCTGGCCTCAAGTGATCCTCCCATGTTGGCCTCCCAAAGTGCTGGGATTACAGTTCTGAGCCACTTTACCCAGCCTAAACTTTTTTGAAGGGAAGAGTAATATGTCTATTTCACCAATGCAGAAATTAATGGTAATAAAGTTTAGTAAGCTTATTTAAGTCCACCGATTGTCTCACACAAACTCTTCTGCTTTCCGTTGTCTTCCCAAGGTCTGTCTAATCATCCAAGGCCCAGATCAAATGCTACCTCCTCCATGAAGCATTTCCCAGATAGCGGAAAGCTTCATCTCTTCTTCTCTCCGGACTTCTTAGCTTTGCTGGCCCTTTACTATACCAGTAAAATTATTCTTTTCATATTACTTCCATTTCTATATACCTCTCCCCTGGGTCCTGGGTTCTATATTAGAAAGCACTGTATATTTTTTCTTTGTATTCTCCTCAGTATTCAGTAGGAGCACAATAAAAGTTCTCTGCATTTGACAAGACTAGAGACACGTGCAGAGTTTGGGACATAGGAACAGAATTGAAAACCTTTACTTTCTGTATGCTCTGGAGCATTTTTAAATTACCTTCTTGCTCAACAGTCACCTCTCCAGGTCATAAAGGAGCATTTCCCTTTTTCTTTGCAGACTTTACAAAATAAGAACAGGAATTAGACTGTTGACTTCCACAGAGAAAAGGGTTGTGGGCAGGAGATAATAACTGTTCCTTCTATAATGCAGGTGGGACCCCAATGGACCCAAAGCAGGGGAAAAGAGACAAGCAGAGCTATCACGAAGTGACCTGTCCACTTCATAGTGACACAGTGGTCAAATCAGACCTAGGGCTAGGGCTGCTTGCTCACCTATAAATAGAGATGACCAAATATTCCTTTCCCAATCTGAGGCATTCTTGGGGCAATAAATGAAGTTTCTAATCAAATCACAGAAGCATTACTGGACTCAATTCTCAGAGCTCTGCTTTGGGGATGTACTGGCAGGAAACCTCTATCTGTGAGGACATTTAGAAAACACAGGCGTCACACAGGCAGACTTCTCGGTATGTTTCCATCTCTTCCTGCCCTGGGAGCTGGAAGATGGAGCTCACATTTCAGCTCAAGGGATGTGGCATCCACAGGGCCCATGTGGCAGGTCCTGAGGTTTCTTAATCACCAAGTCTAGAAGGCATAAAACCAACCTTCGCAAACTACAGCACTGGAAAGAAGGTTCCCCTCTCTGATTTGCTCAGAAATCATCCTGACAAGAGGATCCCTTCAGTCCTTATGCACAAGAAAATTCCCTCTCTGGCCCCACTTTATTATCATCCATGAATAATTCTCACTGTCCTCAAATATACAGAACAGACCATCCACATAGGGCCACCAACAACCTGCACGACTTTGAATGTTGCGAATGACAGTGGATGGGTGAGATTCCACCACCTACTTGGCAGCAGTTTTGGTCTCAGTCCCTGAAGGCAGGTAGGGCTCAGAGTTGGCTCAAAGCCTTCCCTGGACAAGCTGCTACTTCCCCGTGTATAAGCCACTAAAATCTCTACGGTGATGCTCCAATATCCAGATAGTTTCTTCCTAGATTGGCTCACCGGACTCATGGCCCTTCATTCAAAGCAAAGGCTTGGGCTCCCTTGATTTTTCTCTCCTTTCCAGGGTTCTGATATCCTTCAGGTCCAAATCAAGTACTTGTTCATCTTCTGATAATAATTAAAATTAACTAGAGGACATTCAGAGTTCAGAGGTGTGGTAGCCAGACTCTGAGATGGCTCCCAAAGACCCTCACTACCTAGTATTCATGCCTTTGTGTAGTCCTTGTCCACTGGTACCAAGGTGGGTCTGTGTGACCAACAGAATATGGAAGAAGTGATGGTCTGTCACTTCTGAAATCAGATGGTAAAAGACATTGTGGCTTCATCTTGATTGTGTGCAACTAAGTGTTCTTGCTCTCTCTTGCTCTCTGTCTCTCTGTGTCTCTCTCACTGGCATCATTTGCTCTGGCAGAAAGCCACTGCTACGCCGTGAACAGTCCTGGAAAGAGGCCCCTCTGGTGTAGAGCACCTCTTACCAAGAGCCATCTAGTGAGTTTGCAACAATATCCTCCCACCTAGTCAAGCCTTCAGAAGTCAGCAATCCAGACAACAACTTGCCTGCAACCTCATCAGGGACCCTGAACACCAGAAATAACCGGTTAAGCTGACCTGGATTCCTGACCCTCAGAAATTGTGTGACAAAATAAACATTGGCTATTTTAAGCTGCAAAATTTTGGGGTACGTAATAACAGAAAACTAATACAAGAAAGAGGATGCTTCTGCTTTTCCTGTGTAGCCTTGGAAAGTATAAGAAGCGCATTTCTGGTTGTGAGAACTAAGTCATGCAGAGCAGTGCTGTCCGCCTCATCTTTCCCACAGTGCTTCGCACTGGGCCTTACACTGGTTAGGCAGTCAATAAATATGTGATGAAAGTCATATAATGAACAGACTTCTAATTCAGCTCACAAAAAAGAAAATGGCAAAAGGACCATTAAGAGTCCCAGAAAATACCTAGTGCCTCACTTAAATTAGAACACCAATGGCCACATCAAAACACATTCTACCAGCCAGGCACTGAGGCTCACCCTGTAATCCCGGCACTTTGGGAGGCCAAGGTGGGAGGATGGCGTGATCCCAGGAGTTCCAGACCAGCCTGAGCAACACAGCAAGACCCTGTCTCTACAAAAAATAAAAAATAAAAAAAATTGCTGTGTGCACCTGTAGTCTCAGCTGCTCAGGAGGTTGAGCTGGGAGGATCACTTGAGCCCAGGAATTCCAGGCTGCAGTGATCTATGTTGGTGTGCCATGTACTCCATACTGGGTGACAGAGTGAGACCCTGTCTCTTAAAAAACAAGATAACAAAAACCCACACATTTTACCTGTAGTTTTGATAAAGATATAAATGTAAACTTATATTTGCTTAACTCTTTCTAAAACAATTGCACATGTATACAAGAAATCACATACAAAACATTTACATCAATGCTATTTGTAACAGCAAAAAAATTTACCACTAAAGAGCCATTAACAATAAACCCATAAAACCTGTAACATATTTAGAAGGTGAAATGTGGGCACTAGGTATGTATAGTGGTATTGGGATGTCGCTGCTCCCAGCCCTCCACGGACAGATGGGCAATCTGTGTGCATATGTGTGCACACACAGTCTGTGTGCATACAGACACAGGCACACATCTCTATATAGTTCTAGATTAATGTGTACTGAAAGCCATGAGCTCACATTAAAACCTCCAATTCCCACTGCACAGAGTCCACTCAAATATTCTTTCTTGCCATATCTGTACCTTCCTGATTAGACGGCAAGGCAGCTGGCTCCTGTCCCCTATTATACACACTTACTTACCTGATCTGGCCCCCTGGAGGTAGCTCCGCTCCCATTTCCACAACGACGCCCTCTCCCCATGGATGCTTTCCCCAGACTCCCTGGGCTCTGCCACCCCACACTAGGCCACCCTCTGCCAACGGGAGCTCCTCACCCTGCTTAGGCTTTGACTCCCCGGGCTAGGCTGCCCCAACTCTCAGACTCACTCCTCTGCCACTTAGACTTGGACAGCCCACATGAGGCCACCCCACTGTGTCCGTACCCTCCACATGCTGCTGGGCTCTGACACCCCTGCAGGTCACCCTCATGCATGATGCCCCCAACATGCTCATGCTCTGACATGCCACACCAGGCCGCACCTGACCCCCAACGCAGCTGCACATCTCACCCCACTCTGGCTCCAATACCCCATCTACCATGGACACCTGCTCACCGCACTTGGGCTCCAACTGCCCCCAGTGAAGCACTACCTCTCCGGAGGCCTTGCTCACCTGCTCTGACCCCGTCACCCCACACCAGATCTCCATATATGGACACTGGCCTCACCTACTTGGGCTCTGACACCCACACTGGGCTGCCTCGCATGCACAAGCGTGGGCTCTGACTATGCTGGGATGTCGTCCCGTGCAGATGCACTCCTCACCCTGCTTGGTCACTGACCCTGCACAGGGACACTGTCTTCATAGCAGGCAGTCCCGACAACTGTAGGTGCCACCTACCACTGCCCCCACCTCGTGGCTTCAGGGCTGAATTGTTCAGGAAGAGAAAGGAGAAGCTCTAATTTAACAGTTTTAAGAAATTAAGAGTTTTCAAAGAATATTTGCTGTAGGAAATGTTCTAAATTGGGAACTTGTTTTTTACAGACAGAGTCTTACTCTGTTGTCCAGGCTGGAGTGCAGTGACACAATCATAGCTTACTACATCCTAGACCTCCTGGGCTCAGGCGATCCTCCCACCTCACCCACCCAAGTATCTGGGACTATAGGTGGGCACCACTATCCTGGCTAATTTTTTAAAATTTTTATAGAGACAGGGTCTCACTATGTTACCCAGGCTGGTCCTGTACTCCTGGCCTCAAACAATCCTCCCACCTCGGCCTCCCAAAGTACTGGGATTATAGGTGTGAACCACTGTGCTTGGCCAATTGTTAATGTTTTCTTAAAGTGTACTGTACAAAAATATGAAAATACAGGCCAGGTGTGGTAGCTTATATCTGTAATCCTAGCACTTTGGGAGGTTGAGGTGGGAGGATGGCTTGAAGACCTTCAAGACACACACAAAAATATTAGCCAGGCTTGGTGGTGCCCACCTGTAGTCCCAGCTATTCAGGAGGCTGAGGCAGGAGGATGGCTTGAGCCCAGGAGTTTTGAGGCTGCAGTGAGCTAGGATTGTGCCACTGCACTCCAACCTGGACGACAGAGCAAGACCCTGTCTCAAAAAAAAAAGAAGAAAAGAAAGAAAGGAAGGAAGGAAGGAGAAAATACAGATAAATGATAAAACAAAGTCACTTATAAAGTAACTACAGATAATGTTTGTTAACTGATTGCTATATTTATAGTCTTCTAACGTATTTTCTATATACACAAAAACTATATCCCTTTTTAAAAGGTGATGATTTCTAAGTGCAGTTTACTTAACGTAGGTAATAAATAACTTTTTCTGTCATTAAATTTGCATTATCCTATCAGTTTCAATGGCTACAGTGTATTCTGTCATGGTCTTACCATAATTCATTCGGCTATCCTCTTGCATCACACATTTAGTATATTTCCAATTGTTCATTCTCAAACAAAGCTGTGAATTGCTGGCCAAAAGGGAATCAGTATTCTAAGGGCTTTTGATTCAGGATGCCAAATTCCTTTCAGAAAAAGTTACCTAGGCTAAAAAGGTGAGGCAACCAGCAGGGAGATTCATAAAATATATAGTGTGTAAGTGTTAGAAGCCTGATGGCCATGAGGGCCCCAAACCCCCTAAAAGGCTGCAAAGAGAGTCAGGGAGGAGCCACAGCCTCCCAAGCCCAGAGGGTCAGGCTGCAGACAGACCCAAGCTCTGGGTCTCTCTGGGAAGGGTGGCTCCACTCACCTGTGCACAGGCCTTCGGGGGCTCTGGGGGCTTCTCATCCTGCTCTTCCATGCTCTCCTCCCGGCACAGCAGGGTGCTGAGGTCTTGAGCTGCACTGAGAGAAGCCCCAGGTACAGCATGAAGATGCAGGTCTGCCAGAACCGCTGGGCCCCCACCCCCATTAGTCCCTGCTCCCAGGATGCAGGATGCATTCCCATAGCAAATGCACTTCTGGAGGTTCCTGCGGCTTCCTGTGTATGTACTGAGAGTCCCTCAGTCCCTCTCCCAGGCCAAGTTTCTGCAGCTCCAACCCGGTTCCTCCACTATCTTGGGCCCCTGGATCATCTACCTGTAAGCCCAGCTTATGCCCAACATGGCCTTCTGCCCACCACCAAAGTCTGCAGCACCAGTCCGTCCCTCTCCTATCCCACTGGGCCCTGGGATCCCCACAAATATCAGGCATATCAAGGACCCCCTGGTATTCACCCCATCCTACCCCTACCAACCTCAATCTACAGCCCCAAACCAGCACTTCTTCCTAGGGCCAGAATGACACTCACTGCCTAACTGCATGAAGCTGGTGACACAGCTCCACTGCTCCCAGGAACTGATTCAACAACTAAGACTGATCCTACCCTTCCTAAATCAGCCAGGCCTGTCCCTCCAGCAACCCAGCGCAGAGGGCCACCCGCTTCCCGCTCAAATAGCCAAGCATATATGCACAGAGCTCAGTTGTACTCACATCCTGTTCCCTCCACACTTCTGGGGTCCAATGGCTCCTACTCCAACAGTGCCAGCCAGATTCCCACCCTAACACCCTCCCAGGCCCTGAATTTGCAGCTCTAAACCAGTCCCTCCACCAACTTGGGTATACTCAGGCCTGAAACTGTAACAAGGCCTGTATAGGACTGGGGGCCTCCAACGGACACCAGCACAAGTCAGACAAAAGCAGCCCTACCTGCTACCTACAGCTCTAAATACATGTCTCAGAAGCTCAGGTGCCTCTGTACCAACTAGGTGTTTTGGGATCCAAGGATAGAGCAGCCCTGGTGAATCCTACCCTAGGCACCCCATCTCTCCTATTTACTCTCTCTCCTGCTCCCACCATATTCTCACGCGGCATAGTGTAGGTTCACAATGGAGCTGTTTCCTGAACTTGCACCCAAACTGTTTCCTCCACCTTACTCCACAGCCCCCTGCTTGAGCCACACCTGCCCAGATTCTGGCTAAACACCTTTCGGGGCACCTGTGGCTCAGGAAGATCCTGTCTTTCCACCAACCTGGGCACCATCAGGCTGTGATCAGGGTTCCAATCACCCAAAGACCCCAGCACCCTCTGTCTAAAACTCATCTCCGGCCTCCTGTTTTCCAACCGAACACCTGTGTGTGTGCACAAGGGGTGCCTGACACAGTCCCGCCCCTCTGCAGCTGCTCCCTCCACGCACCTGGGCATCCTCAGGCAGAACCAGGGTCCTAGGACTGCCCATGCCTCCCCAATCCACCCGAATGCCAGCACATGTGCAGAGTGCTGCTGGAGCAGCCCCTTGCCTCCTAAGACCAGATCCAAACTGGAGCCCCCAGACCTCTATTCCGCAGCCACTGCACACGGGCTACCCACCTAGGCTCCCTCCTCCTACTGACACAGCCACAGAACAGGCTCATGCTCACCATCTGCATCCAGGACCTGGCTCCTCTGCCAGTCTAGGGGCACACCCTGCTCCTGAGACAAGAATCTACATCCCTCACCCTGTGTCTCTACCTGCCTGGGACATCTCAGGCACCCCCAGCCTCTGTGTGGGTTTGGGGGTCACCTGCCCCACTATTTGCCTGCAGCCAGAACACTACAACAACTAAACAGTAGCTTGAGCATACAGCTCCACAGTCAGCCCCGGGACTTGGCCACTCGCCAGCGTGGGGGTTCTCAAGCCCATGGTACAGCAGCTCAATGGGAACTGGGCCCTTTGGCCTTCTCTTGCCCAAACACGAGGGCCTGGGTGTCATGCAGTCCGCTCTTCCCAGCACCAAATCTGCAGCACAGACTCTGTCCCTCTACTAACCTGCACATTCTCATGCCTGCAAGTAGTATAGCCCAAGTAAAGGTCTCAGCAACACCTGCTTCATAACGATGCTGGCAACATGCTGCTTCCTCCCCAGCTACCAATTTGATGGCAGCTGTTGCAGCTCTGTCCTTCCTGGACTCAAATTCTATATCTCCAACCCGGAGTCTCTGCCCATCTTGAATGCCCTAGAGCTCTGCACTATCCTACATAGGTCCCTACTATCCGTTTAAGTTTCTGTTTTCCATTCAGACACCCCCAGGACATGCAGGGTGCCCTCTGCCCAGAACCTGTTTCTAGGCCCTGATACCCTCCTTCAGCCTGCAACTCCAACCTGGTCTCTCCACCAACCACAGCGACCCTAGACCTTGGAGAAGCGCGCTGTCTGCTCCAGGGGCCCAGGGTCACCTGCTCGGAATCTTACCTACCACCTTTTGCTTCCTACCCAAATACCTGCTCAAGAATAAAGGGACAGCGGCACAGCCCCTCTTCTCCAGAAACCACAATCTGCAATGGAGTACTCCATCAACCCGGACATCCTCAGGCCTCCACTAAACATGCCCGGCATTGGAGGAGGGGAGTTCTCAAGATGTCCCCTTACATCAATTCATGTGCCCTGTGTTCCAGCAACCTGAGCATCCTCAGGCCCCAGACAAGAGCACCACCTGACCAAGCACCCGCGCATGCACGCAGAGGACAGTCGCGGAATACACAGCTGCCTCGGTAACTCCATCAACCCCGGTGACCCCCAGGCTAAAGCGCCACCCGCAGAGATATCAGGTCTCCCCGCTACACTCACCACCGCTTCCAGCTTCCCGCCTAGACCCTGCGCATGCGCGCATCGGACACCAAGAGCTGCCCCACGCCCCACCAACCTGGGCGTCCGCTGGCCCGCAGCCCAGGCTGGGCCTGTCACCGCCTCAGTGCCTGGCACGGCTCTGCGGCAGGACGAACTCGGGTTAAGCAACCCCCTGCCCCGATTCTGCCACACGGTCGACTCGGGTTAAGCTAGTTCGGTCCCCTCCCCTAGTCAGCATCCGCAAGGTCGCTGGGGGTTAACTCTGAAGGGCCGAGCTGCTCGGCGACAGCAAGCGCCCGCGCGCGGGACAATGGCTGCGCTTGTGGTCGAACCCGGAAGTGCACTGAGGCTCGGCGAGCCAGAACTACAATTCCCAGAAGCCTTCGCGGCGCGGGCGGTGAGTGGGCGGGGTTCCGGTTCCTCCAAGGAAGTGGGGCAGTGGACCGGGTCAGAAGGTGGGCGAGCGTCAGTGTCCGGTGTCTGGAGGGGCGCCGCACCTGTGCTTGTGCAGGTAGGTCTAGGGGAGCACTAAGACCAGCCGCAGGACCGGGAGGCCGAGGCCAGTGCATCGACGCGTAGGGAGTCGCTCTGGCGTGACGTCAGAACGAATAGAAAAGGCGAGGACCCTTCCTGGGTGCCCCTGCCTGTCAGACGCTGCGCGCGACCCACTGTCTCCTCTAGTCCTGGGGGAAACCTGTGAGACAGTTGCGACATCCCCGTTTTACAGTGGAGGGAGCGTCTACCGAACCCTTCAGGAATCTATGTTTTTACATTTAATAATAGTAAAATATAAAGAATCATTTTATTTTTAAATTTTGAGTTCTTTCTCTGCCTATAAGGCCTGAAGGATCTGTTCCCCCACCTCTCCCCTTTTCTCTGTTTTTTTGTTTGTTTTTGTTTTTGTTTTGAGACGGAATTTCGCTCTTGTCGCCCAGGCTGGAGTGTAATAGCGCGATCTCGGCTCACAGCAACTTCCACCTCCCGGATTCAAGCGATTCTCCTGCCTCAGTCTCCTGAGTAACTGGGATTACAGGCGCCCGCCACCACGCCCAGCTAATTTTTGTATTTTTAGTAGAGACAGGTTTTCACCAGGTTGGCCAGGTTGGTCTCCAACTCCTGACTTCAGGTGATCCGCCCGCCTCGGCCTCCCAAAGTGCTGGGATTACAGGCGTGAGCCATCGCGCCCGGCCCCCTTTTCTTTTTGCCCTCATTTCTTGCCCATTTGCTTTGCACACTTTCCCCATTCTCCAACAGATCCAGCAGACTCCAGCCCCCGGGCGTTTGCATGTGCTGTTTGCACTCCCTGGCAGCCTGTCCTGAGGGATTCATTTGGCTCTGTCTGCTCATTAGGGGAACATCATCTTCTCATTAGGGATTGCCCCACCACCCGTTGTGAACTTGCAAGCAAACCCTTCCCTCCCCACATGCTCCCTGCCTCCTCCTTCATCTTTTATTTTTTTCTCTAAAGAACTTTTCACTATCTAGCACACTATATATTTTAAGTATTTATTTGGTCTACTGTCTGCCTTCACCACTACAATGTCAATTCCATAAGGAAAAGCAATTGTATCGATGTTGATCACTGCTGCATCACCAACACCTAAAAAAAAAAAAAAAAAAAAGAGAGACCTTGCACATATAGATGCTCAATAAATATTTGTTGACTAAATAAAGGTTCCTGTCTCTGTATTAAACACTTTGATATCTCATTACCCAGCCCAATCACCCTATGAGGTAGTTGTGTTAATTTTCGTCCTACCAGGGAGGTAGCTGAAAATTGGAGCCCTACTGTATGAAAATACATAATTTTTTAGTTTTTTAAAAATGCTTGTCAAAGCAGTCCTGTAGTTTTCCTCACGTAAATTCTGACCTTTAACAACAACGAATTATTACTGTTTGAAATGTAATCTATTCCCGTAATCTATTCCCAAAACTGTTTTGTTTTGTTTTGTTTTTGAGACGGGGTCTCGCTCTGTCCCCCAGGCTGGAGTGCAGTGGCTGATCTCGGCTCACTGCAAGCTCTGCCTCCCGGGTTCACGCCATTCTCCTGCTTCAGCCTCCCCAGTAGCTGGGGCTACAGGCGCCCGCCACCACGTCCGGCTAATTTTTATTTTTTTATTTTATTTTATTTTTGTATTTTTAGTAGAGACGGGGTTTCACCGTGTTAGCCAGGATGGTCTCGATCTCCTGACCTTGTGATCCGCCCATCTCAGCCTCCCAAAGTGCTGTGATTACAGGCGTGAGCCACCGGCCCGGTGCCAATTTTCTTATTATTAGTTATTGTGGTTGATCTTTTAAAAAATACTTATTTTGTATCTGGTTAACCTACTGCAATGTTATTAATTCTTATAACACTCCAGTTGTCTTGGCTTTTCTATTGAGACAGTTATCTACAATTTCATTTTTTCCTTACCAGTATTTTAAATTAGACTTTCTCTTTCATGTTGGATTATATTGGCTACCATTTCCAAAACAGTATTACTAAAAGAGGCATTCTTGTTTGTGTTCTTTTAATGGGCATATCTCCGAGGTTTGAGGGTTAAATGTGACGTTGGTTTCTAAATTGAAGTAAGTAGCTTATTTTTTTTAACCTTTTATTTTGTAAATTTCAAAACAGAAGTAGGGACTCAATGAATGACCCCCCATGACCTATGTCATCCAACTTAAATATTTTCACTCAGTCTTGTTTCATCTGTATTTCCACCTATATTGTGCTTTCCACTCTCATCTCCCAGTGAGTTTGAAGCAAATTCTACATATTATTTTATTTTGTCTATGAAATGCTACATTTCAGCGTGTGTCTAACAAGAACTGGTTTTAAAAATAAAACTTTAATACAAAATAGATATATGTTATAACTACTGGGTACAAACAATACAAAATTATTTCCAGATGTTATTAGCAGAAGACCCAAGAGAGTTAACTAAAAGCAATTAACATCGAGGAGAGTTTAAAAGTAATTAAATGTGATACAAGTAATAGTAAACATTTATGTTACACTCTATGCTAATAATAATAAACCTTTATGTGTTTCAAGCAGTCTTGTAAGATACATATTTTATATACAATATATTAAATATATAATATGTATTACATATATACATATAACATATATTACATATAATACATATTATATATTTAATATATTATATATAGCATATATTATATATTTTGTCTCATTTAGTCCTCACCACAACTCTTGTGAAATAAGACTGTGGGCCGGGCGCGGTGGCTCAAGCCTGTAATCCCAGCACTTTGGGAGGCCGAGATGGGCGGATCACGAGGTCAGGAGATCAAGACCATCCTGGCTAACACGTTGAAACCCCGTCTCTACTAAAAAATACAAAAAACTAGCCGGGCGACGTGGCGGGCGCCTGTAGTCCCAGCTACTCGGGAGGCTGAGGCAGGAGAATGGCGTAAGCCCGGAAGGCGGAGCTTGCAGTGAGCTGAGATCCGGCCACTGCACTCCAGCCTGGGCGACAGAGCCAGCCTCCGTCTCAAAAAAAAAAAAAAAAAAAAGACTGTTATTTACATTTTACAGAAGACAGAACTGAAGCCTAGAGATAAGTAACTTACCCTAGACTGTATTAGGATAGAGTTGGAATTTGAGACCAAGAAGTTGAACTCTAGAGTCCATGCTCTTAACTTTTACATTATGTTGCCCCTTGTCTACACGTCAGTATCTTTCCTCTACATGCAAGCACTACTAAGTTTGCAAACAAGACAGAGAAAGTTCACATGTATTCACAAAAAAGCAAAAAAAAAAAAAAAAAAAGCCTTATAAATAAATTTAGTAAGATAAATATAGGTCATCTGAAGAAACCCTCAAAACCTTACTGAAAGAGAAAATGGACAAATAGAAATGCCGTGTTGCTAGCTGTGTTGTAAAGATGTAAAATCTTGCAGATCTGCAAATACAAATATGACAAAATCAGAATGGGATGCTTTGAGTATTAGCTCATCTTCCTTTTCTCACTTCATTTATTTTTCTGCTAATTGTTTAAGATATTCAGAAAACAGGCCAGGCGCAGTGGCTCACACCTGTAATCCCAGTACTTTGGGAGGCTAAGGCGGACCAATCATGAGGTCAAGAGTTTGAGACCAGTCTGTCCAACATGGTGAAACCCTGTGTCTACTTAAAAAATACAAAAATTAGACAGGCATGGTGATGCATGCCTGTAATCCCAGCTACTCAGGAGTCTGAGGCAGAAAAATCGCTTGAACCCGGGAGGCAGAGGCTGCAATGAGCCAAGATCGTACCACTGCACTCTATCCTGGGCAACAGAGCGAGACTCTGTCTCAAAAAGAAATTCAGAAAATAGAGGATTAGTACTATAAAATGTAAAACTGACTTTGTTTATCTGTCTTTTGTTTAGTCTTTTTTATTTTCTTTCAAAATGAACAAAGTGGTAGTGTTTACTTCCAGGAACCTATAAATCCTAACTTAACCTAAATATTACAGGACTTTAGAAGAATTACCACTGCTGGGTGCAGTGGCTCATGCCTGTAATCCCAGCACTTTGGGAAGCCAGAGCAGGAGAATCACTTGAGCCCAGGAGTTTGAGACCAGCCTGGGCAACATGGCAAAACCCCATCTCTACAAAAAATACAAAAATTAGCCGGGCCTGGTGGCACAAGCCTGTAGTCCCAGCTATTCAGGAGACTGAGGTAGGAAGAATTGCTTGAGCCAAGGAGGCAGAGGTTGCAGTGAACCAAGATACACTACTACATTCCAGCCTCAGTGACAGAGCCAGACCCTGTCTCAAAATAAATAAATAAATGAATAAATAAATAATTTTTTAAAAAAGAGTTACCACTCAGGAACATTCTAGAAAGAATTCTAGAAAGATGCCCATCTAATCTAGAGATTTATCAACTGGGGAAGAGCTGACACCAAAGTTCCATATTAAGGTTCTGTTTATTGGCCAGGAATTGGGTAAGAGCTCAACATACAGTGAAGAGCAAGAAGATTATCAACCCATTTACTATAAATAATAGAAGACAAAAGTAAGAGTCACTAGAGGGTAGAAGGGCATGATCTGTCTCTAGGATGTCGGGGGAGGGGGACATTTCTTGGCAGGGAAGAGGAAAGTTCCCAGGTTCAAATAGGGTGGTGTTTCTGGCACTACTGAGTTTAACCCTTAGGATCCTAACTCCGGTCTCCTGTATCACATCTAATGATTAATTTTTAAAATCTGAATTAATGTTATCATCATGATAGCCATTCAGCTCCAAGGATAGCAACAACCCATTCTGAAAACTCTTTCCTCATTTCCAGGAGTTTTCAGTATTGGTTTCCCCCCTGTGTTAACAGTCCTTTTCTGTCTCCTTTGCTTGATGTCTCCTGTAAACATCGGAGGGACCCAGGAATCAGCTGTCAGCCTGTCCCTTGCCTTGTCTTCATCCACTCTGCTTGGGGTTGACATACAGGCCTATTGCTCAAACCCTGTAAGTTCCCAAGAAAGTCCCGTTTTCCTGACTAGCCTTTGGGCAGCTCTGGGAACTGAGCTCTCATAATGTTCTATCTGGTAAGAGTGCTTTTGTTTGCCTGAGGCCTTGAGCCATGCTGTACCAGTTTGTCCAGATGGTTCATACTAACAGTGTGATTTATGGAGGAACATCTGGAGTCTGGAGCGTCAGTGACTGACCCTTTACAAAAACCATGGACACCCAGGTTTAGGTGAGTTTCCCTCGATGTCAATGCTTCACACACGTCGTCACACATCATTGCTGGGGGATTTCCCATGTGCTATGGTTTGGATATTTGTCTCCTCCAAAACTCATGTTGAAACTTAATCCCCAGTATGGCAATATTGAGAGATGGGGGCTTTTAAGAGGTGATTGGCTCACGAGGGCTTTGCCTTCATGAATGGATTAATCCATTCATGGACTAACGGATTAACGGGTTATCATGGGAGTGGAACTGGTAGCTTCATAAGAAAAGGAAAAGAAACCTGAGCTAACATGTTACCACACTCAGTCCCCTTGGCATGTGAACCCCTGCACCCCTTCAGGACTCTACAGAGTCCCCACCAGCAAGAAGGCTCTTACCAGATGCGACCCCTTGACCTTAGACTTCTAAGCCTCCATAACCGTATGAAATAAATTTCCTTTTTAAAACAAATTACCCAGATTCAGATATTCTGTTATAGGCAACAGAAAGCAGACTAATACACCATGTGACTCCACTGAAAGAGAACACTTGGAAGCTGGTGCAGGGTATCCTCCAGACTTCACCCCATGCACCTTTTCCCTTTGCCAATTTTATTCTCCATCCTTTTGCTGTAATAAACTATAACCATGACGTTAACAATTGGGTCGTGTGAATTCCTCTAGAAAATCTTTGAGCATGAGGTGTTCTTGGGGACCATCCTGACAGAGGAGTTCATCCAGCCCCATAACTGGGGCTGGATTTAAATCCCACTGACAACTCACAAATGTGTATCTCCAGCCATGATCTATCTAGACTTTTATGAATAATTGCCTACTTGATTCTCCAACTGATTCTTGACATGTCCAAATTCTTGACATGAAGCAAATTCTTCATTTCTCTTCTTATCCCAGAGTTGCTCAGAAAGTGACCTGCCAGTCATCCAGTTGCCCTGGCAAGAAACCATGGAGATACCCTTGTCTCCTCACTCTCTTTACCTTCAGCAAATCTCATTCTGACTCTCTCCACCCCAGCAATTCCCAGAATTCTAAGCATTTCATGCCTACCTCTCCTTAGGAGCCTCAATCCCTCACTTCACTATGTGTTTTCTCCTTTTATTAAGAGCTCTTAATTTCTTTTTTTTTTTTTTTTTTTTTTTTTTTTGAGACGGAGTCTTGCTCTGTCGCCCGGGCTGGAGTGCAGTGGCCGGATCTCAGCTCCCTGCTCCGTCTCCCGGGTTTATGCCATTGTCCTGTCTCAGCCTCTGGAGTAGCTGGGACTACAGGCGCCCACCACCTCGCGCGGCAAGTTGACGGGGTTTCAACGTGTTAGCCAGGATGGTCTCGATCTCCTGACCTCGTGATCCACCCGTCTCGGCCTCCCAAAGTGCTGGGATTACAGGCTTGAGCCACCGCGCCCGGCCAAGAGCTCTTAATTTCTTAAGAGCTCCTTGTTCCTTATCTTCTGCCATGATTTGAAAAGTCACTTCTCTGACCCCTGCCTTTGTCACCTGCTCCTCTCTGGCTGACTCAGACTTACTCTTCTCCCTGGAGTCTATGTCCACCAACGGTGTTTGCTCAGCCTCAACCTGCAACTATGATATCCTATGCTGTTCAGTCTCAAACCTCGGCCCTCTAACTCTAGATCCACAGGCTGTCATTTTTACCGTTACCATTGCTTTGAAAAAAAAAAAAATATGAGTCAAAATCTAAGATTCTGTGGGAGCCAGGGCCTGACCAACCCATTGCAGTAGAACATCACAAGGTATACAGAGATGACAGAGAATGACTGGCTTATAATATGCACTTAATAAATGTCATTAAATATATGATCAAGCATGGTTTCTCTAGGACTCCTGGAGAAAAAGATCTCTGCTTCCGTTAACCCGAGGAGTTGATTTGGATGTAAGTGTCGGGCTCTGGATTCACAAGCTCCTGTTAAATGAAGAGAAAATGTGAGCTCCATTTGCTAGGTGGACCCTCCCAGTCTACTCACTATAGTCTGGTGCCCAAACAGCCTGGTACTTTCCTTTCTTCGGAAATTCCAGAAATCTTCCTCCATTCTCATCACACTTCAGTAACCCTTGCACCTCTCTGTTCCTGGAATGGCCCATGTACTTCCCCACTGTGGTAAACAGACTCTAAAATGGTCCCCATAATCCCTGCTTCCTGGTAGTCATTCCTCTATGTAATCTCCTCACCTTGAGGGCAAGACCTGTGACTTGCATCTAACCAATAGAATATGGCAAAGGTGGTAGGATATGCATGATTGCATGTATGTGATTCTGTTACATAAGATTATGACTTCTGTCTTGGCTTTGAAGAAACAAGATGCAATGTTGTGAACTGCCTATGGAGAGGGCCACATGGCAAAGAACTGAGGATGACCTTCAGCTGACAGTAAGAAACTGAGGGCCTCATTATGACAGCCTGTAAGGAACTGAATGCTGCTAACAACCACATGAACTTGGAAGTGGATACATCCCCAGTTGAGCCTCAGATAAGACCTGGGCTTTGACTGACACTTTGATTATATAGCCTTGCAGAAGAGCTGTCTAAGCAATGCCTGAACTCCTGACCCACGGAAACTGTGAGATAATAAATTCATGTTATTTTAAGCTGCAAAATCTGTGGTAATTCATTATACAGCAACGGATAACTCTACACTCACTTCTGGGCCTTTTTTCCTGATGCCTCTCAAGTTGGAATGTTTCTCTCCATACTGTTTGCATGGTTTGCTCCTTCTAATCCCTTCAGAATGTAGCAGACACTGAGTTGACTGACCTGGCATTCTTCCCCACACCACCTCCCTCGCTTGCTTCTATTGAAGAGACTGGGAATGTTAATGTATCACTTTCTCAGCCTCTGTTGCTACAAGGAGCACCATATGACCTTATTCTGGCTGAGATATAAGAGGAAGCTTACTAAGTGGGAAGACCTTTTGCCCTACTAATAATAGGAAACAAACATGGCTCCGCTATGCAGACACTGGTGAAGAGAGGGACTCAGGTGGCTAAGGTTTTACCAGTTCAAAGCTGATTACACAGCTGACAAACCTAAACATGATACCGTGGCCTGAACCAATCTGATTCTCCTATGGAGAATTTGAACCTAGAAATGCTTAAACGGCAGCAGAAGATGTTGTTATATGTACTCTGAAGTTATAGAGAAGCAATGACCAGGTGACTTACCTAGAAATTCAATCTGAAATGAGAGAGTGAAATGAATTCATAGATTAGTGAAAATGAGAAACTGTGTAATAAGAGAGAAACAGTTTCTTTGTGGCATTCGAGTCGCCAAGAGGCCCAGGAGTAATTTCTGAAATTGAGTTATCTGATATTTCTCAGTGTTCTCTCAATTAATCCCCATTCAAACTACATTCAAAGGGTTTAATGTTCTTAACATTAAAAATTCTTGACTAAGATATTAATATATGAAACATTCAGCCAGGTGCAGTGGCTCGCATCTTAATCCCAACACTCTGGGAGGCCAAAGTGGAATGATCGCTTGAGCCCAGGAATCTGAGGCTGCAGTTGGCCATGATCGCACTACTGCACACAAGCTGAGTGAAAGAGCAATACCTTGTCTCAAAAAAATAAAAAGGTATATGGGATATTCACATTTTTCAAGAATAGTTCATCTGTTAGGCTAAAATCTACCCCTCTTTTACCTATCCTCCATGGTAATTTATCTGCCCTCTGGAACAACAAGGAACACATTTATCCCTCTACTTGAAGCCTGTCAGACACTAAAATAATGGAGTCCTCTGTCCCTAGATTTTCTCTTTTCCAAACCCAATAAAACCCTGTCAGTAGGACATGGATTTGAGCCCGTGTTATGGCCTCTCACTTATTCCTCCTCTGGATAAATTCTGACTGGTCACTGACTTGTTCAGAATATAGAATCTAAAGTCCATTCTTGCAAATGGAGTAATCTGGCTGTCCTGATGACAGGGTTAAGATCACTTGCATTCTCTAACGTAATTCTACTAGTCCTTAGAACTATGGAGCCATCACCTGACTGCTCTAAACTTGTTATTGGAACCTTTGCTTATGCCTGGATGAACTAATAGTTTTCTTCTTTTTAATTTTTTTCTTTCTGAGACAAGGACTTGTTCCATTGCCCAGGCTGGAGTGCAGTGGCTGGACCTCAGCTCACTGCAACCTCTGCCTCCCAGGTTCAAGTGATTCTCCTGCCTCAGCCTCCCAAGTAGCTGGGATTACAGGTGCCGGCCACCATGACCAGCTAATTTTTGTATTTTCCGTAGAGACGGGGTTTCACCATGTTGGCCAGGCTGGTCTTGAACTCCCGACCTCAAGTGATCTGCTCACCTCCACCTCCCAAAGTGCTGGGATTACAGGCATGAGCCACCACGCCTGGCCCAGTTTTCTTCTTTGTGAATGATGTAACTAATCATACCTCTCTGTTTTATTGTTACCAGGAAGCTTAGAGACACATAAGAGATATAGGGGCAGATATCATGTAGGCCCAGCATATATTTTTTACTTTTTACCCATATCTTGACTTCTTGCTATTGTTAAAAATATTTTTTCTGATTGTAATTTCTATTTCTAATTTAACACCATTTTGTAATGTTGTATATAATGCTTCAAATCTTCCACAGGAAAAACTGCTTCAAATCTCCCATGAGAAAAATGTGGGGAAGTAAATATCATGAATGAAATGAAAGATTGGAAAGGAAAGGAAGGGAATGAAAAGGAATAGACTCTTTAGGAATGTAACTGAAAGAGATGGCAAAGACATAAAGGAAATGGAGGGAAACTGAATAGGACAGAAAGGAATACAATATAAATTAAAGGCAGAGAATGGAGTGAAATAAAATGGCATGATGTCCAAAGAAGTGCAAATGAAAGAAATTAAATGAAAAGGAAAATTGTAGTGGAAAGAAAGAAAGAAAGTAAAATAAAATGGAGCAGAAAAGAGAGTAATAAAATAAGGTAATGAGGGGGAGAGAAATGGAGAGGAAATGAGAGAAAAGTAATATAGTAGAAGGAAAGTCTAACATTAAAGAACAAAAATAAAGCAACAAAATTAAAAAAAAAACAAAAGGGATGAAATGGAATGCCATGCAATATAAAATAATGAGATGAAATGAAACTGACATCAATGGTGTAAAGAGTAGGAAATGCAAAGGACTGCAAAGAAATGGAAAGAGCTTAAATGAAGTGAAAAGGAGTGGAATGGAATGACTTGAAAAGAAGAAATTAAATGGAAAACTTCAAAAGGAAAGTAATCAAGACAAGGGAATGAAGTGCCATAAAGGGACAGGATGAAGTGAGAAAACATGGAGTAGAATGGAATGGAATAGAATAGAGTGGGATGGATTGGAGAGAAATGAAAAGGGAAAGGAATTGAAGAGAACAGAGGGAGAGGAATGGAAAACAGTGAAATAGCATTGAATGAAAGGGGAGAGGATGGAGAAGAGAAAGTGAATGGAAAAGAAAGAAGGGAATGGGAAAAAAGAAAAAGTGAATGGGAAAGGAATATAAAGAATAAGAACTGGAATGCAGTGGAATGAAATGAAAACCAATCAAATGGAAATGAATGTAAATAGGGACATTGACTAGGAAGGAATGGAGAGGTAGAAAACAGAACAGATGAAATGGATTAAATATATGGATGGAAATAAGAGGACTGAAATGGGATGGGAAGAATAAGAATGGAAATGAAATAAAGTCGTGGGATGGGAATTGAGTGGGCTGGAATAAAATAGAGTGTAATGGAATGTAAAATAAATGAATTGAAATGAATTAAAAGAAAAAATAAAAATGGATAAAATGTAATAGAAGGAAAGGAAAAGAATGAAAAGGAATGAAATAAGAAAGAGAAGGAAAGGAGTGTAAAGGGATCAAACAGAGCTGAGTGGGATGGAATGAAAAGGCATGGAATGAGCCAGGCATGATCGCTCATTCCTGTAATCTCAGCACTTTGGGAGGCCAAGGCAGGCAGATCAATCGAGGTCAGGAGTTCAAGACCAGCCCGGCCAACATGGTGAAACCCCATATTTACCAAAAAATAAAAAAATAAGCTGGGTGTGATGGCTCGTGCCTGTAGTCCTAGCTACTTGGGAAGCTGAAGTGGGAGAATCTCTTGAACCTGGGAGGCGGGGGTTGCAGTGATCAGAGATTGAGTCACTGCACTCCAGTCTGGGTGATGGAGCAAGACCCTGTCTCAAAAAGAAAAAAGAAAAGAAAAGAAAAGAAAAGGCATGGAATAGAGTAGAGTGAATGGGAAGAGATAGGATGGGGGGAAATAGAGTGAAAGGAAATAAAACCAAATGGGATGGAAAGAAAATGGCAGAGTGAAGTGATATGTAAATACAGAAAATGAATAAAGCTAAATGGATAGAAAGGAAATGGGTGGAGTGAAACATGGAATGCAATAAAATGGAGTGCATTGGAAAGGAATGAAGGAAAACTAACTAGAAAATGACACGATGGAAATGGGTAGGATGGAATTGAGAAGATTTTTAAAGGGAAATTTTCTTTATAGTTCATCCTACAGACTCTTTAGTAGGGAAGAAAAACCAGATTGGTGACAGATTTCCACCTGTCCAAAGACTCAGCGTGGCATAAACGTACCTCATAGATTGACTCTGTGTTTTTTGGCACAGTGGAGAGTGGGGGCATCAGAGGTTTGGGTGGTGGCTTCCAGGGGCTGAAAGAATTGCCTCCAGGGCTTGCTGAAGGCAGCTTTGTCTGCAAGTAAGCAGAGAAATCAGGCAGGGCCTACAGTCACAGATTGCCAGGAATGTACCAACTTACACTCTTCAGAGACCCAGAGAGTGGAAGGAATCTGTTCAGATTCTTGCAGAGAATCAGAGGTGGAAGCAGGGTTAGAACCCAGGCCCTTGCCCTGGCCCAGAACTCTCCTTTTTCCTGCTGGCTCTGCAACCTTTACTCCCAGCCTCCTTTTCACCCCAGCATGTGCTGGTTCAGTACCACCTCACTGGAAATCCAATTCCAAGCCCTGGAGGTGGAAGGAACAAAAGAGGATCCAGGGTCTTGGCATCTGACCCAGCTCCCTGTGAGGCCTTAGGCTACCCTCTTCCCATCCCCAGCCCTGTGATGTGTCATGAAAGCTTCAGACAAGATCATCTCTCAGGCTTATCACACATAAAATTCTCAGACTGTCTTTCCTCCACAGATTCTTTAACCAAACCCAGCAGGGCCAATGTACCTCATAGGTCTCCTCTGGAAGGTCTGGTGGTTGCATCTGGGGAAAAACAAAGTTGCAGAGAGGTCATAGGGCTTGGAACAGGGGCACCCCAAGAGATTCTCAGAAATAGCTCTGGCCTCAGAGGCAGTTATAGCTCTTCTGATTCCCAGAGGGCTCAAAGCTAGGAATTGTCATGTCAAGGAGTAAGAAGACGAGGAGAAGAGATGAAAAAACTCGGAAGGGTCTTAAGATCCTCAGAGAAGTCAGAGGAGGAGATGCAGAGAGACTCAACCTGGCACTGGGTTTTCTCAAAATATCATGCCAGTCCCCACCCTAAGAAGTAAGACTACAGCAGCCTGGTTGGCGGATCGAGGAGGGTCCCTCTGCAGCATCACTCACCTTTTCGACTCTGATCCGTCCCTGAAGCTGGTATATGTTGCAATACTCAGGACTCAGGCTTTCTAGAAAAAGTGAATCTCAGTCAGGAGCTGGAGTTAGAAAGAGATATGAGGCAAGGGGCTGTTTTTCCAGGACCCCTGTCCCCAGAAAGGAAGTGCAGAAGTCTTCCTTCCCAGGACTCCCTGTCATATTTCCACTGAGCTTGACCTGGGAATGTCCTGGAAGTCAAGTTCTGGGTTAGGTAAGGCTGTTCGGTGATACAAATGAGGAGAGAAATCTAAGTTCTAGCCCCAGTTTTGACGGTGGGTCCTCTGTAGCCTGGGTTTAGCCCTTTTTTATCCCTCGTGGCCTTGGTTTTCCTCTCTGTAAAATGGGGCTGGATTGGACAGTTTCTAGAAAGCCTTCCATATCAAAAGGCCTATCCTTCCAGAATCCCAGACCTAGAGATGGCAAATATGTTTCATTTTGTCTTTGGTTAACTCTAACCCATCAGTAGAGGGCACTCGAGGCTCTCTATTGAGATATGAGGCTGGATTTGGATTCAGCAGGAAGGAGTGTTGTGATTGATTCGTTCTGTCTACAACAATTAATTAACAAAGTTTTCTGAGATTGAGAAAGGAGAGTATTCCAGCATGTTGTCCTGCTTTTGCCATGACTGTTGGAACAGGCAGAACCCGTCAGAGGGCTTGACTCCAATCTCATCCATATTCCAGATGGGAACACAGAGGCTCAGAGTGGGCAGGGTTTGCCCTGATCATACAGTGACCTGGTGGCAAAGCTGGGAGCCCCCAGCACCAGCCTATTCTCCAGCCTTCATCCCTGCCCCCGGCAGCATCCATAGAGTCACTCACCGGAACTGGGCTCTGTGGGGTGCTCCTCCTTCAGAGTGGGTTGTGAGGTCTCATGACTGGGGTCCTCTGTTGTTTTCCTTGAGGGCCTGAAACCCCAAAACTCATTCTTCTGTGCCCCTAGTCCTTGCCCATCTCCACAGGTTCTGTCCGTATACCACGTCCATTCTTTGACAATGCCCCCAACCCTCTGAATTCCCCAGGTGCCAGACACGACTCAGCACCATGGTCAGCAACACGCCAGGCAGGCGCGCCCCCTGCTGGCCACACCCCCATCCCCCACCCTGCATCCCTGTATTACCGTCTGGCATTTCTGATGTAGAGAAAATAGCCCAGTTCTGAGGCCACAGCAATGACAGCCAGGATCCCGATGACAATACCAGCGATGGCCCCTGAGGACAGGGAGGAGGACTGGGGACCTGGGCAAGGAGAGAGAATCAAGACCCAGGCCTGACACACCCTCATCCCTGCCCCCAGCCCATTCCCAAGCTTGCAGCTTTTTCTCTACTGACATTTTGTGAGCACTAGTTTTCCAGTCGTTGGGAGGCATCCGATTGTGGTTCTTGGTTTTTGGTTTTGCTTTTTTTTTTTTCCAGACAGAGTCTCGCTTTGTCACCCAGATTGGAGTGGAGTGGCGCGACCTCAGCTCACTGCAACCTCCAGGTTCAAGTGATCCTCCCACCTCAGCCTCCCCGAGTAGCTGGGACTACAGGTACCTGCCACCATGCCAGGCTAATTTGTTTTATTCTTTGGTAGAGAGGGGGTTTCACCATGTTGCCCAGGCTGGTCTGGAACTCCTGACCTCAAGTGATCCACCCGCCTCAACCTCCCAAAGTGCTGGGATTACAGACATGTGCCACTGCACCTGGCCTCAGTCTGTGGTATTAACAGCATCATTTCTAAACTAAAATATCCAGTTTCTGGGTCCAAATTTCAGCAGTGACTTTGGGCATGCTACTTAACTTCTCTATGCTTCAGTTGTCTCTTTTGTAAAATGAGAACAACAGGGTTTATAGGGCTTCTGGAAAGATTAAACATATATGTATTCATGTTCTATATATATAGTGTTTGTTTGGAACCATGGGAAGTGATCAGTAAATGTTGGCCACGATGACAATGCCAATTAGCATAACAGATCAAATACGGCTTTGCCTTTCTTTCCTCCCAGAAAAGAGGCACAGACCAGAGAAAAGAGCTTTGGCAACCAGAAACCCGGCGTTCACTTAGAACCCCTTGACTCGCTGGGGCCGTGTGACCGTGCACAAGTGAATTCATTTCTGAGTCTCATTTCTTCATCTGTAAATAGCACAGGATGTTTACAAAGATGAGATGAAATCATGAATGTTGACACCTGCACATAGTAGGTGATTAATAAATGGCAATTGTTTTCATTAATCAGGTCTGCCGGTTGCCCATCTCACTTCTGCCTGAACCTTTCTCAAAAGGGTGAAATTGAGCCACCGGAATTCAGAACACAGTCACAAGGGTCAGGAGTGTGAGGAAGGAGCTCTGCTTCGGAGGGGCAGGAGGGAACTTCCTGGGGTGCCTCAGGGATTCTTAGTTTCATTCTCTGCATCTCCATTTTTCTTTCCCCACACCCCCCCCTCTTTTTTTTTTTCTTTTAGATGGAGTCTTGCTCTGTTGCCCAGGCTGGAGTGCAATGGCACGATCTCAGCTCACTGCAACCTCCACCTCCCAGGTTCAAGCAATTCTCCTACTTCACCCTCCCAAGTAGCTGGAATTACAGGTGTGCACTGCCATGCCTGGCCATTTTTGTGTGTGTGTATTTTTAGCAGAGATGGGGTTTCACCATGTTGGCCAGGCTGGTCTCGAACTCTTGACCTCAGGTGATCCACCCACCTCAACTTCCCAAACTGCTGGGATTACAGGTGTGAGCCACCGTACCTGGCCACATCACTATTTCTATTTTTTTTTTTTTTTTTTTTTGAGACAGAGTCTCACTCTGTTCCCCAGGCTGGAGTGCAGTGGCACGATCTCGGCTCACTGCAAGCTCCGCCTCCCAGGTTCACGACATTTTCCTGCCTCAGCCTCCTGAGTAGCTGGGACTACAGGCACCAGCCACCACGCCTGGCTAATTTTTTGTATTTTTAGTAGAGACGGGGTTTCACCGTGTTAGCCAGGATGGTCTCGATCTCCTGACCTCGTGATCTGCCTGCCTCAGCCTCCCAAAGTGCTGGGATTACAGGCATGAGCCACCAGGCCTGGCCTCCGTTTCTTTGTATGTCCAGCAAGGATAAGAATTCCAAACACTATAGACTTTTTAAAATTTTTTTGAGACAGAGTCTTGCTCTATCACCCAGGCTGGAGTGCAGTGGCAAGATCTTGGCTCACTGCAACTGCTGGCTCCTCTGCAACCACTGCAACCTGGCTGCCTCCCAAGTGATTCTCCTGTCTCAGCCTCCTGAGTAGTGTGATACAGGCGCCCACCACCATGCCCGGCTAATTTTTGTATTTTTTAGTAGAGATTGGGTTTCACCATGTTGCCCAGGCTGGTCTTCAACTCCTGACAATATGTGATCCACCTGCCTCACCCTCTCAAAGTGCTGGGATTACAGGCGTGAGCCACTGTGCCCGGCCTCTATAGACTTTTGAAGATCATGTATAAAACTACCAGCACAGTGCCTGATACATACCAGATACTTGACAAATGGTAGTGGTGATGATGATGATGATGATGATGATGATGATGATGATGATGACAGAAGCAAGCTCTAAGCACCAAGAGCCCTTCATACATGATCTCATTCAAATCCCACAATATCCCCATGAGCATCAACTGAACTCACCACTTCCTTCCCTGAGCCTCTGTTGCTCCATTCATCAAATGGTCTTACCAAGACCACAAGATTGCTCTGAAGATTAAATGAGGTAATTTGGAAGTTGATATAAATGGTGTTCTAGGCTTAGTGAACAACTTGAGGAAGCCAGCCTGGTTTCAAACCTCGATGACAGGATTTGAGTCTATAGGTCTCAGTTTCCCTTCCTGTACAATGAAGAAACCAACAGGCTCACCTCAAAACTGACTGATAGAAAGTACCCAAGAAGTGTCTGCTGATACTATATGTGGGAAAGTTGGATTCAGACATGTGGCACAGGCCCAATAAATAATAATTTTAGGCTGAGCGTGGTGGCTCAAGTCTGTAATCTTAGCACTTTGGGAGGCTGAAGCAGGAGGATCACTTGAGCCCAGGAGTTTGAAATCAGCCTGTGCAACATAGGGAGGCCATCTCTACAAAAAAAATATATAAATAAAAAATTAGCTGGGGTGGTGGTGCACACCTGTAGTCCCAGCTTCTCAGAAGGCTGGGCTGGGAAGATGGCTTGAGACTGGGAGGTTGAGGCTTCAGTGACCCATGATCATGCCACTGCACTCCAGCCTGGGTGACAGAGTGAGACCCTGTCTCAAAAAAAAAAAAAAGGAATAATTTTATTTGTTTAACAAACACAATATGCCAAGCACTGCCCTAAGAACTTTACAAATGTTAACAATCTTCAACAACCCTAAGAAATAGGCAGAATTATTATTATGTTTTTCAGATAATAAATCAGAGGCCCAGAGAGGGTAAGTAACTTGCCCAAGGTCACACAGCTAACAAGCATTGGAGAAGGATATGAATCCCAGTGAACAGTAACACTGTTGCCTTCTCAAGAACTAAAGACAGAGATACAGGGACTCCCTACCAGTCATGTCCAGTTGCTATTAACATCATTTCTGATTCCCCATATAGCTCACTCCTTCCCTCACTGGGTATGTCTCTGACTCATTGTCCTAAACGACTTGGAAAGATAGGCATCACGATATGATTTGCCTGTGTCCCCGCCCAAAACTCATTGAATTGTAGCTCCCATAATTCCCAAGTGTTGTGAGAGGGACCTTCTGGGAGATAATTTCATCACGGGGGCAGTTTCCCCATATTGTTCTTATGGTAGTGAATAAGTCTCACGAGATCTGATGGTTTCATAAAGGGTTTCCCCTTTTGCTTGGTTCTCATTCTCTCTTGTCTGCCATCATGTAAGACATGCCTTTCACCTTCCAGCACGATTGTGAGGCCTCCCTAACCACGCGGAACTGTGAGTCCATTAAACCTCTTTTTCTTTATAAATTACCCAGTCTTGGGCATGTCTTTATCAGCAGCGTGAAAATGGACTAATACACATCACAAACCCAATTTACAGGCAAACCAACTGAGGCTCAGAACACCTTGGAGAGTTTTCCAGGGAACACAGCAGGAAGTAGAGTTTCTATGTTCCCCTGAGCATTAGGGGTTAGGATTCAACAGCTGGGGACTGAGAACCTGCTCAGGCAGTGTGGAGACTGCCACACTCCAGCCCTCGATAGGGGTAGACTAGGTGGCTGGGACCAGCATCAGGAAAGGCCCCTGAAGGCAACCCTGAGAGACTCACCTACCACCTTGACCAGGACGGAAGCAGAGCGGGCCAGGCCGGTGAGAGGGTTGGAGGCTGTGCAGTTGTAGATCCCGTTGTGTTCCCAGGTCAGAGCCCTGATGATTAGTTGCTCTCCCAGGTGCTCCCTGGTGGAGTGTTCAAGAGTCCAGCGATACTCAGCGCCTGGCTTGGACTCGGCCCAACACTGCAGGGTCAGGCTGGAGTTGAGCTCTGCCTCGATGGTGCTGACCATCTTCGATGCCGACTCCCTGGTGATGTTCACTTTGTCAGGACCATCTGTGTGTAAAACCAAACGTGATGTACCCTGGCCCCCATCAGCGAGCCATTCACTTTCACCTTGGAATTTCAGTAAAATAAACAGAACATGCTCCCTTTTGCTCCTTAGCTGTCTGACAGAGTGTGGTCCACAACACTGCGGGTGGGGGAGATCAAAACAAAAACAAGGGCCTGGTGCGGTGGCTCACGCCTGTAATCGCAACACTTTGGGAGGCCGAGGCAGGTGGATCGCGAGGTCAGGAGATCGAGACCATCTTGGCTAACACCATGAAACCCCGTGTCTACTAAAAATACAAAAAATTAGCTAGGTGTGGTGGCGGGCACCTGTAGTCCCAGCTACTCGGGAGGCTGAGGCAGGAGAATCGCTTGAAACTATGAGGTGGAGGTTGCAGTGAGCCGAGATCACTTGAAACTATGAGGTAGAGGTTGCAGTGAGCTGAGATCATGCCATTGGAGTTCAGCCTGGGTGACACAGCAAGATTCCATCTCAGAAAAAAACAAACAAACAAACAAAAAAACCAAAAAAAACCCCTGCCTTTGCAAAAGTTAATTCAAAGAAGAGTTTTAGGTCACTCGGGCATCAGAAATTGTTGCTAGGCCAAGCGCAGTGGCTCACACCTGTAATCCCAGCACTCTGGGAAGCCGAGGTAGGTGGATGTGAGTGGAACTCCTGAGACCAGGAGTTCAAAACCAGCCTAACCAACGTGGCGAATCATGTCACTACTGAAAAATAAAAATAAAAACTAGCTAGATGTGGTAGCACATGGCTGTAATTGCAGCTACTAGAGTGGCTAAGAATTGCTTGAACCTGGGAGGCCGAAGTTGCAGTGAGCCAGCAAGCCAAGGTTGTGCCACTGCACTCCGGCCTAGGAGACAGAGTGAGAAGGAAGAGAGAAAGAGAGAAAGAGAAAGAGAGGGAGAGGGACGGAGGGAGGGAGAGAGGGAGGGAGGAAGGGAGGGAGGGAAATTGTGGCTGTGTCCTGTGCATATAATTCCTAAGGGAGGCAGGGAGGAAGGGAGGAAGTGAGGAAGGGAGGCAGGGAGGAAGGGAGGAAGTGAGGAAGG